>NC_141547.1:2805000-3110000 GCF_021556685.1 Rattus norvegicus
GTGGTGGTGGTGGTGGTGGTGGTGGTGTCGATGAGTGCTGTGGTCCCTCCTTCTATATCTTGCTTTCTTGTCAAACTGGAAGGTATTGAGAAAATAATTTACATTTGCTTATTTCCATCCTGGTCACTATTCCCTCACTAAAATTGAGGTTCTACATTACTTTGAGATTGCTCTTCTTGGGTCCTGGATGACTTAAGTGCTCCATTCAGTGAGCGCTCTCTGAAGGCCTTGAAACTTGTGTTCTGGCCTGTGGAAAGCCTCTCTTGTCTCTGGTTCAGTTGTTCACATCTCAGACTCTTGTCAGGCTCGTCTTCTTGCTGGTGTCTCACATGAATCCATCCCCTTCTGTCTCTATCTCCCTGCTCCCCCTCTCCTCCTCTGCTTCCTGTTCCTGTCACCCACCCACTTCCTCTCTCTCTTCTTTTTACTGAAGACTTTACATCACCTCCTAAGCCACATCTTAAATCACCAGCTAACTCCCCAAAATTTGTTAGTCTGTCTTTTCTAAATACAAATCTATTCTTATACCCACGCTCTTGGGTATAACTGTCTCAGAGTTAGCAGTGCCCACACTTAAACTCTGGTGACTTTGTGCTGCATTCTGTTGCTTCTCTTTTTCCTTAGATCAGTACATGACTCTTCTGAGCTGCTAATGGGAGAGAAATGATGCTTCTAAATCTATCACTCTACACCTCACTCAGCACACACCCAAGTGTCTGTGTCACACCACACGTGCACACTTGTGCTCTCATCTGATGTTCTTACTGATACTCAGGCTTTAACACTCATCTCCTCGAGTTGTTTCAGTAACTGTACTGCATGTCCCCTGCTTCAGTCTGTTACTCTCCAATCCATAAATATTCCAAATAATAAAACAGTGTCTGATCGTGCAGTCTACGTATGAGAGCATCTTCCTTCGGTGGTCTTGGCTGATAAGAACAGAAAGATCTTAAGTGACAATTACTTTGGCATAGTCTGACCCATGCCTGCCTGTGGAGTTCCAGTGAGTCCTTTTTCTTACTCTGTGCTCCAGAAATCCTGAAGACTCCTAGTTCCTGCCTGCTCTGGCCTCTCAGGCTGCTGGTCTTCACAGACTCTCTCCTGCTCCCCAGCCCCAGCTCTATCAAGCTGAGAGAGCTGCAGCCATTCTTTACCTGGCTTTCATCTTAAAGAGGTCTCTCCCACTCTAACTGTTCTTCGTGCTATATTTCCATGAACTCTCAAACTAGTTCTGCTTTTAGTGTATGTCCTACTGTGTGTAACAACACAGAGAAGTGTAAATAGGAACTGTAGGGTCAGCTCAGCTGTCAGATGAAGAGGGCAGCACTGTCAAGTGAGAAGGCCTCAGAGGAATAGAGCTCCAGGCTCACACTCCCATATGAGGAATTCTTGTTAAATCTTCAGAAATCTTGCAAACACTGTTAAACTGCTAGTGGATTTTATACTAAGCATTTTATGATAATTTAAAACAAAATAAATTATGTTAAAAACAATGATAAGGCTGAAAAACTTAACTTCCTGATATATTATATATTGCTATTATCTGTGTTCTTGACATTTTTCAGTATGGGAAAATACTGTGGAGTGGACTGCTACAAAGTTATTTGCAGTAGGAATTAAAATCCATTAAAAGTCTGGGGCTGGTAAGATGGCTCAGTGGGTAGATGAGCTTGTGGCGGCAAGTCCTGAGTTCAAGCTTCAGGCTATGCATAAAGTAGAAGGAGAACATCAGCTCCACAAAGCTGTGCTCCGCCCTCCACCAATGCACTGGGGCATGTACAGCCTCGTCACACATCACATACACACAGACTCAGTGAAAAGGGTGATAAAATTAATTACCTAACAATAAATTTTGTGAACCTCTCGGTCCCCGTAATCCAGTAAACACAACTGTCTGAGCCATGTGCCCAGTACCTGACCTGTGCTGCTCAGCTCTGCACAGCACTGGAGGATGTAGCCCTACATGAGTTTAGAGTGGTGTGTGCTTCTGTGCCTCAGTAAGTGCCCACACTCTTGTACACTCATAGCAGACTTTCCCGGATGGGACTATTGTGCAGCTTCAAACAAAAGGACCCCAGTGATGCTCAGCAGACATGCTAACACACCTGGAAACCACGGTGTCGCAGTTGCAGAGAAGAGCAAGTCTTCAGACGGCCCACATGTGAACTCAGAGCTGGGAGATGAAGTTTGGGATGACTTTGATGATGAAAGCTTAATAGAAGTTATGAGCTTTTCAGCTGACGCCGAGGAGATGGCTGTGTCAGGTAAACTGTATGTTTTCATAAAGCAATCTCATTAGAAAGGCCTTGAGTAGTTTTATTTTGGTCCCTGAGACTCTCTTTTTTTCCTTTTTGTATATGTTTGTTGAAGTAAGATTCTAATTTTTCACAAACCTAAAGAAAGAAATGTCTCTTCCACAAAGAGTGTCTTTCTCTCTGAGGGCAAAAGCCAAGGTTGCTTCCTGCCTGTGGCATGAGAAACAAGGTGGTTTTCTTTCTTACCCTATATCCCCTCTCTTTTTCATTTTTAAAAATTATGTTATCTTATATATATGAGCCTTTATGCTGTGCAGCACATGCATGCAGTGCACAGAGGCCCGAAGACAGCATCTGATCCCCTAGAAATGGAGTATTGGTTGGACCGAGCTGCCATGTAGGTGCTGGGAATCAAACCAGGGTCCTCTGGAGGAGGACCAGTGCTCTTAACCATTGAGCCTTCCCTCCTGTCTCTTGTTAACAGTCCTATTAAATCCAGTCTGTTTGTAATATTGTTCCTCATAAAACGGACTATCCTGGTCTCCATTCTAAGTTCACATAGGATCTCTGTGAAGGACAAAAGTGTTATGTTTTTATTCATTTGCTTTCAAGGAAAGAGAATATAGCGTGACTTTAGTGGAAGTGCTCACTAAAAAAATAAGTAAGTAAAAAGGCTAGTGCTTTCTGTGTTGGAAGGTGTGTTTAAATCAGACATAAACCAAAAACCATGACACAGATAATGAGTTACAGACAGATTTGCTCTGATTACTAAAACAGGTAATCAAAACTCTTAGTAGTCATTTGACTAGAGGGAAAAAATGGCGATATTCTTGTCCTGTGGACAGACAGGAAACCAGCTCCTCAGCCTGCAGAACACTCTTCCTCCCACAGTTGAGTGCTCATACATTCTACCACAACCCTCTGAAACACAGCAGAACAAAAAGCAACAACCAGTTAGAAGTTAAAATGCTATTGTCTTGGGATCCTAAAGGCCTCATACTCTTCTCAGGAAGACCAGAACTTGCTCACTTACACAGAATAGACCAAGAAATCTATGGTGTGGGTCACTAGGCATTTTTTTATATCATTGAACAACTACTAACCCCTAACAACACTCTTGATGTGTCCTGCAAGCTAGAAGTCTGTGCATGCTGACCCTGTGGGGTGACCTAATCCTGTGCGGGCATAGCTTTGTCACTGAGAAAACCTTTTCCCCATGTACAGAGTATTTTAAACAATGACTTTCAGACCCTTAAAAAGGCTGAATAAATTTCAATTTGGTCATAAATCTGAATGACCAAATTCAGTCAATGCTGATGAGTTAAAGACCTTTAAGCATAGCAGCTGGCTAATGAATTCTGTGTTTCACAGTGTACCTTCTTAGCTTTCTGTCTGTGTTCTGTGTAAATCAGTTTCGATAAGAAGAATTGCCCATTGTATTGTCTAGTCCTTGTCAACTTTACATAGGCTAGAGTCATCCAGGAAGAAGACTCAGTTAACTGAGAAAGGGCCTCCATCAGATTGCTCCTTAGACAAGTCTGTTGGGCATTCTTAATGACCGATTTGGGAAGGCCCAGTCCCCTGTGGGCATGGCCATCCCTGGGACAGTGGCTGGAGGTGGGATATAAAACAGCAAACTGAGTAAGCCATGGGGAGCAGCCCAGCAGCACTGTTGCTTCATGGTCTGTACTTCAGCTCCCACCTCCAGGTCTCCGCCCTGACTTCCCTTCATGATGATATGCTATAAGTTCAAACAAACCCTTCCTCCCCAGATTTCTTTTGGTCGTGGTATTTTATCACAGCAATCAAAAGCAAATTAGTATATCTATTCCATTCTTTAATTTTTTTTCTAATTTCTGTTTTTGTTATGACTTTACCAGCTGACTAAGAAACTCATGCCCAAATTTTATGTGAGTCCTAGGGAAGCCGAAGGCCGCCCTCATCCATGCACAGAAAGCACTTTACCACCAGCCTACCTCCTGAGCCCTGCTACCCACCCCCTACCTCCTGAGCCCTGCACTTCTTTCTAAACAGTCCTGCCTAGAGAGAGGCCTTGTTAAACTTGGACAGCACTTCCATTAGCTGCCAACTGGCATTTCACTTCAAAATGTTCTTTCCTCTCATAGGGTTTGGAGACACTCGTGATTCAAGTCTAGGCAGAAGTAAGCTACACTTCGGAAGATCAAGCAGCAGGTTCCAAAGAGACATCTCAAACAGGCAAGCTTCAGAACTTGAGTCTGTAACTTCTAGAATTTTATATCCTCTTGAAACATAATTGGAGGTGTCAGAGAATCTCCTAAGTTTGCTAGCATTGGAGGTTTTCCTGAGGTCCTGTTGTCAAACGCTTGCATCAGAACCACCTAGCAGTGCTCATTAAGGTCTGAATTCTTGTCCCACATCAGACCCACGAAATCATGGTCTCTGGGATAGAACCCAGGGAGTTCATAGTTTCCACACAAGTGGGAAAGGCGGCGGCAGAGAGGCATGCTAGGTTTACATTTTCTCTTTAAGAAACGGACAGGCCATGCACAAGAATGGTTGGTGCATGCTTTGTGTGGCCATGTGAAGAAGGATGAAATTGCAGAGTGTAAGGGCCTTAAATGCCACAATAAGCACTACATCTCATTCTCAAACTCAAGAGCCTTCAGAAGACTGTCTCAATAAAGGAAGCATTCCTCAGTGTAGCTAGTTATTGCTGTTTACAAAATATGGTTTAGTGTTGGCAGATATTGTGGTTATTAAGGAAAGTTAGGACCGTGACACTTTATGGGATGTTTCTTGGTCTTTAAATTTTGACATCTAGTTCAAAGAAATCAGCATACTTGGCATCACCCCATTCAAAGTACAGCAACAGTCATCCATGTAGACCAGGATTAGCTTAAGGGTCTCCAGTGGTTCACCTCCACGACAGACGATGCAGACATTCAGTTAATCATCAAAGACTCTTTCCAGCAGTGACGGGGAAACGACGTTAGAGTTAGATTATTCACGAATCTCGGACATGTAGCTGGGAGGTGGCTGCCTAGGTAAAGGTGCTTGCTACTAAGCCAGATGACCTGAGTCTGGGCTTCTGAATCCACGTTCTGGAAGGAAGGAGACAATGCCCACAAACCAAGTTCTCAGTGAGCACAGGAAACAATACCAACTTTTGTAATAAATATTCTTTATGTTGTTCACAGAGCACCTAGTGATAAGCTTTATATTAAACGTTGTATTCTTTGCAGAGTAACTATTATTGTAGAATAGTATGGTTTGTTTTTATGTTTGTCATGTTTCATAAATAATTAATTTTAACTTTCAGTTTTGTTTCATCACCCGAGAAGCCAGATGTTTGTTTGTCAGATTGTTCCGTGTCTAATTTCGGGCTGTCCTCTGTGGCAGAGTTCCCTCAACAAGCTGGAAATGCAAGTCTTGTAAGCCATGTACTTTTGTTTTTATTTCAAATTTTGCTTGAATACATAACTTTCAGTGATTGCTGCTTTTAATTAAAACATAGGTCAATTTACAAGAGAGAAAACAGCTGACCCTCTCACCAGTGATTGAGAGGATGTGCTTTACCCACTCTGAGAAAATACCACAGTCTCCCAGTTTTAAGGAAGTGGATATTTTTATTGGAAACAGTGACTCTAAAAAGGAAATTGATCTTAGGTAAGAGCTCTTTAAATACATTTAATGGCTTTACTAGCAAAATTTTTACAAAGAAATTAGCTTTTTGGGGGGGTTCGTTTTAAAGAGTATGTGTGTGTTTGTCTGAGAACCTCCTGATCTAAGTGCTGGCATTGGACCCTGGAAGAGGACTACAATGCTCTTAACCACTGAGCCATTCCTCCAGATCCTCCTTTGTTCATTTTAAAGATCAAACAAAGCCTTTATTTGAAGCATGGAAATTTTAAATCTCCTGAGAACTGAGGATCCTTAAACCCATCAATATTAAGTATAACCACCCCCCCCCAACGGGAGAGGTTTATTGTGGGGGAAAGGACAAAGGGGGCAATGGAAGAGGAAGGAAAAAGAGGTATACTAATTTTGAAAACATGTTTAATGCTATTCATTATAAAACATTGAGTTGGTAAAGGAGCTTTCCCTGATTTGGATGCAGAGTGTTTTATTGACAGAATAGACTGTAGCGCCATTGGAGAAATACAAATGAAATCAAGTAACTTATAGACGCTCAGGCTGTGCTTTATCCCCGTTAGCTCTGACAGCTCAACAGGTTCAGTGTCACAGTAGCAGTAAATGTAACCAGCACCCCACCACTGGCCATTTCTGAGAGGAAACCTCTGCACCAGTTTCTCTCTCCTCAGAGAGGCCAGCTTAGAAACTGCTTACGCTTCTACTGAGCACTATTACATCCCAGTGTGTTTAAGAAATAATTAAGAGATCTCTGTTCCTTACCCGTTACAGCTTAGTCTGCTGTTTTCTTAGCCTCTGACAAGGTTATCATACCATGTTTGCTACATTAACCTCACCTAACTGTCAAGTGTAACTATACTGTAAAGTTAAATTGTTTACTGTGTATCTTTAAAGTAAGTTGGTTTACAACTTATATTTACTTTTATATGTGCTTTCCCTCTAGTAAGTATTATCCTGATGATGCAGCCGAGGAAATGAAGGCCCTTCTGGGAATATTTAATGGCATTTTCTAAAGATAAAAAATACAGTTAATAAGGCAAAGTATGAATATGTGTTATGACTAAAAATGCTTTTTATTTGTAAAGATAATTGGTAATTGTTCAGAATTTTTCTCTTAAGTTTGATTCATTCTTTGACTTTGTTATTATAAAATATATGGACTGATACATTTTTTATTGTAACTTCTGAAAGAATGGTTTTGTATCAGTAAACTGATAATTTATCATCATAAATAATTTGTTATTAAACCAATTTTAATAGAAACTTATACTTCATTTTTATATTTTCTTGAGAAAGCAAAGCAATGCTGTGAGTGGACCTGTGTAGTGGCTGTGTATTTTTTGATGTTCTTGTGTCTGTTCTGTTGCTTGCTCGTCTGGATTGTCAAGAATCCAGTAGCCTTTGAATCTGTTCTTTCACTTCGAGCGGTAACAAATGAAATGCTAATCGGTGTGGGTTGTTGTTTTATTTACATTGTCTTTCTTTTTTAAGTGTTTTCCTTACTTATATGTATGTGTGTGATCCTACATGAGTTCATTTCTTCCATGTGAGTCACAGAAGCCAGAGGAGTGTATCGCATGCCCTAGAACTGGAGATGCAGGTGGTGGTGAGCTGTCTGTTGGTGCTGGGAACTGAACCTGGATCCTCAGCAAGGGCAGGAAGTGCTCTTAACCATTGAGCCATCTCTCCAGCCATAGTTACCTTACCTTCCAGTGGCATGAGGTCTGTTGATACCTTTACTATAACCAAAAGGTATTTTCTATTTTTGCCGTAAGTCTTATCTCAAGTCTATGTATTGAGGAGTAGGAGTTTAGGCTCATTTCTAATTTACTGTGCGAGTAATAGCTGAAGTCGAAACAACTTAGACACTTTAGAATAATGGTGTTCCTTTAAGCCTAAAACATGGAAGCTGGAGAGAAACAAAGAGGCACTCGTGCTGAACGACTGTGTCATTACTCCCCAGCATCATTAGGAGTATGTACCACACTTCCATCAAACGCTTAGAGCAAAGCTAAGAATCCTGTCGCCTGGTAAGGACAGCCCTGCCTGGCTTTATGATTTGTGTCTGTGCCTGGATCCACCACACAACCATTAAAGGTTCTTCAGATCCGGTAAAGTGAGAAGCTGATGCACTAAAATTTGTTTATCTTTAACCTTGGCACTGCAGAAGGACGAGTTGAGTTCAGTGTGACCTGTTAAGTGAAAAGCACTGTTTGGTGCTGCGGGTGACAAGTACCGTCTCTGTTCTTACAGTGTTAGAAGCTGGTAAGCCAATAAGAAATGTAGTGAAGCTCTAGCTAAAGTCATTCACCGTGCAGCCGTGTTAATTGTTTGATTACTAGTGAGTATAAAAGTTATGTTTATATTATATAGCCTCGTATATGCAACAATATTAATATTTTAAAACACTATGTGTATATCTTTAAAATAGTCTATTGCTAAAATATGCTAACAGTCATCCGAACTGTTGGAAAATGGCACCAATAAACTGCTCCTGTAGGGCGCGTGATCTACAGCCTCTACGCAGTGCATATCTGCAAAGGACAGTGAATGGAAGGATATAGGTAAAGTGTGCCCGCAGAGCAGTGTGCAGGACACACTGTACCCGTAGACGCAGTGCGGGGATAGGGGCACACTGCACCCACAGAGGTGGTGCCCTGGAGGGAGGTGCGCAGAGCACACTGCAGCAGTGCCCTGAATCAGCTGAGCCTGCTCTGGACCACACTCAGAGCTTCTCACGTAGGGCTGGAGCGTCCCTCACAGACCCTGTGCTGTGGGCTCAGGCTCCACACTGTAAGCACAGTGTTAAAAACTCTGCGATATGGTCTCAGCTGCACAGTTAAGATGGCCTTCAGAGAGAAGTTAAAACCTGACCCTTAAGATGAATAACACTTTGTTGAGGAAAAACGTAAGAAATGGACATTCTAGAAGAGGTACTAGCTGAGAAGAGACCCAAGGAGAAAAGCATCTATCTGGGAAATAATGAGCAGATGGCTTTAACATAGGTTAGTATGATTTTAACATAGGCTAGTATGATTTTAACATAGGTTAGTATGGTTTTAACATAGGCTAGTATGATTTTAACATAGGTTAGTATGGTTTTAACATAGGTTAATATGATTTTTAACATGCTATTATGATTTTTATGTCTTGCACCCACAAACAGCTCACCACCACCTGCATCTCCAGTTCTAGGGCATGCGATACACTCCTCTGGCTTCTGTGAGCTCCTGCACTAACACGGAAGAAATGAACTCGTGTAGGATCACACACATACATATAAGTAAGGAAAACACTTAAAAAAGAAAGACAATGTAAATAAAACAACACCCCACAGATAGGTCGATAGGATTTTTAACATAGGTTAATGCTGTAGAGGTTTAGAATGTAACTTAATGCCAGACTGTGAAGATCTTGAAGTGAAAGCCAAACTTTAATTAGCAGACTAATGTTTCTCAAATTTGCACTATCATAAAAATATGGGCAGTATATTAAATATACGAACTCCTGGACCTTAGAAACCACTCTTTGAGAACCCCTAGCCTAGGGTCACCGGGGTCATATTCACCTGTGGAACTGTAGATTCTAACTGGTGTCTGCATTTAAGAACACTTACTTTTGTGGGAATTTAAAAGATTAGGGCATGAAGAGGTTAGGGCACATAAGAGTGAGGCTTAGTATCATACAAAGTAACCAAGCTGGGAACCTCACCTAGGCGTTGGTCAGCTAGTTGGACAAAGCAACCATCCTTCAAGGCCTTGCTTCTCATGCAGATAGAGAGACAAGGATACGGAGGCCAGAGCAGTCAGAGTCAGAATCGGTGCTGACAAGGTTCCTGGTGACTATACATATTAAAGTATGAGGAACTCTTATATGGCAGAAAGGGAAGGAAGCAATTGCAGAATGTTAGATACTCCACTCCAGAAGACATATGTGAGTGATGACTTCCTGTTTTCTGCGTGTTGTGTACTTCGTTGTCACTGTCATTTTGAGGCAGGGTCTCACTGTGTTGTTCTGGTTTACCTGAACCTCACTCTGTAGACCAGGCTGGCCTTGCACTCAGAGATCCAGCTGCCTCTGCCTCCCTAGTGCTGAGATTAAAGGCTGCACCACTGTGTCCTGCATACGCTTCCTACTTATAATGATTGAGCTTTTTAAATTGTCTTTCAGAGTAGGTATTCTTCACCAGCGGTGTAATTGTATTTATAATTCTCATTCATCAACTAGGTATGTAGCTTGAGGGGTACTCTGAGTTCTAGAGGACTCTAGAGTTCTGTTTTAATTAACATAATACAAGTAAATAATTCAGAAGAGTCGTCTTTGTTTCTGTTTGAGAGCCTTTCCCTAGCCTAATATATCCCTTAAAGAGCCTTACATATTTCAGCGAAATTCCACAGAAACAAGCAAGAGCCTCGTCCTTTCATTCCAAACGACTTAGAAAATGTACATAGCTTGCATTTGCACACACATGTTACAGCTATAAAAATTCGTGTTTAATAAAAGGAATGGGGAGGGGGTAGAGAGATGGCTCGGCCATTAAATGCACTGGCTTCTCTTCCAGGGGACCTGGATCTTGTTCCCAGTTCACAGCCACCTATGACTCCAATTTCAGTGGCTCTCTGGCCTCTGTAGGCACACATGAGATAGTCAGACATATGTGCAGGCAAAACTCAAGCACATAAAATAATGATTTCTAATAATAAAAAGGAATTGCAATTAAGTTGATGTTATCTCTGTATGATAGTAAATGGAGTCAGTTCTTTAGGAACTGCACATAAAATAAAGTCATTGGGTTTGGGCTTTTTATTTGTTTTATGAGCTTCTTTAATGATCGGTTTGGAAACTGGACACCTTCTACAGGTTAGAACTTCACCTCTACATATACCCTGGGGTTTAATCCAGGGCTTACACCTCCCAGAAGAGTTCTGCCCACTGAGCTATGTCACCAGCCCAAATGATTTTACTACAGCTGTTTAGTTTTTAAAAAGCTATCAAAAATTTAAACAACTGATTTCCAATTAGTTTGCTTATAAAAATATTTGTATTCTTTCTGTCACTGCCTAGAAACCCTAGGTCAAAGGTTTAGTTTAGGTTTAAAAAACAAAAAAGTAAATCCTTCAGACACTAAATTATTTGTCCCTGAATTGTCAGCAAATATCTGGTAGGCCCAAAACTGGAACCCAGGTTGGTTCTGAATGAAAAAGAGAAGTAAAAGGAAAGATAGGACTGTTCATAGGTATGGTGGAGAAGAAAGTTAACTGTAGATGGGAGAGAGTAGGCAGAGGCAGACGCATTTGAGAAAGTCCAAGTGAGCGTGAAGACCTAGAGAGAGAAAGAGAGGGGGAAGGAGGGGAGAGAGGGGAAAGAGGAGCAGCAGCCAGGAGGCCAAAGGCACAAAGAAGGAGTGGGCAACCAAAATGGTTGCATATATAGGGGAAAGCACCCAGCCCCCCACCCCTGCAGTGGAGAGCTTTTAAAGTAGGGGACAGAGCATGCAAGCCAGGAGGACCCTGAACAGGTAGGGACTGAAAGATGCTGGGAGAACCTAGTGGCCAGGTTCACTTCGATATGTTAAACTTCAGCCAGCGTGGGCTGGACAGATAGCTCAGAAGTTAAGAGCACTGACTGCTCTTCAAAGGTCCTGAGTTCAATTCCTAGCAACCACATGGTGGCTCACAACCATCTGTAATGAGATCCGATGCCCTCCCTCTTCTAGTGTGTCTGAAGACAGCTACAGTGTACTCATATACATAAAATAAATAAATAAATCTTTAAAAAAAAATTCAGCCGGGGTTGGGGATTTAGCTCAGTGGTAGAGTGCTTGCCTAGCAAGCGCAAGGCCCTGGGTTCGGTCCCCAGCTCCGAAAAAAAAGAAAAGAAAAAAAAAAATTCAGCCAACTTCAGTTCCTAACACTAAAGCTTGTAGCTCAGAGCTCAGACTTACAAACTTGGTCTGAAATGTGAACTGAACCCAGCTGCCCTCGTTGTCTTTAAAGGTGTGAAGGAACTATGTTCTAGCTGTGAACTGTACCATCATTTCTACACACAGCTTTCTGTAACCCAAGCTGTGCTTAACCCAAGCTGTCCTTACAGCTTTGAGATTCAGATATCTATTGGGTATAAGCATTTGCATATTCAAATGGACTTGTGGTGCTTTATTGTTTAAAAAGAGACAGATACCTTACCCTTCGTTTAGTCAGTAAAGTACTAAACAGCTGCTATTTACCAGGTAGACAAAGCTGGGACTCAGCCAACCAGAACTTATCGGGGCTGTCTCAAAAACCATTAGTGTGTCAAACATCACTTAAGGGACAGTCCAGGCTGGGCTGACTATCTTAATGACAGAGTTTGTGTATTAGGGTTTGGAGTGGGTGCCTGGGTCACGTGGAGGCCAAATGACATTTATAACCAAGATGGCTATACGTATGTCAAGCTGGATCCCTGCAAAGTCCTAGAAAGATGACTATGTTTCTGTTCTAGATACTGTGTAAGAGTTATAATGTTCAGACTTCTTAAGAAGGCACCATATAGACATGGCCAGGTATCATCATCATCATCATCATCATCATCATCATCATCATCATCATCATCATCACAATGTTCTGCCTGATGTACGCTTGCAGGACAGAAGAGGGCATCAGATCCCACTACAGATGGTTGTGAGCCACCATGTGGTTGCTGGGAATTGAACTCAGGACCTCTGGAAGAGCAACCTGTGCTCTTAACCACTGAGCCTTCTTTCCAGCTCAACACACTCAGTGCTAAATGGAATTTTTTTTCACTAAAACCCTCCCCTCAAGGCTCAGGGATCTGTGCAGAAGAGGAGGCAGAAATACTGTAAGAGCCAGAGGTGACAGTTGGTGTTTCCAAGGAAACGGTGTCTTCAAGACACAACAGCACTGAACATGGCCAGTTGCTTACAAATAGTAAAGCTCTGTATTCTTTGAACAAATGGAGGAGCATCAGGAGACAGTAAACAGGTAACAAGAGGTTACTGAGGGACAGATTACAGGGAAGGGAAGGGACTGAAGACAAAAAGATGTCCTCATTTGGCAGGGTGGCATTACGTCATAGAAATATAGTGATTAGTAATAGTTCCTTGAGCTAAATTTATATAAATCAATCACTTTTCAATAGTGTATAAATAAATTTTTATTTAAAAAATTTTATACAGTATATTTTGATCATGTTTTCCTTGTTCCCTCAACTCCATGCAAAACCTCCTACCTTCTTCTTCCCCATCTAACTTTATGTTCTGTCCCTCTGTCTGTCTCTGTCTCTGTCTCTCTGCCTGTCTCTGCCTCTGTCTCTGTCTCTCTCTCTCTCCCTCTGTGTGTGTGTGTGTGTGTGTTGTGTTGTGTCCCCTCCACCTCTCCCCATACTTTCTCTTTAAAGAAAAGAAAAATCCCACAAGCAAAAGACCAGTAAGACAAAAATGCCAAAACAAAATTGAACAAAACGAAAGTCTAAAATAAAAACCCAAATCATGGAGCTCTTTTTGTGTCGGCCAACTAACCCTGGGCATGGGGCTTGCCCTGGCCTGCAATTGGTACTCCAGGGACACTCTGGGAGAAGCCAATCTTCTCTTTGCAAGCCGGTATCTATTACAGATAGCTCCCTGGTTAGGGGCGGGACGCTGTGCTGTCCCAGTCTCAGTTCTGGGACCCCATCTGCCTTGAACCTGTGCAGGACTTGTGTGTGCTAGCGTCTCTTTGAGTTCACACATGCAATCAGCCATGGTGCATCTCAAAGACACTGTTTCCTCGGAAACATCAACCGTCACCTCTGGTTCTTACAGTATTTCTGCCTCATCTACAGCACAGATTCCTGGGCCTTGAGGGGAGGGTTTTAATGGGGGAAAGTCCCATTTAGGACTGATTGTTGTAAAATCTCTCCATCTGCATTCGTCTTCTGGTTGTGGGCCTCCATGCTAGTTCTTATCTAGCACAAGAAGCTTCTTGAGGATGGCTGAGCAGGCACCATGAGTACAGGAGAACACCATCAGGAGTCATCTCACTGCTGTGTTCCTTTAGCAGAACAATAACAGTATTAGGTCTTCCACAGGCCATTTGATCCACTACTGCGTCAGGTCACCGCTGCAGGCTGCGGGATTTTGTGACATTGATGATTACAGTACCGTGAACGCAGCCTGGATGAAGGTTCGAGTTAGGCTCAGTGATATATGTAAGTACTGTCTTCAGCAGGGAGCCCTGGCCATCAGACTTTAGAGAGAAAGCAGCAGCTTTGGCAACAGCCCATAGTGTTTAGGAGGGCCTTTGGAATGCCTTTTACCAACAATATGTCACCCATTTCAGGCACTGGAGGTTTTGCTTGGTGACAGATATCTGATTGGTACATTTCTCCCCATATAGATTTCAGGAAGCTTCTACAGTAGTAAGTTTCCATAGGTTTTTCAAATGTCCTTTAGCATTAGTTTTCCCTCTCCATACTGCCTCTTTCACCTTTCTCCCCCAATTAGCCCTCCTATTATAAGTTTTCACTTTGTGTATACACACACACACACACACACACACACACACACACACACACACACACACACACACACAATTTCTCCTTCCTTGGAAGAGCTTCTCTTTCTCTTTGGTCCCTTATTAGGTTCCCAAACTCAGTGGTTACTCAGATTGTAGCACACATATAGAAAGCTTAAAACTTAACATCACATATAAGAATAATACATATATTTGTCTTTTTAAAGTCTGGGTTACCACAGGATGATGTCATCTAGCTCTATCCATTTGCTTGAGATTTTCCTTTTTCACAACATTGTGTAAATGCATTGCATTTTCATTAGCTGTTCATCAGTTGATGAGCATCCAGGTTGTTTCCAGTACCTGGCAGTTAGGAATAGAGCAGTGTCTTAGGGTTACCACTGCTGTGGTAAAGCATGATGACCAAAAGTGAGTTGTCGAGGAAAGGATTTCTTTGGCTTGCTATTTCCACATCACAGTCCATCACTGAAGGAGGACAGGACAGGAGCTCAAACTTCCTCCAGGCAGAAAGCTGGAGGCAGGAGCTGATGCAGAGGCCATGGACGGTGCTGCTTACTGGCTTGTTCCTCATGGCTTGCTCAGCCTGCTTTCTTATAGAACCCAGGACCACAGCCCAGGGGTGGCACCAGCCACAATGGGCTGGGCCTCCTCCCATAAACTAATTAAGAAAATGCTCTGCAGGCTTGCCTACATTTTCTCAACTGAGATTCTCTCTCAGATGAATATAACCAGCACAACTGATTCCTTGTCAACTTGACACCCAAACACATCACTGTTAAGCCACAACCTTTCCTTTCTTGTTTATCCCCAAGGTCACACATTAATATCAACATCATATTATAAACATTCCAAATTTTAGTAGTCTCTCAATCTTTAAAAAGTCACTTAAAAAATTCAGTCTCTCAACCATGGGCTCCTATAAAATAAAAAATAAGTTAATTACTTTCTTACTTCGAGAGGGACGAACAGGGTTTACAGTTACCAACAAATCAAACCAAAACTAAAGTCTAACAGTCTAAATAACTCAATGTCCTATACCTGGGATTCACATGCAATCTTCTGGGCTCCTCAAAGGGACTTGGGTCACTCATTTGTCCAGCTCTGCTCTCTGCACCACACACAGCTTGTCTTCTAAGCTCAGGCAGTTTCTGCTCCACTCCTGCTGCTATCCTTGGTGCTCATCCCAAGGTAGCCATCCCATCGTCCTGGGAGCTCCAAAATGCTCAGGTCTTTTGCTTCATTGAGGCTGCACTCTCACCAGTAGCTTCTCCTGGGCTGTCTTTATAAGGCCAAGAGTCAACTTCTCTGCATGACCCCTTCAATTCTGGGCCTTCAGTACTCCTTCACCAATGCTTTCCTGACCTTTCACAGTGCCAAGTCACAGCTACTCTCCCATTGACCACTGTCGTGGACCACCTGGTGACTCTTACACTACCAGCTTCAACTGCCAGCACAAGATACAGCCTTGGCTACCTCTGGAACACAACTTCTGTGTGGTGAAAACACGTTTTAGAAGACTTCACCTCATTGATGCTGGTCTCTTGTTGATCACATTTGGTTCTTTAGGCCCTGCAAACCAGCATCCACTGTCCCTGCAAAGCAAAGGTTTTACTTTAGAGGTTCTAATGTCTTGTTAAACACAGCTGATTCTTCAGCTCTAGCTGACCAGACACCACAGATTCTTCACACAAATTACCCAGAAGAGTCTTTGCTTCCCTCTGAAATGTCACAAGCCAGTTCACCATCATCCAAACTGTTCTCAATACTCTTGCCATCTAAGCGCTTACAGAACAGCCCACTGAGCTCTCAACACACGATGACTTTTACAGCCCAAAGTCTTAAAGTCCTTCCATAATCCTCCCCAAAACAATATGCTCAGGTCTGACACTTTAATATCCCTTGCCTGGTACCAATTTCTGTCTGAGGGTTACTATTGCTATGATAAAACACCAGGACCAAAAGCAAGTTGTGAAGGAGTTACAGACAATGGTGAGGTGTCATGCTGGGAATTGAACCCAGGTCCTCCAGAAGAGCAACCAGTCCTCTTAACTACTGAGCCATCTCTCTAGCCCCTCAGTCTGCTTTCTTATAGAACCCAGGACAATCAGCCCAGGAATGGCACCATCTGCAATGGACTGGGCACTGTTCTATCAATCACTAATTAATAAAATATGCTACAGCCTTGCCTACAGCTGTATGTTGCAGAGGTATTTTCTCCATTGAGAAATATTTCTCTTCCTCCTGTCTCAGGTAGCTTTAGCTTATGTCAACTTAACAAAACCAGCCTGCACAAGCAGCAGGAACCATGGATGAGCAAATGTGTCTGTGGTAGGATGCAGAACCCTCGGGTACATGCTGAGAGTGGGATAGCTGGACCTTGAGGTAAATCTGTTTCAGCTTCCTGAGGAACTGCCACACTGATGTGCACAGTGGCAAACATTTATGCTCCCAACAGCCATGGATGAGTGTCCCTCACCTTCCCCCACATCTTTGACAACATGAGCCATCATTTTTCTTATTGATCTTGGCAATTCTGAGATCTCAAAGTAGTTTTGATTTGCATCTCCCAGATGGCTGAAGATCTCGAACACTTCTTTAAGTGTTTCCCAGCCATTTATGATTCTCTTTTGAGGACTCTCTGCTTAGTTCTGTGCTCTATCTTTAAATTAGGTTGCTTTTTTCCTTAATGTTCCTTTTTTAGTTATTTACATGTGTCAGATTTTAATCGCGTATCAGATACATAACCTATAGGCTGCTGCTTTGCCCAAATGATGGTGTCCTTTCCTTTGCCCTACAGAAGCTTCTCATGGGGTTT
This sequence comes from Rattus norvegicus, assembly GCF_021556685.1. NCBI lineage: Eukaryota > Metazoa > Chordata > Mammalia > Rodentia > Muridae > Rattus > Rattus norvegicus. The sequence continues at coordinate 2,822,214 of NC_141547.1, forward strand.
TCATGGGGTTCCATTCATCACTTGTTGGCTTTAGCGTCTGTGCTGTGTCCTATTGAGAAATTATTTTCCTGTGCCCATGAGTTCAAGTCTATTCTCCACCTTCCCTCTGTCAGATTCGGGGTGTCTGGCCTTACATTGAGGTCTTTGATCACCTTGTAGTTGGGTTTTATGCAGGGCCATAGATACAGATCTACTTACACTTCGCTATGTGCAGCCACCCAGCCTGACTGGACTGTCTGTTGAAGGTTGGGTCATTTCTCCAGTATGTATTTTTGGTTTCTTTGTTAAAAAAAAATAAAGTCAGGTGTCTGTAGGTGTGTGAAGTCACGTCTGGATCTTTAGTTCTGCGCCCTTAATTGATGTGTCTGGTCTTATGCCAATCCCATACTGTTTTTATTAGTATAGCTCTGTGATACAACTTGAAGTCTGGTGATAGCTTTAATTCTTCTACTTCCCAGGATGATTTCAGGTACCACAGGAAGTCGAAGTCCTTGTCTCATAGGTCAGCTGAATTGCTTCCTCAGAGCCTGTTACAACAGGGTTGCTGGCTTCTGGGGGAGGCATATTGTTTTGATCATTTCTGTTTGTGCTTTTATGGTTGAATCTAGGGATCTGGAGTTAAGGCGTTTGAAGATATTTCTTGAGGTAGATACCTGGCCTTGTCTTTGTTGGCTGGGTGGTCATTCTCTTGTTGAATGTCACCCATTCTGGATCCTAGAAGAACGTGGTAGCTGAGGGGTCCCTGTTAGAGAGTCCTGCAGGATAGTGGGTGACACAACGGAATGGGGGTGGGCTAAGAGGAAAGGCTGAGAAGGGCAGCAAGAAAGAACTAGGAGTCTGCTCCTAGAGGTGGAGTCCCCAGGGAGCACAGGCAGGGTGAGAGGAGGGGCCCAGCAGGCTGCAGCAGAACTGAGAGTATCTGGGAGACCAGAGTGAAGGAACTCAGGAGACCCTGGATCTTCCATCATTTATATTTTAGTAAAAAAAAACCCAAAAAAACAAAACAAAAAAACAGTTGGATGACTATTATGGAAACTTAAACTATCTTACTTTTGTCACCAATACCGCAGATTTGATTGTGAAACAAAGAACAGACGTCCCTTCCTGCTTCTCACTTCCCTATGTTAGCCACGTTGGTTCTAGTCTTCGGCCCTACTGCTATAGACCACACAGTAGGCATACATGAAGGAATATTTGAATCCTTGATTTTAAAAAATTTCACAAACCAGGATTTGGCCTTGGACAAAGAGTTGGGAACCATCTGATGAGTGAAAGCCATGGATTCCTCTCCAGGAGATGACCATTCTGTAGGTCTGCGAAGAGAGAAGTCAGGAGAAACAAGAACAGCGTGCTGTGTGCTGACTTTATACACAGCTTTCTTCTGGACTTATTTTCGAACATGATGGTTGGTGTAAAGCATCCAAGTTACTACCATCTGCACCAATCTGCAGATCCTGGGGAGGAAGGGACATCGGCTTTTCTCTTTAATATGGGACGGTGGCAACCCCCAGAGTTCCCCTGTGCTAACGGATTGGGAGCAATGCAGTACAAAATGCTGTCTGATAGAGTTCAAGGGGCAGAGTTGGAATGCTCCAGTAGAGCTCTCTGTGTCCTGTCGTAGAGCTCTCTGTGTCCTGTCGTAGAGCTCTCTGTGTCCTGTCGTAGAGCTCTCTGTGTCCTGTCGTAGAGCTCTCTGTGTCCTGTCGTAGAGCTCTCTGTGTCCTGTCGTAGAGCTCTCTGTGTCCTGTCGTAGAGCTCTCTGTGTCCTGTCGTAGAGCTCTCTGTGTCCTGTCGTAGAGCTCTCTGTGTCCTGTCGTAGAGCTCTCTGTGTCCTGTCGTAGAGCTCTCTGTGTCCTGTCGTAGAGCTCTCTGTGTCCTGTCGTAGAGCTCTCTGTGTCCTGTCGTAGAGCTCTCTGTGTCCTGTCGTAGAGCTCTCTGTGTCCTGTCGTAGAGCTCTCTGTGTCCTGTCGTAGAGCTCTCTGTGTCCTGTCGTAGAGCTCCCTGTGTCCTGTCGTAGAGTTCCCTGTGTCCTGTCGTAGAGCTCTCTGTGTCCTGTCGTAGAGCTCTCTGTGTCCTGTCGTAGAGCTCTCTGTGTCCTGTCGTAGAGCTCCCTGTGTCCTGTCGTAGAGCTCTCTGTGTCCTGTCGTAGAGCTCTCTGTGTCCTGTCGTAGAGCTCTCTGTGTCCTGTCGTAGAGCTCTCTGTGTCCTGTCGTAGAGCTCTCTGTGTCCTGTCGTAGAGCTCTCTGTGTCCTGTCGTAGAGCTCTCTGTGTCCTGTCGTAGAGCTCCCTGTGTCCTGTCGTAGAGCTCCCTGTGTCCTGTCGTAGAGCTCCCTGTGTCCTGTCGTAGAGCTCTCTGTGTCCTGTCGTAGAGCTCTCTGTGTCCTGTCGTAGAGCTCTCTGTGTCCTGTCGTAGAGCTCTCTGTGTCCTGTTGTAGAGCTCTCTGTGTCCTGTTGTAGAGCTCCCTGTGTCCTGTAGCACGGGTGTCATTCACTAGGAGACAGATGCTAGTAGAGGGCTGGGGTAGGTCTTTCAATGTCCCACTCATTTTATCACAACATGTCACAAGAGACAGTTTCCAACACGAGGGCACACCTATAAACTTTTGGGAACATCCATCAAGACCAGAACACATGCCTCAGTAGCACAGCCAGATGACAACAGGTGGTCATTCTGGAGTCTACATGACATCTCAGTGTGATGGGGCAGTTTAGGCCATAACTGGAGAGATTTAATTCTGAATGCCATAATCCAAGATAACGAAAACCAAAGATCAAAACCCCAAATGTCTATAATCCAGAAATATCAAAATCTTCAAAAAACAGTCGTGGAGAAAACAATCAGGTTATTTAAATGACATGTTTAAGGACTAACATTTGCAGAGGAGTTACCTGACAGACAGAAGCGTGAGAGGGTGCGGCTGCACACAGATAGCCGCTACAATCTTCCAAGTGTGTCACTGAGACGTGATTGTGGTAACCACACAGATGTAACCATTGGGGCACATTTACTATATGCATAAAGGAGTTGGACAACAATGAAAGTAAGTATGCAGTCAGTATGCCTGGTAATTGTGCGCCCAGCTTTTATAGAAAGCTTTTATGTGGCCCTCTGAAATAGCTGAAGTGCCCTGAGACAATGCGTCAAACCCGTGGGCCATCTCTGTGCATGCAGGACTCCACTGAGCCAAAGTCCAGGGAAATTTTCTGTCTCTCGAATGCACAAAAGGACACACCTTAATTTATTAAGCTTTTTACATGTCTTATGTATGTTCACAGTGTTTACACACAGCCATCGTTGTGTGACAACATACTTTTGTGGAGCCAAATGTACAAAGAAAGTGATTTAAAACTCTGAAAGTCTTCACAGTGTCCTTCCCGTGTTAGACATGTGTAGAAGTGAAACGCAGACCACAGCAGATTATAAAATGAATGCTGACAAAACAGAGATTAAGGAAACAGAGACTAAAAAGATAAAAGAAGAAAATCTGACATGAAAGAGTGTGTGGTTGGGTGTGGTGGTGTATGTCTTAAATCCCACCCAGCACTGGGGGGGCGGGGGGGGCAGAGACAAAGGGGTCTCTGTTGCGTTTGAGGGCAGCCTGAGCTCCAGGGCTGCATAGCCAGGGCTACATGGAGAGATCCTGTCTCAAAGCAAACAAACAAACCGTGTTACAAGGACAGGCAAGGAGCAATTATAAGGGAGTTGCAGGTCCAGCCATCTTTGGAGCCTTGCGTTTCTGCCTTCCTTCATTCAGAGCGTGACTTCCGGTAGAGCACTCAGAGTTCTCTTCCTGCGTGCCTCTCTCCTTTGAAATCCTGTAATGATTCCCACATGCACCTAATGAAGCTTCCATGTTGAGTTTCCCATCTATACCAGGCATCTGCATAAGGCCGTGTTTGGCTGTGTTTGGTCACTCAGCATGTACTAGAACACAGAGCACAGAGCTGGCAGGAACTGTACTTGAGACCACACAGTAACACCCTTCACTGGCTTCTTCAGGCAAATATGGTAACTTACTTAAAGTCCCAGGAGTTTCATCAGCTGATAGGAACAGCAGTGCAGACAAATGAAGTTTCTGTCACGTTACAGAGATGACCAATCCCATCTCTGGCTTCAGCTTTCTACCCTTGGACACCCATTCCTTTATTAAGAGGAACTGTAGTCTTTAGGATTCCTGGTGTCAGTACTTCAATGTTTTAAGATGTCTGGATCATGTCATGGAGGGCAAAATTGGCAGAGGCTGGGGAGCCTTGAATTGACAGAGGTTGTTTCTCAACATGTGGGAATAGGGTTGGAGACTTGAAACAGCACTTGAAATACAATGTTTCTTGTGTAAGAGCAGCACTGATGGTGTAGTCTGTGTAGGGGAAACAGGACACCTGTGCAGGTCAGAGGACAACGTGCAGAAGTCCGGTCTTTCTTTCCACCACAGGGGTCCCAGGGTCAACAGAGGTGGCCAGGCACTGTGGCAAGGGCATTTACACAGGAGACATCTTGCCACACTGGAAGCCTGGCCAGCAAAACACTCTTTGAGAGGGCAAGCAGGGGAATGGGGTGGGGGAGGGGGGTGTCATGTATCAAAGCCTGTGCCATCCCACCTCCTAGTGTCTAAGCAAGAAGGAAAAGGCAGTTTCCGCCCTGCCTGCCGTTTACTTCAGCAACAGGAGCTTAGACATAAAGTTCCTACACCACCTTCTCTTCACAGTAGACAGTCAGCTGCAGCTTTTAGGCCTCTCATCTAGTCTAGGGTATTTTCTTGAAGGAAAGTTTGAAAGTTAAACACAAACCTTTACTATGTGACAGCTATGTTATAAAAAGTATGACTGAATAAAGTCACTCCTGAACTTCTACTTTATCCTTAAATTAAACTTTAAAAAGAAAAGGATTAGCAGTTATTATTAGATTCTTACATTTAAAATTATGAACTTTAATATATAAACTTTGAGGGTTTTCCCAATTGGTTTTATTACTTCCTCTGTCTGTTCATTTTCCTGCACTGTCTATCAACCGTTTCCTATTCTTTGGGAATTTTCCTTAATTTTTGTTTGCATTATAATGTCAGATTTCCTTTATTTTAAATTATATTCATTTCATTTTTCATATACAGCAAGAACACACTATAATAAGTTCATTTCAGTACTTTTCACTTTCAGAATAACTTTGTCTTTGGAAATATTTGCCTCCGAGGATCCATCAAAGACAGAATCTACATGGGAGAAATTTGCTTTGCATTTTCTACACCTACTATGATAGGGGATTTTTGTTTTGTTTAGCTTTTGTTTGTTTTTTTTTTTTTTTGTTTTGTTTGGTTGGGATTTTTTGTTGTTTTGGGTTTTTTTTGTTGTTGTTTTGGGGTTTTTTTGTTTTGTTTTGGGGTTTGTTTGTTTGTTCGTTTGTTTTTCCACTAAGAAAACAGCTTTAGAGAGGAAGAATTTATTTTGTCTCAGTTCTGAGAGTGTCTGTCCATGGTCCTTTGGGTCTGTTGCTTCTGGGCAAGCAATCTCGTGGCAGAGGGACCAAGATGAAGACATGGGGTCAACACATACAGACAGACAAACCATGGCTACAGACAAACCATGGCGTTCACATTAGACGTCTGATCAGCTCATCCATGTGGATGTTTGGGGAGGGTGTGATATGGTTGGGTACTCTAGATAGGGAGTGGGAGAAAACAGAAGAAAAGAATTTTCAGGTAATACAGAAACGAACAAAGGAGCTAAAAATCAGCACTGGTCCCAGGACTTGATGATTGTAGCTCATCAAGATGCACACACAACAAGTTGCACACACAACAAGATGCACACACAACAAGACACATTATGAAGTGATATAAGCATTTAGTCTTTATTTAACAATACAGTATGAATGCATTTGTATATGTAATCATATCCATGAAGTACTTTTGTGGGTGTGCAAATTTACTTAATGACCATCCTAGTGACCTGATTAATTATCTCAAGGTTTTTATATATCCAGTGATGTTGTAGACATTGTTATAAATACAACTTTATTTTTTGTTTGCTGGAAATACACATTGCTCTTTTTTTTTTTTTTGTAGGTGTGGTGATCTGAATAAGAATGGCTCCAATAGGTTCATATATTTGAAAGCATAGTCATCAGGAAGGAGAACTGTTTGAAAGGATTAGAAGGTTTAGGAGTTGTAGCCTTGTAAGAGGAAGTATGTCACTCAGGGTGGGCTTTGAGGTTTCAAAAGCCCATGCCAGATCTCTCTCTCTCTCTCTCTCTCTCTGTTTCCTCCTCCTCCTCTTCCTCCTCCTTTTCCTCTCTTTCTCTCTCTTCTCTCTCCTCTTTCTCCTCTCTCTCTCTGTTTCTTCCTCCTTCTCCTCCTCCTTTTCCTCTCTCTCTCTGTTTCCTCCTCCTCCTCCTCCTCTTCCTCCTCCTTTTCCTCTCTTTCTCTCTCTTCTCTCTCCTCTTTCTCCTCTGTCTCTCTCTGTTTCTTCCTCCTTCTCCTCCTTTTCCTCTCTCTCTCTCTGTTTCCTCCTCTTCCTTCTTCTCCTCCTCCTTCCCCCCTCTCTGTTTCCTCCTCCTCTTTCCTCTTTTCCTCCTCCTTTTCCTCTCTTTCTCTCCTCTCTCTCTCTCTCTCCCCTCTCTCGCTCTCACTCTCTCTCTCTCTCATATAGCTCTTAGCTACTTTTCTAGCATTACACCTGCTACCCTGTTCTTTGCTTCTGTGCTTCCCAACAAATCTCCATCTGTGGTGCCTATTAGCATACCAATATGCTTGCTGGCCCCAGACTCAGCACTTTCACACCCACCTAGCTCTTCTCACCTTGTCCCCTCATGGGCTTCACTACTTATTCTCCTTACACCCTGCTAATTCAGCCATGCCCCCACCACCACCAACCCAAGCTTTCTTGTCTTCCTCTCTCTGCCTCCCTCCTCAGACCCCTCTCTCTCCCTTTCTTTCCCTCTGGTCTGTTCCTGCCTCTCTCTTGACCAGGTTCACTTACCCTGCTTCTTTCTCTCCCTGCTCTGAACACTTCCAGATACTTCTGTTCATTCTGTTTCACATCTGCAGTAAAAGCTTCTTTACTATACCACGGAGAAGCCACATCATCAGTTTAAACACTAGCTCATACCTGTAATCTCAGCACTCAGGAGACTTGAGGCAGGGGACTCACCACAAGCTCAAAGACAGACCGAGCCACACAGTGAGTCTCCGGAGTTGCTCACTGCACCTGTGTGGAGAGGACAGAACATACAGCCATCAGGATGGTGATTGCTCTATGTAGACTAATGACCTAATTAACCTAATGTGGGCCAGTGGCTCCAAACAGTACATAAGTAACCCAAAAAGAAAGGAAGAATAAAAAAAGAAAGAAACTCCAAAAGGAATTTCTTTAGGTGAACACCCTTGAATTTAGTGCATCTGGTTCGTTTCTCACACACAGATATTATCTTGCTGGATGTTCCACTGCTGGAGGACTCAAGTGGGATAAAAAGAGATACAGAGACTAATTCTCTGAGGATACATTCTCTTCAGCACCCAGGGGAAGTAACCACATACATTGTCTCATAACAACACCACTCTTTCTGATAACCTGCAAAGAGAGTCAGCATGACGAGAAGCCAAGCCTAGGAGCAGACTATTCTGATTCTCTTGGTGATACGATCAGGTACATGCGGGGCGGATCTGCTTTGGCTTTTCTGAGCGCCAACTTCTCCCGTTAGAAGTTTTAACATGCGGTCACTACTGGGTTTAGAGACTAAGGCTGGGTAGGTGGACTCATCCGTGAGTGTTTGGTGAGCTGCTGTGGGGAGCAAGGAATAACTACAGCACCAGTGAAGACCATGGGGAAGACGTAATCATGGCTGCCAGATCTTAGCTGCCATCCACTTGGGACAAAGTTAAGAGGAACTTCTTCTTTCATTAAATATATTTGCGTGTGGATAGTAGGAAAGGAATAGGGTGGCTGATGGAGAGTAACTTTACTCTATAGCTTCTGAGGAGCCTCTCAGGTTTCAGTGTCCTCAGGTATTACCGGGGTATCTCTGTAAAATGAAGATTCTGATACAGTAAGTCTAGGGTAGATCCTGAGATTCTGAACTTCTAAACCCTCAGGCAGGGATGATGGTAACCAAAAAGACAGAGCTTTGGAAGGCACAGAGCTAACACGTTAGTAGAGCAGGTCAGCAGGAGCTCATATGCCAGAGCCATGAATACCCATAGGGATTCAATGTCCCTGGCTTCATGAGCACCTGCATTCAGGTGCCCATACCCACATACAGGACGCATATACCAATGATTTGTGTATTAATCTCAGCACTCAGGAGCCTGAGGTAGGAAGATCGGAAGTTCAAGGCCAGCCTGAGTTACATAATGAGACCCTAGCAGGAGAGAAAGAAGGAACCGAGGAGAGGTCAGGAGGAGAGAAAGAAGATTCAGACAGGCAGGCAGGCAGGCACACAGAGAGAGATGAGGGATTGAATTAGAACCTTTGGGATCTGAACCCCCAAGTGCCACACAATATAAAACTTCCAAACAGGTCTCGTTCTGTACATTAGGACTAGCTGATGCATTTTCACAAGAGTTTGTGTTGAGTGTATGACTAAATCATGAATGAATGAGAAAAGAGAACTTGGTCACCCTGGGTATGTTTGAGGGGAGGTTTTATTGTACATATGTGGCCAAGCACATGCACACATGCACACACACACACACATGAACACACATGGATGCACACGCACATGTACACACAAGATGCATGTTGACAAGAATACAGAGAAATCGTAAGTGTTGTTGTTGTTGTTGTTATTGTTTTTGAGACAGAGTCTCATTCTGTAGCCCAGGCTGACCTTGGACTCAAGGCAATCCTCCTGTCTCAGCCTCCTGAGAACTGGGATTAAAGGCATGAGTTGCCATGTGTGTCTAGGAGAAACTGGAAATTTTGTGATCCGTGAATGGGAACTTAAAACAGCAGTGCCATAGGAATGTGCTAGTTCCTCAGGAAAACTGAACATAGAATTACCATAGATCCCAGAAACTCCACTTCTGCATATGTCTGCAGGAGAGCGATGCAGTCTTGAAGAGACATGTGTACGGTCATGCTCTCAGGAGGAGGAAGTGGCTCAGGCATCTTCCGTAGATGGTGGATACAGAATGTGTATGGACACACTCGAGCATCCTCTGTAGACAACAGAGATGTGGTGTGCGTGCACACACGAGCAATGCTGTTTTTACATGGAAGGATTTTTTTTTAACACATTACAATGTGGATGAACCATGAGGGTATAACGTTGAGCAATAAAACCATCACGAAAGGACAAACACCATGTGATTCAACTCCTGTGAGCTGTATTTAGAGTACGCAGATTCGCTGAGACAGAAAGCAGAACTTCATTGGGAGTGGACAGGGACAAGAGGGAAGCCACTGCCCCATAAATACAGTTTGTGCCTTGCAGGAGAAGAGTTCTGGACACGACTGTTAATGATGCAAATGTTTAATGTTCTCCTTCTGTACGCCTAAGAGTGGCCATGCTGGCTTGCTTTACATACAAGCTAGAGTCATTTTGGAAGAGAGAACTGCAGTTGAGAAAATGTCCCTTCCAGATTGGCCTGTTGACAAGCCTGTGCTGTTTTTTCTTGATTGATGCAGAAGGCTCCAGGTCACTTCAGGTGGTGCCAACCCTGGGCTGACATTTCTGGGTGCTATAGAAAATCAGGCTGAGCAAGTAGCCAGGAAGCAGCATTCCTCCATGGCCTCCGTTCTCATTCCTGCCCTCAGGTTCCTGCCCTGACTTCCCTCATCGATGGTGTGTGATCTGAGAGTTCTAAGATGAAGACCTTTCTTCCCTAAGTTGCCTTGTGGTTATAGAAACCCTCTTAAGATGGTGGCTAACATCATACATTTCATGCTCTGTGTTGTGGAGCTGTATGCTCTGAATTGAAACACTCGCTTCTGGAGGGAGGAGGGAGGCTAACAAGATTCAGGGACCCTAAGAAGCACACAGGGCTCAGGAGGCTCAGAAGGTCCCAGGACCAGCAAGCAGATTGCTGGGGAGAGGACACTTCCCAGTGGAATCGCTGTGCAGGGAGTGCCTGAGATCAGTACCAAGGGCTTCTTAGTGCAAGGACTGTCCCTGGGTCATCCAGGCTCACTCCAGTTCATCAAGCTACACTGGGGCAGAATGTATTCAGCACCTATGTGGGGTGAGCAGATGTCTGTTTATGCCTCCTGATGAAATCAATATACCGTATATTTTACAATGAGGATGATGATGATAGTGATGGTGGTGATGATGGTGATGGTGGTGGTGGTGATGATGATGGTGGTGATGATGATGATGGTGGTGGTGATGGTGGTGATGATGATGGTGGTGGTGATGGTGGTGGTGGTGATGATGATGGTGGTGGTGATGATGATGATGATGGTGATGATGGTGGTGGTGGTGGTGATGATGATGGTGATGGTGGTGGTGGTGATGATGATGATGGTGATGGTGATGGTGGTGGTGGTGATGATGATGGTGGTGGTGGTGATGGTGATGATGGTGGTGGTGGTGATGATGATGATGGTGATGGTGGTGGTGGTGATGATGATGGTGGTGGTGATGGTGATGATGATGATGGTGATGATGATGATATAGCAGGAGTAACTTCATGCAAGTGGGTGACATTGAATGGTGAGGCTAAAGTGGGTAATGTGCTCATTGTCCCTGGAAAACCTGAGTTCAGATACCAGAGCCATCATGAAGGGGGTGTGGTACCACATCGGTTTTCCCAGCACCGTGTGGTGAGATGGGAGGTGGAAACAGAAGAATCCTGAGGAGTTCATGGCCTGCTAGTCTGCTGTATACAACAGCAAACGGGAAAAAGAAAGTGGAACACCTTGATGCCAGAGCTGCCCTCTGAACCATGCTCACATTCACACATACACACACTAGAGGCTGTCCTCTGACCAATGTGCGCTCCCCCACTCTCTTTCACTCACACATACACCCCAGAGGTCTGACCTATGCGCACGCACATGCGTGCGCGCCCGCGTGTACACACACACACACACACACACACACCTGGACAAGCACAAATACAGGCACACACAGGCTAAAAATAGGATGAGGTCTAGAGAGATGGCTCAACAGTTAAGAGCTCTTCCAGAGGATCTGGATTCAATTCCCAGGACCAACATGGTGGCTCATGACCACCTGTAACTCTAATCCCTGGGTATCTATCCAGGCCTCCGTGGTTTGTAGGTACATAATTGAAAACAGGAGGATGTGGTGTACTGTTATCAGAGACTTGGTGTTTTAGGTCTGTTAGATGTTTCACACTTGTCCTAGCTAGTTTTATGTCAAAGTGACACTAGCTAGAGTCATCTGAAAGGAGGGAAGCTTAATTGAGAAAATGCCTCCATAAGATCCAGTTGTAGGGCATTTTCTTAATTAGTAACTGGCGGGGAGGGCCCACTCTGGTACTGGGTTCTAAGAGAAAGCAAGTTGGGGTTGGGGGTTTAGCTCAGTGGTAGAGCGCTTGCCTAGCAAGCACAAGGCCCTGGGTTCGGTCCCCAGCTCCGAAAAAAAAAAAAAAGATTGGGAGACACAAGACAAGAATGCCCTGGATCCCTCCCTGACACTGAGGCCAGGCAGATTTCTCTTCTAAGTTCCCTTAAGAGGAGAGGAAGAGGAAGAGGAAGGAGGAGAGGGGGGAGGGGAGGAGGGGAGGGGAGAGGAGGAGGGGAGGGGAGGGGAGGGGAGGGGAGGGGAGGGGAGAAGAGAGGAGGTGAGGAGGAAGAGACTGACTTTATTCTCAGATTAATGCCTTGCCTGGATGCTTTTCTGCTTTTTGCAATTATAAATACCTCTGATCAGTCGACGCGGCAGGCTGTTTGTCTCCCTGGTGACAATGTAATGACAGTATTGTTAACCAATGTCTTCAGTGATCATCCATGTTTGTCAGACTGTAGAGCCGTCTCTGCTTACACACCAGAAGTGAAGCTCAGAAACAGCCTGCTACATGGACAAGGGTAATCGTCACTACCACCAAATCAGCAGTCGGCACTTAAAAAAGAAAAGGGAACGACCCTGTGTCCAATCACTGGCGTAAATGGGCATCTCAGGGTTGCTGTGCATCTAACAGGGGAAGACAATGGCCTATAATCTTTTTTCCATTTTTAAGAAACATGTCCTAAATGGTCTTAAACAGGAAATGAGATGTTTCTGGTGACCCGGAAGTACAAGTTGGTTGTGAGGCGACCTGGTAGAAAAAGTAGAATGTGAGGCCTGTGCATGCCAAGTCTGCATAATCATTTCTTCTTTCTTTAGTTGTCATCGCTTCTCGGCCTTTTGGCTAAGATCAAGTGTAGTTGTGTTTGGGGTGGGGGTGGGACTGGTGCGAGCTCGGTAGAAAGTGTTCGTTCACCTGCATAGGCCCCTGGGTTCAATCTCCTGTGCCACAAGTGAGAAGGACAGGAAAGGAGGAACCTACATGCTGAGCATTGCACACTGTTTGGTTGGACAATCAAGTAAACAGTGTTCCCCACGCAAAGCTGTTTCCCTACAGCCCATTTCCAGAGGAGAAACTCTCTGCTCCTGAGGGCAGAATCTTCTACCCAGCCAGACCCCGCCCCTTGGCTCTTCTACCCAACCAGAACCCTGCCCCTTGGCTCTTCTACCCAACCAGACCCCTGCCCCTTGGCTCTCCAGTCCAGGCTTCCCAACTGGACTCCTCCAACCACTCGCTGGAGGCTTGGACAGCAGCTAGTCATGGAGCGTGGACTCAGTTACCTCTTCTCTGCCTAAGACAAGCATCTGCCATCGGTGGAGGGAGGCAGGAAGGGAAGACTGCATGATGCTTCTGTTTCTTGGCAACTGAGAAGCATCCTGTTAGGGGCGGCCAGTCTGCTTTCAAAACAGAAAGGAGCTTGTCACTGTAAAAGGCTACCAGGCTCCTGCTCCCCCACCCACTTAGAAGCAAAACCTATTTATGAGGCTTTATTAAGTGCAAATAAGTCCCTCGGCTTCAACTGGGACTCGGCAGCTGCGGAGGCTGCGGCCATTTGCATATAAATGACATGATTTCGGCTCAGAGAAGAATATCAAAAAATATACATGTCGACAATGGAATCTTGATAGATTCACACGTATTAAGGTCAGACGCTGTAATTTTTTAAGGCTGCTGCATGCTGATGGCTGAATCCTATCACACATTCAATTCTGTTTGGGTTATATTAGGTTTATCTTCTATGAAATGGGGGATTTTTATTGTGAATTAATTAAGCTACTTTTTCTTCCCCGAAGATGAGAACATTTAGGTCAATAAGCTAAATGCTCTACAAATGCACAGGCTGTGTGATAGCCAAAGTTACTGACTCCAAACTTGGTTTTCTTCCTAGCTAACGGAGGGCTGTGTGCCCAGAGACCTCCTTCACGTCAGTCTGTCAGCGGCAGGAATGGCCGTCCTTCGAATCACCAAGGAAGTTTTGTTTCATTCTTTACACATGTGTGCGCACGCGCAGGCATGTATACATACATGGGACCAAAGGGCATCAAGTGCCATTCCCTATGAGCCACCATTTCCTTGTTTAAAGGATTGTATTTATTTGTGTGTGCACTGGTGGGTCTCGTGCATGCGTGTCAGTGTAGGAGTCAGAGCCCCTGGACTGCAATTGCAGACAGCTGTGAGGCTGCCGTGCGGTTGCTGGGAATTGAACCCCAGTCCTCTGGCAGAGCAGACGGTGCTCTTAACCGCTAAGCCATCTCTCCAGTACTTTTTAAATTTGAAAGACAGGCTTCTAACTAGCCTAGAACTTACCAAATAGGCTAGGCTTGATGGCCACTAGGCCCAGGGGTCCTCCCGTTAGCATCTCCAGTGAGAGTCTTAATTCCTGTTTTTGCTGTTGTTGTAATTAAAATATAATTTGATCATTTCCCTCCATTCCTTTTTCTTCTTCCTCCCCCATACCTGCCTTTATTCCTTCCCCCAAATGCCTGGACTCCTCATCCCTAACCGTTAGATGTAAATACAATGCATGAATATATAAATACAACCAGCTGAGTCCATTCAGTGTAAATGTGCATGATTTCAGGGCTGACCACTTGGTACTGAATCACTAATTTAGGGGCTCCTCTATGGGAGAAACTGCTAGACTCCCTGGTTGCCTCTCAGAGGTTGAAGTAAGCCCCCATTGCTGAAGACACCATGCATTTCAGACCTACCACTCAAGGGATATGAGTTGCATCTGACGTGAAAGCTTTCTGTCAGGGAACTGGCTTTTCTAGGACCAGGTTCTAGAATCACCACAATCTGTAATCGCCCCAGGCTAACAAGGGAGCTGAGGCAGCGGCAGTACTGCCAGTCTGTGAAGCCGCTGCACCAGGCAAGGATCAGATGGCAATGTGTCCCCGATGGTGCAACAGTAGCACTCAAGTCTTCCAGCCAGTGGTCCAGCCAGACTTGAGGTCTGCTCAACAGAGGGAAGTTATGCCTGGTACTTTAAACCGAGCCAATTACCCAGGGCTAGGATCTTAGAGGAGACCCTCCTACCAACCCTTTACTAAATTAGCACAATTCCTAACTGCACTCACACACTTATCCCTGCTCACATGCTTACTTATCTCTACTCACATACTTATCCCCATTCACACACATCCCTATCCACATACTTACTTATCCCTATTCACATGCTTACTCATCCCTACTCACATACTTACTTATCTCTACTCACATACTTATCCCCATTCACACACATCCCTATTCACATGCTTATTCATCCCTACTCACATACTTATCCCCATTCACACACATCCCTATCCACATACTTACTTATCCCTATTCACATGCTTACTCATCCCTACTCACATGCTTACTCATCCCTATTCACATGCTTACTCATCCCTACTCACATACTTATCCCTATTCACATGTTTACTTATCCCTACTCACATGCTTACTTATCCCTAGTCACATACTTACTTATCCCTATTCACATGCTTACTCATCCCTACTCACATGCTTACTCATCCCTATTCATATACTTATCCCCATTCACACACATCCCCATTCACATGCTTACTCATCCCTACTCACATACTTATCCCTGTTCACATGCTTACTCATCCCTGCTCACATACTTATCCCTATCACATACTTACTCATCCCTATTCACATGCTTACTCATCCCTACTCACATGCTTACTCATCCCTATTTACATGCTTACTCATCCCTACTCACATACTTATCCCTACTCACATGCTTACTCATCCCTGCTCACATACTTATCCCCATTCACACACATCCCTATTCACATGCTTACTTATCCCTATCACATGCTTACTTGTCCCTACTCACATACTTATCCCTAGTCACATACTTATCCCTGTTCACATACTTACTTGTCCCTACTCACATACTTAACCCTGTTCACATTCTTACTTATCCATAGTTAAGTGTAGCTACCAACCCTTACCGAAGAAGCTTCTCTTTGTACTAGACTGCTACATAGAACCACAATTGGCCAAAATCTGGAGAGCAGCTGCTCGTGGGTGCCCAGCCCCAGTGGATATATCAGCAGCACAACTCCTACACCGAATGTTCAGAGAACATCTTGGAAGAAGACAAAAAAGACTTGGAGCCAGAGGCCCAGGAAATCTTCTGTAAAATTGCATCTCCTAGAAAGGACAGGAAAGTTTCACCTGTGATACCTCAGCAGCACGGTTATCTAAAAACAACCTGAACAAGGGCAGCAGCAACAGATGAGCCAACAGGTGAGGGGGAAACCTCACGGGACTCTTACTGTAGACAAAGAGCTACAGACAATAGGGATGCCGAGAGCAGAGGTACACCTGGCTTTTAACATTTTTTTAAAAAGATCTTATTTATTTTATGTACGTGAGCACACTGTCGCTGTCTTCAGACACACCAGGAGATGGCATTGGATCTCATTACAGATGGTTGTGAGCCACCATGTGGTTGCTGGGATTTGAACTCAGGACCTCTGGAAGAGCAGTCAGTGCTCTTAACTGCTGAGCCATCTCTCCAGCTCTGGCTTTTTTAATTTTAAGTTACCCCTGCAGTAGATGGACTGACATAAATTCAGGTCTTCTGGCTTGCAAGGTAAGAACCTTACTATCTGAGCTGTGCTCCCAATCCTTAGTTTCCTATCACAAAACTTCTATCAGCTTGACTCAAGGAACAAGAGGGAAACAGTGTAGCTTGGGAACTCCAGTTGTT
The DNA here is from genome assembly GCF_021556685.1 of Rattus norvegicus. Classification (NCBI taxonomy): domain Eukaryota; kingdom Metazoa; phylum Chordata; class Mammalia; order Rodentia; family Muridae; genus Rattus; species Rattus norvegicus. The sequence goes on from NC_141547.1 coordinate 2,838,405, forward strand.
CCCTGGCCCTGTGCCCTGTGGCTTGAGCTGTCCAACTACTGAGGCAACTTTTCTCTCCCCACATTATGACCAAGCCCAACCCGTACACGGCTTAGAGAAAGTAGCTACTACCCTGAAAAATGCCCTAAATCTCATGCTGCATCAGACAAGTTGGTCGTGGCTCATGAACTGTCTGCAAACTAGAGATGATTTACAAAATTCTGTACGTGCGCCATCAGGAAAATGTGATAATGCCCAGGTCATGCCCATACTGCCAGGCAGACCACAACTCTCTGATGGAGAAAGGGGTCCTGAGAATGATGGCTACTTCCCAAAACCCCCAAGACAGCACAGGCTACTGCCTGCCTTGCTCTCAATTGCCTAGCAGAGCGTGAGAGTGACTCTAATGCTGGAGACACCACACACGCCAACCATGGGACACAGAGAAATCACGTCAGCATTGGTCAGGATCCTCCTCCCTGCTGGTAGCTTTCATAGTACTGGAAGGTGTTGTTCAGGCTTCTGGGGGAGAAAGTCATTATCCAGCTTTGAATTCTTTGAATTACAATAATGGCCAGCAAGGTCAAATATGCTCGCAGATACAGTGATAGTGGCATGAATATTATGGGGACAACCAACCACTTTCTGGAGCTATGGGACTGAAGGCCCACTCCACAGGAGGAAACATTTCTAGTGTGGAAAATCTAGGCAAGAACCCATGGTTAAGGAGCTCACAGGCCCAGGGGTGAACCAATTCTATTATTTTGCTAACTGGGCATAGTATCAAATTATGTCCTCTAAACTCACATCTCTCTGCCCATAGATTAGTGGAACTACCGCAGAGAAGTTCCTTTGCGCATCGATAGCGGTTAAAGCAGAAACTCACAGATGGTTTGAGTGGGAAGAAGTGAGCAGAGTCCTTCGTCGTGAATGGGCATCTATGTCACAACCCCTTGCAAGGCTCAGGCAGCATCTCAGAAGAGGAGGATGGGTAAATTGTAAGAGCCAGCAGTCAGAGAGGACAGCAGTGACACAGTGTCTTCCAGACCTGACAGGGCAGCTGACTCAGGACCTCAGCAGCTTAGCTATCTTACAAGATCAAAGCTGTCGATGCTCTTCTCACAGAGTGGGGTGGAGTTCATGACCCCACCCTAACTGAAGATCTCTGGACAGTTGATGGCTTCCAGGGAAACTGAGTCAGTTGTATTTAAGACTGCAGCTCCTGGAAGGTCCACCATGCTCCGGTGGATAGCCCCACCTGGGAGAATACAGACAGGACTCCAAGATGGGTGAAGGCAAGGAGTTGGGGTGAATATACTTAAAATACAGCCTCTGGATTCTTGAAGAATGAATAGAAATATTTTAAATCTAGACCGAAAATAAAGTGATATCCACTTGTGATAGCTTCAGATTTTCTCTGAAGGAAATTGGTGTCTTGAAGTCCTCGAAGTAAGATAGTCTGTGATGTTGATTAAACATTTGGTTATTCAATTATTAATTTAAAAACTCAGCTAACTAATCCCCAATGTCTTTAAACTGTGGGTTCACTTTCACTGGGTCAATAAAGTCCTGGGCAGGCACGCACCTTTTAAAAGAATTAAAGAGCCGACAATTTGGAAAAGGGACAATTCAGAAATGCAAATGTTCCAGAGGGAAGTTTTAAGAATTACCATGGCAACTCAGGAAGAAGAGCCTGGCCAGCATTGACCAAGATACTCTATATATTCTGTTAACGTGGTCCCTGCAATGCACTGCTGACTTAAGTTTAATAAAGGCTGAAAACTATAAGTGGGGTGGTGGCTCACGCCTTAAATCCCAGCACTCAGGAGGTAGAGGCAGGGAGATCTCTGAGTTCAAGGCCAGCCTAGTCTACTGAGTGAGTTCCAAGGCAGTCAGGGCTACACAGAGGAAGAAAGGTAGGAGAGAAGGAGGGAAGGAGGAAGGGAGGGAGGGAGGGAGGGAGGGAGGGAGGGAGGGAGGGAGGGAGGGGGAAAGGAAGGAAACTATAAATTCTGAAAAGCTAAATCCTGTAATGAATCATCTTTTACAGATAGACAATGATTTCATTACCCAATGTTGGAATTCCCAGATTAAGGAAAGGTGATATATGCCACCCAAGGGCGGACCTAGGCATTGTTAGCCTAAAGTATATATAATCTGTTTATAATACGTGTCTATATGCATTTGTGCACAGACTACATCTGTAATCAGTAGTTTAGAAACATATCCTTGCCTTCACAACTGGCAGTGGCTAATTTGATGTCTTGTCACCTGTTTCCTGGTGCGGTGACTGATTCTAAACAGGGCCACATTCTGCAGGTGCCTGGGGACATGGGACACATTGCTTTCTACCGCGGTGTGCTTTGGGGCACTGTATTTTGTGCCTTAGAAGTTGTCTTTCTGGGGCTGGAGAGGTGGTTAAAAATGCTGGCTGCTCTTCCAGAGGTCCTAAGTTCAATTTCCAGCAACCATACAGTAGTTCACAGCCATCTGTACTGAGATCTGGTGCCCTCTTCTGGGCTGCAGGCATACACGCAGGCAGAATATTGTGCACACGGGTTTGGGGATTTAGCTCAGTGGTAGAGCGCTTGCCTAGCAAACGCAAGCCCCTGGGTTCGGTCCCCAGCTCCGAAAAAAAAAAAAAGAGAAAAAAAGAATATTGTGCACACAATACATAAACAAACAAACAAATCTTACAAAAACAAGAAAGAAAAAGAAGTATTTCTCGACACCATCCCTGGCATAGCCACAATGCCTCTGTGAGCTGATATGCCATTTAAATGTGCTCCTAAAAGAACATATTTTTAACTCAAGTTTGCTGCAGGTGAAGAGGACGATCTTTTAGGAATGAGCAGAGTGACATCTTTGGTTGGCGGTCAAGTGGTTCTTTCCATCCGCCTGGTCATTGCTGATTCTGCAGGTGTGGGCTTTTCGGGATGCAAAGAAGGGGTGGGAAAAGTAGGTACTCAAGGAGAGTCCTCCCAGGCAACATGGTGAAAATTATGTTAACAGGGCTGGAACGGGGACTCGGAGAGGAAGCTGCTTCCTGTGCAAGCCCGGGTCCTGCTTGCGAACTCAAGCTCCCATGGGAAAGGCTGGGCCAGGCGGTGAGCCGCTTATCCCAGTGCTAAGAGTCAGAAGCAGAGACGGGAAGGTCCACGGCACACGCGGGATGTGCAGCCTAACCCAGCACGCGATCCCCAGGTCCTAATGAGAGACCCTGCCTGAAAAAATAAAGCCATCCACTGGAGGATGGCTTCCGGCCCTCTTGTGCAGGGGCACACGCACACACGATAAATAATGAAGCTTAAAAGATGATTAAAACGAAGCGATTCTCCTCCCTCCCTGGTTCCGTGGGTCCCACCGGCCCACAATGGAACCCGGGACCTGCTGACAAAGGGAAGGTAAACATCCCTAACGGAAGCCAGTCTCTCTGGGGTGTGACTGATCACAGCCACTTTCCCAGCTGGTCAATAGCCATCGTCCCCTGAAAGAGCTTTGCTAACTGCCGTGTGTCCCGGAGCCACCGGAGGTGGCACGAGCCTCCATTCTGTTCCGGAGAGAAGACGGAGCAGGCAGTTTAGATGGCGGAGAAACACTTTTGAGATAAGCTTGTCGCTCCATAGAAATTAATCCAGGCCTCTAGACAGCACGCAGGCCTATTGGAGAGCTTCTTCAATTCAAGCAGTTAATAATATATCAAGTCTTGTAGCTTAAGGGATACAATTTTGAAAATTATAGTACTGGGGGAATCATAAATCCCACCAAGGGAGGGTTGGAGTCCAGATATTTTATTTTCGATTTCCATCCAGGGTGCATTATGACACTCCGCATGAAAGTCAAATCGTCCATGTAAAATGGTTTTCAGGTGATAAGTTTACCCCTTGGGGTCCTGTACAGTAATGCATTCAGAGTTATATCTGACTTTCACAATCTATAAAGACTAGTTATCAATTTTTTGAAAGATTTGATAAGCAGGAACAAAAAAATAGCTTATAGATGCTGACATCCGTCTCACTAATGGGGGCAGCGTGCGAGACGCAGGCTCCGCCTGGATTTGGCTGTAAATACACCGCTGACATACATTTTGGAAGGTTGCTGTTTTGTGCTGGTGGGAATGTATTTGTCTAACCTTGCACTGACTGGAACAGACAGGAGAATCGGTGAGGTGGCTGTCAGCCATGCTGTAAGACAGGGGCGGGCACCCAGTCTGCCAGGATTTGTCCGATTCCAGGCCACTGCATATTAAAAATTACATCCCATATACTCAGTCTGCCCCGGTATAGGTTTTATTAGGAAAGAATTCCACTGTGTTGGGAAAGGGGCACTTTGCACAGTAGAATTCAAAGGAAGAATGACTGCTTCTGTCCTCTGAAGGAAAAGGCTATGACCTCTCTAGCCAATCAGATGGTCTTCTACAACCTCAGCTTGCAGTCAGAACCAACTATTAGACATAGGGGACTCAGACACTAGGACATCACCCATCTGAGCACCACCCATGAACCCTTCTACCTTCTGCAGTATGCTGTAAACCAAACCATGCTGATCATGAGTTGCCAGAAAGAACCTGGTAACAACGCTGGCACTGGCCAAAGACCCCATCAAGGCAACAGCCGCATTAGCTCGGTGTGCTCAAACTGTCAAGTGCGAAGGGACTGTCTGTGAGAAAGCTGCTGGCCTATGTGGAAGAAAGGATTGAGCTGCCTCAAAACCTCTTGGTTCATCATATTCGGTACAGGAATTGCTCCACTATTCACCTTCAGAATTTTACACTAAACACCTTTAAAAGCTCCCTCTGCCCTTAAACAAAAGCATGCACCTCACAGTGGTACCTTGTTTATCTAACTGGTCAAAAGCGTATTCGTTCCCCTGAAAAGTGAATCTTCTAGCTACATTGTATCTTTCTGTTAAAACACGGACTGCAGCCGTTTGCTTGCAAGCCTTTCTAATAACACTGCGCTCCTGAAGGAGCCGGTTTTCCACTGTGAAAAGGTCTTAATGTTACCAGACCCTCCTCAGACAGGGCTTGCAGAGCTACCCTGAGGCAGCTCCTCCCTCGATTAGCATATCCCTTTCCTGCTGGCTGTCCTGTATTGACCTACAAATCTCACTGCTAACCTGAGGGAAGCAGATACTGACTGGTGAGACCTGGCTGGGCTGTGGAGTCCTGCTGATCCAAGCTGCTCTCCAAAAGCCACCATGCACCACCTGGATGACCTTAAACTATTTTAGCACCTTTATAAGTGCAGAAGTGCCCACCCACATGGCTTCCTGAGATGACTGGGTATTTCCAGCAGAGAGACACCTAAGGGCTGAGGCACCCACCAGTGTGTCAGCTGTCAGTGTCTATATACTACACCCAAGCGAATAATTTCTGAGGACCCTGGAGCTGCCTGATAGCTCATCTGATTGGTCTCCAGGGTCCTTTTCCTCGTTTGTATGCTCTTTGCTGAAGTCCTGGCAGATGGTCATTGCTAGAGTGACTGACCACAGCAGCAGCCAGCATCTCTTTTTTGAAACAGAGATAATGTTTGTTTTCACTTTTTAACTTTGTTGTATGATGTTCTGCCTGCTTGTGTGTTGTTCCTACAGAGGCCTGAAGAGGATGTCAGATGCCCTGGAATTGGAGCTACAGATGCTGGGAATCAAACCCAGGTTCTCTAGAAGAACATCCAGTGCTCTTAAGCACTAAGCTATCTCTCTAGCCTCTAGGTTTTCAATTTAAAGTTTTCAGTGTGCTACAGTCGAGTCAAACCTCTGAAGAATACACCAGCAGAACAGGGCCCAGCCATGGTCTCTGCTACAGGACAAACAGCCTTGAATCTGCTCTGATCCACGTCTGAGGAAGGGTACTAGGCCTGAGAAGCTAATGAGAGGGAAGTCAGGGGACACAAGCCTGGGGATTTGACTTGAGGTAGCGTAGGGCACAGGGTTTGGGGTAGTTTCATTTAAACAATAAGGTCAAAGGCAGCCTGGGCAGAGGATCTAGCTCAGTCCCAGCTGGAGTATGGGCTTGGCACATGTGAGTCCTCATGTTCCATTCCCGCCATCCCCGGCACAAGCACACACATGCACACATACACTCACACACATTCATACACACTCACACACATGCACACACACCTGCCTACACATGCACACACAAGTATAACACACATATGCACACTCACACACTCTCTCACACATACACATACACACCACACAAGTACAACACACTCATATGCACACTCACACACACATACACACAGCACACAAGTACAACACACACACAATGCGCACACATTCAAACCCATTCACACACATGCACACATACTCACCACATAAGTACAACACACACATGCACACACACACTCAAACACATTCACACACACATACACACCACACAAGTGCAACACACACATGCACACTTACACACATGCACACTTACACACACTCACACACACACAGAGGCACAGACGAAGAGGTGCCAAGGTAATTTCTGAATCCCCCCAATTTATAAGAAATTAGCATTCCTTCATCCTTATGCAGGTTTCTTCAATTTGAACAAAGTGTTCGTATCATCATAAATATTTCCAAGTGATACCTGGGGCTCCGCTGTGGCCAGGTGTTGGGACAACCACGCCACCATTAGGCTGGTCTCCAACACTGGTTGCTCCGTGTCTAACCTGGATGGTGCTCTTCCCTGAACCTGTGTCTCTATCTCTGCTCAATGGGAAAGCTGGGCTGAACTGTATTCTGCTCGTGTGCTCACAAGCACACACATACACACAAGTACAACGCACACATGCACAAATACATGCATACACACTCATACACACATACGACACACATACACACTCATACATACACGAACACATACATGCGCACACACTCACATACGCACACACACTCACACATATACACTCACACACACACATGCACACACTCACACATGCACACACATTCACACACATTTACATACACTCACACACACTCTCATACTCATCTCTCCTCACCAGTGCACATTGGGAACCATCAGTAAATCCTCCCAGGATCTTGCCTGCAGACCCTGCTACCCGCTGCCTGGGACTAGGATTGCAGGGCATCAGGCTGTTCTGTCTTCCACATGACAACTTGAACGAGCCCAACAACATTTGGTTGATGTAACACTGCTCTGACGCAACACGTACTGTGACGTAACACAGTAACATTCTTTTTTTTTTTTTTTTGTTCTTTTTTTCCGGAGCTGGGGACCGAACCCAGGGCCTTGCGCTTCCTAGGTAAGCGCTCTACCACTGAGCTAAATCCCCAGCCCACACAGTAACATTCTTAAAATGTTTTTATTCCTTGTGTAAAATACCTTCGAAACATACACAAAACCATCACCTTCCTGTCGAGCTTCCTGATATTCCACCTCAAGATTACTTTCCTCTTGTTTCTTTTTGTTTGTTTGTTTTAATTTTATTTCTTTTATCTTTGAGAATTTCACACAATGTATTTTGCTCATACCCTACCCCACCTGGTGTTTTGTTTTGTTTTTGCAGTCCTAGGGTCTGGGCCTAGGGCTCAGACCATGCTAGGCAAGGGCTCTATCATTCAGCGCCAATCCCAAATCCTCTTTTTATTGTTTTATCTTGCAACATTGTCTCAGTAGATTTCCACGGATAGCCTTGAACTCACCCTGCAGCCCAGGCTGCTGTCTCATCCTGTCTCATCCTCCTGAGTAGCTGAAATCCCAGGCCTGCACCACCAAGCCTGACTACGCCCTTTGTTCTTGCTGGTGCTGAAGAAGAATTCAAGAAACTCGGCCTAGCTGATTAAGTGGCCAATCCAAGTCTTGGCATTGCTGGAACTGGGAAATAAGTCAGGACCCCGGATGTGGCCTGTTCCTAGTTATTTTTCCTGAGAGGAGCTGCCAGATCAATTAAAACTCAAACAAAAGAGAGGCCCAGTACACACAGCCCACCTCATGGAAAAGGGACCCCCAGGGGGAAAATAAAGTTTGGGAGGTTTATTGAACCCACCAAGGAGCTGATCCAGAATTTAAATTGATTCTATAATTTATTGCATTTTAATTAGCAATCACAAGAGACCAAGTATTGTTTACTCTCTTGTTAAGCGCTCCGGTTGGAAGCAAATACCAGAGAGTCTTAATCAGCGTGAGTTATATTTACTGTGTTCTATTGTACGGTCTTGTTATAGTCATCACACGAAGAGATTCATTTAGTGCTCACCTGTTCTTGACATGACATTTGTTGACCACCAGGGTGACATAAAATCAGAGCATATCCCATAAGCCAAGCACAAGTCCCTCCTCCCTCATCGCACCGGGGCTTGCCCCTGCATCCCTCTCAGTAGTGTGATTTAATGGGAACATACTTCTGGTTTAGCTACGGCGAGTTCCTGTGTGCCATTGTCACCCAGAATGCACCTGGGTGCTGTTGGTTATTTGTTTGAGTAAATGCCACAGACGACGAGCACTCCAGACTGGGCACACGAGTCCAGTGTTTCTCCGCTAAGTGATCTCCTTCTACAGCTAGTTTGGAGGACTCACTGACATTGCCTCTTTTAAGGAAATTCCCACGGAGGCTGGACACATGGAGGTTCCGGAGCAGCTCTTTCTGTATTACCCAAGCCGGAAGAGTTCCGAACCCCGCGGGGCAGCCTCTCTGGCGCTGCGCTCTGTGTCCGGTTCAAGGCTGAGAACACTATAAAGCTACTTCGTGTAATCCCGGGGTTCCCAGAGCTCACCCTCTGTCTTGGGTTGTATCCAGCAGGAAACAGAACTTCCCAGTGTAAAGTACAGTCTGTAAACAAGCAGAGAGAGGCTCCAAAGATCCCTCTCGAAGGATGAGAGAGCGTGCAGTGGATTCACTTGGCCTGGATACACCTCCCCACAGCGGCATTGACGCTCACTGCCCTCTTTGTCTTTCAACCCGGTTGTCCCACCGACCACAGGGGCACCGATCTCACGATCTCGAGCTCTGGCCTTAATTAAAATGTGCTCGCTGTTAAAAAGCTCCTATTGTCCTATCCATTTAAATAGGATTCTTCTTAGATCTTTAACAAGACCACGGAGGGGTGATAAATCTGAGTAACTGTCCTTATTAAGAGAAGATTATTCTCACAAGACGCTCATGGTCACCAAAGTAACTAAAACCATTTACAGAGAGCGCTCAGTGTGCCCCTTCTGCCTGAAGCACAGTGTCTCCTTCTCACCTTCTTCCTCCCCCCCCCCCTTCAAATTCAGTAAGCTGGCATCCTGCTTGCTTTTCAAAGATTCCCCTAACAAAAAGAGGTTCACCAGATGGTATTAATCAGATCCACAGAAAAGAGACGACCTCCCTCCTTCCCTCCTCTTCCCCTTTCCCTCCCCCTCCTCCCTATTCTTCCTTCTTGCTATATCCATTCTCCCCCTCTCTCTCCACCCCTCTGTTCTTCCCTCCCTCCAACCCTTCTCCCTCCCACTCCTCAGTACCTTCTTTTTTTTAATAGAATTAACCTTTTTTTAAAACTTTTTTTTATTAATTTCTATTTATATGAGTGCACTGTCACTGTCTTCAGACACACCAGAAGAGGGCATCGGATCCCATTACAGATGGTTGTGAGCCACCATGTGGTTGCTGGGAATTGAACTCAGGACCTCTGGAAGAGCAGTCAGTGCTCTTAACCCCTGCGCCATCTCTCCAGCCCTTCTCAGTACCTTCTATCCTTTCTTCCTTCCCCCTCCCTTCTTTCTCTCCTCCAACTGCAGAAGTTTCTGTTGCCACCATGCTATATACTCTGCAGGCACCCGATGTTCAAATATAAAGGCCACAGTCCCTAGAGCAGGTGCACAGTCTTCAGGGGCAGGAGGGTGGGGATGTCTGTCTCCTTGGAACGTGAATGTACCAGGAATGTGGGCACTGTCCCGATGGTTCTAAGACAAGGCACACTCTGGAGAGTTAGAATTCTCTTGGCTTCATTGAGCCAGTGCTGACCAGACCTCTGCTCTCCGTTCTAAAGTCCTTGCATAGTCAGTCGCTCCCACAGTTCTCAGCCATTATTTTAAATCCACAGCCTAAGCCAGCATTCCTTGGTGAGAGGGAGCTGGCTTACCGTTTCTAGAATAGAGCTGATTAGGAAAAAATCCAACGCAGACACAAGCACTTACTAGTCGAGGCTTTATTCCAGGAGTGCGCACGCATGTGCCCGGGGTAGCCTGTCCTGAAAGAGGCTCTGGAGGAGAGCTGCTGTTGCTGGCCTTACTTGCTTTACCTCCCAGCGCATCTTCCAAGGGCCATTCGTCCACACTTCACGACAGTCGCTCTGCGTAGGAACCACAGTAGAACCTGACATTTTTCTTGTTTCCAGAATCGCTGGGAGCATGAAAAACTGTGGGTGGCAATTACAAGAGACATCCCTGAGCATAACCGTGAAACAACTTGGGCTGACCGGGGAGAGATTAGAAGGCTTGTCATCTGACCGAGAGATGTGATATGAGGGGAAAACTCTCCCCAGCTTCCTTGGAGATTAAAAGGAGATGCCCATCTGATCTGTGGACTCACTGTCTTCATGGCATGCCCATGGGCTAGCCTGGACTAACCTGGACCCAGTACAGGCTCGAGACCTGCACAGCCCACTGAAATAAGATGGCTTATTTTCTGAAAAGGGACTGTAATAGAAGCCCGAATGTTCAACGGTACCCTGTCTCATACCTTCTGTACCATGACCAGAAGGTTTCTAGGGGCTATGGAACGACAAGAATTGGGGAGTTAAATACTCGGCAAAATGAAGCTGGTGTGAGCAGTGCTTCTACTTAATGTCTAACTGGTGTGTGGCATGCTTCTTGTCCAGGTCTAGACCTAGCTGGTCTATGAGACCGGAGTGCCACTCTTCTTTGCACCAAGGAATATTCGTCACTGAGACCAAGGGACTCGGTTGCTGAACATTTTTTTCTCCTGGATGAATCCTTCCCCAGCAAACAATTGAAGGAGTTGCCTCGTGAAAACCTTTCTGGGGTCTTCAAATAGTGCTGCTTCCTCTTCCCCATGGGATGACATGGGACCAGGGGATGCCTGTGCTATATTTGACCATATATGGTAGACATTTACAATTAAGAATCAATGAACTAGCATTCACGGTACCCAGAGGAGGAAGGTCATCGCTTGGCTACAAAGCCTGCAATCAACAGGAGTGACCTGCCTGCAGGACACGATGGGGCAGTAGTGGGGCCAACACTGTAGACCTAATCGATCAATTTTGTATTGGATTTAAGTCTCAGACCGGAAGATGGAGCACACACTTGACACCAATAAAGTGACCCCAAACCTGAGACGGGAGAAAACCAAACACTATTGTTCTGCTAACGTAACGTAGTAATAAAATGATTCCTGACAATGCTCTGCTCTACACATAGAGCAGTGCCTCACTCAGCCATTGTTAGAGAGGCTTCCCCGTATGGTAGACGGAACTACCACAGAGACCCACAACAGGACAGTGTGAGGAGAGCGAGAGACTCGGGAACAATCAGTGCTAAGTGGGATGTCTTCATCAAAGCCCTCTCCTCAGGGTTCAGGGAGCTCTGTGGATGAGGAGGCAGCAAGACTGTGAGAACCAGAGGTGATGGGTGACTACGGGAAACTGTGCCCTCCTGGCACGGACACTCAGACTATGGCAGCATGCACAGGACTGGCACAGATCCAAGATGGACAGGGTGTCAGTGCTGAGGAAGATGGACACACAGACACAGGCCCCCACACCTAACCAAGAAGCAGTCTGGTTGTTAGTAATCTCCAGCAAGGGAGAGGGAAAACCTAATTAAAATATACTGTCTGAATTTTTTTTTCAGTTGAAAAACTAGAACGCATGAGCGGCCCTCCCACCTCCATGAAGTGGGTCCTCCTTGTGACGGACTTCTGCACGTGCCTTGGAATTACCTCTCTCTCAAGATGTCCAGAGCAGATGAGCTGCCCTTCAAACAGTCATATCCGTCTGCATTACTGACCTCACTGTATAAACCGATAGCATGACTGCTCCATGGCATGGTTAAGGGGAAGGTTTTTTATTGCAGATATGAGGGAGAGAACAGACAGAAGCATCTGGAAGAGTTAGGATCAGAGAGAGAAAGCAGTGGACTGGACCTGGCCATGAGAGAAGCAAAAGCTGGGGCAGGGGGTGGGGGAGGTGGGAGAGAAGGAGAGATGGGGAGAGAGAGTAAGGGAGAGAGGGAGGGGAAGAGGGAGTGAGGGAGAGGGGAAGGGGGAGAAGGAGGGAGGAAGGGAGAGGGGTAGGGGGAGGAGGAGAGAGGGGGAAGGGGGAGAGGGAGGGAGAAAGGTAGAGAGGGAAGGAGGGAGGGAGAAATGGATGGACAGATGGAGGACAGTGTGGACAAATGGGGGCACATAGCCAACATAGCAGGGTTATAAGGAAACTGAGAAGCTGGGTACACAAAACCATGACTGTTTTAGCACATTTTAGATTGTTACTAAGAACAGATCACCAGCAGGTCTCCAGATGTACTCAAGACACACTCCGAAGAAGGGAATCGCACTGAGTACTGGCAGCCTACCTAACCACCTGGGGCTGGTGAGGTCACAGACCTGGGAGAGGTCACAGATCTGTAGAGAGGTTGCTTTGAATCTGAGTGCAGAACCCGTGACCATCACTTTAAACCAGCAGAATCTCTAACTGCCTCATAAATGTTCATTGTTACAAACACGGGTAAGTGTAGCTCTCACCCCTCATCAGAGAATCTTATCTTTGCAACAGATGGAGACCATGACAGGACACTACAACTGACCCAAATGCAGAGATGAAGTGGCCACGGGTGCCCAGGCCCGGCTGACCCACTTGCAGTTCAGTTCTTATACCCAAAGCTCAGGGAGCACCTAGGAAAAAGCAGGCAGACGGTTAGAGTCAAAGGACCAGGGAGTGTCCTGTGAGAGTGTGTCTCCGAGAAATGGCCCATGGTACTTCAAAAGGATGGCTGTCTAAACAAGACCTGAAGGGGGGCAGCAGCTATAGTCGGAATAGCAGTTAACACAGAAGGGGGAAATCTATTGGGGCCCTGACCCTAGGCAAAGAACTACAGGCAGCTAAGGGGTGCTGAGAGGAGAGAGAGTCACTACCTCCTCGTTAATTGGTTGCCGAATATCACTGGCCACCTCTGAAGTCATATACACCCAGTAGCACTGGTGGAGTGAACAGTTTGTCCTTACACATTTAGGGGGTGTAGGGGAGGGGGATGGAATCACTGTGGGGCAGGGGGACGGACTCACAGACTTCACTGATGTCTGGATGGGCTTTCTGTTCCCGTATGGATAACCTGAAGGACTCCCGGCTGTGAGCTGAAAGAGTGTCTCGAGAGAAAGCTGGGGACAAAGCCACTGTGCCCACTGTGACAAATGTGCCTGACATTTAAGGCAGACACACTATTCTGTATGACACTGTAATGGTGGGCACCAGGAGAGCGCCTCCCTGTAAAGCAGGGACTTCGGGTGACAGGAATGTGTCAGTACACGCTCACCACTTGTAAGAGACACACCACCTTGGTGAGGGTTGATAACCAGATGGAAGGTTTTTTATACACCGGGGACATCACAGTTAAGCATCCCCAAGACGGCATGGTTTCTCCTCTGATCAGCATCCTCCCCAAAAATGGGGCTTCCGCTCCTGAAGAGCGGTCGTGACCTCGCACGCAGCCTTCCCCTGCCGCGCAGCAGATACAGCTTCTCCAACACTCCGGCCTCTAAGCCCCCAAGTTTGCTTCCTGCTTGTCTCTCAGGATGGTGTGTCCTTCCTCTGGATTCTGTGGCAATCCTGCTAGCATAGGCAGCTGGATTATGCCTCAATCCAAGCTTTGATCTGGCCCTTCGTTGGCTTAGACCCAGCCTTGAAGCAAACTCCACGCAGACCCCAATTACATGCAGGTCTGGTGCGTTTCCATCTGGAACATTTCTTTAATAAAATCACTGACAGTGTTGTGGAAGGTAGGGAGCTGGCTGGCTTCCCAGGGTGACAGTGTCACGAGTGATGGGTATATCTTGTTCCTTATTAGAATAGATGGAACCAGGGACATGAGACTGAATCCTCAGACTGCTGGTCAATCACCAGGCTCCTGCTCCCACAGGTCACCTGTGACTACTCTTCTCAGTAATTTAGCGCAATGAGAGCTACCATGCTCTCCCCAAGTCCACTGTGGGTGTTGCTGCTTGTGACTTCAGAGGTCCAGCTATTGAGAGACACCTCAGAGTCGTTTATACCAGGAGCCTGACCGTGTGGTTTCTTAGAGAATGTGCAAGACTTCTGGACTTTGGACTAAAAAAAAAAAAAAAAAAAAAAATCAGTTGACAACTATAAGCAGGACCTAGTGCACCACCACAACAGGAGATGAGAAGCCAACGTAGAGAGCTGTGTGGACTATGGAAGCCCAGCTCAAGAGGCTTCAGAGGGGAACAATATTAGCGACCAGGCTAGAAACCATTCTTAGGATACTCTGGCAAAGACTGGGGGTGCTTTCCATCCCTGTCTTAAGAATCTGCATGATGCCAAACTGAAAGGTAATGGACCAAGTTCTTTGGTGGAGGTGATTTTAAAACTACATAAGATTGGCTGTGTCACATGTTATAAGTGGTCACTCATATGCATGTATACAACGAAAAAAGGCAAGTAGGGCAAAAAGAAATACAAAATGTAGAGCTTGAAGAGAAAAAGAAGCACCAGGACGTGGACTGTGACAGCCAAGGGTTGAGAGTGTAAGGCCCAGTCTGCACTGGAAAGGGGCAGAGCTTTGCATTGGAAATGGGCGGGGCTTTGTATTGGAAGGGGCGGGGCTTCACATTGGAAAGGGGCGGGGCCTCGCATTGGAAAGGGGCGGAACTTTGCATTGGAAAGGGGTTGGGCTTTGCATTGGAAAGGGGCGGGGCTCTGCACTGGAAAGGGGAGGAGTTTTTTGGGGGGCGGGTCCTCAGAGAAAGAACCCACTCAGCTAAACCTCCAATTTATTGGAAGAAAAATGCCTGGGGAAATGTTTTGCTCCTAAAAAGCAACGAGTTGAAGCTGCTGCAAATCAAAGGGCAGTTTCACTGAGAGTTGGTGGTTAAACTCGGAAGTGTGGTTCACTGGGATCTAGCTTTAGAGACATGAGGGAATAAAGGCATTTGTGGAATTTTCCTCCACAATTAAGGAGTGCCACCAAGGCCAGGCATATGACTTTGGAGGTCCTGAGAGGCCACTGTGTGCAGCTGTGAAAGTGAATCCTGGAGGGTTTCGCAGACTCCGAGATGTGAGAGGTGCCAGAGCGCTGGACTATCTACCACTGAGAGCTGCACCCAGGGAACAGAGCCATCCCAAGAGAAAGAAGTGCTGCGGGCAGAGTAGCCAGAAGGACGGAGCCATCTAAGCCCAGAGGAAGTTACAGTGATGGACTGAGTGGTATTTCACTCAAAAACACCTTCTCGTTTGTGTCTTCAAACTACTGAGAACAAGAGGAAATATGGACACGTGTTTTCACACACATGTATTTATGGAACACTGGTACATGTCTAAAACCAATCATGTTCTTTTTCCTTCTTCCTTTAACTCCTCCCCTGTGATACCCTCCCACCTACCCCCTCTCAAAACCATGGCCTTTTATACAAACACACACACACACACACACACACACACACACACACACACACCACATACACACATCCCTCTTGGTACTGTACAGCCTGAAGGTTTGAATAAATACGTAGTATGCCCACCATCACAGGATCATACAGAACAGTGTCTGAGGCTATTCTTAATGTCTTAAATGTCAGAGGCACATTTGTCACAGTGGGCACAGTGGCTTTGTCCCCAGCTTTCTCCCGAGACACTCTTTCAACACACATCTGGGAATCCTTCGGTTATCCATATGGGAACAGAAAGCCCATCCAAGACTCTACCAGAGGCCAGCAGAGCCTGTGAGTCCATTCCCAGCATTCTCTGGAGTCTAACTTGAGAAAATAATAAGAATCCTATAGGATCAGTGATCTCACTCGCTTGGACGGCAGTAAATCTCTCCTATATTACTGCTCAGCCTCTGAGGATATTATACTGGGTCTCATTTTATTAAAGAATGCCGTGCATACCCAGAAGTCACTTCTTAATTTTTAGCTGCAAGATACAATTTCAAAAAACCATTATCTAGGAGGTGCAGTAATCAAATAATGTAATCACGGATGTTAAACCTCTTTGAAATATTATTTTAAATGCTTGCCAGTGGGAAGAAAGGGTTGACTTGGCTGGCTTTGTAATTCGGCAAAGCATCAACACTTTTCAGTAAGATACATTTGTCAAAGTGTGTTTCCTCTCTGCTTGGTTGTTTTGAAAGCGACCAAAGCCCTTAAACAAGGAAGAGAGATTTGCGTTTTCTATTTGTTGCAGCCTAAGATTTAGGATTAGAGCACCATAAGAGGCACAATCGAATCCTTTCTCTGAGGGGCCAGGCCGTTCATATACATCACCAAGCCCCTCTGAGCTCCAGGCAGCTCTGTGAGCTCAGACTCGTAAATTTCATGACATATGGAAAATATCAGAAAGCCACCGCACACAGTTTAAGAATGCACAGAGAACCAGACAGACAATGCTGTGGCAGGTCCCGGTGACACCTACTCTTTCCACCGCCTGCATCCAAATCTCCCCAGAAAGGGTTAGCTTGGCCACTGGCTGAGAATCTTGGGCAGGATCCAGCTATTTGTGGACTGCAGAGTCTTCCCACCCAGAAGGGGTGAGGCAAGGTTATGTAGCAGAGAGAGGACTTCCAGGAAATTCTCTCTCTCTCTCTCTCTCTCTCTCTCTCTCTCTCTCTCTCTCTCCTTCTTCCCTCCCCCTCCCACTCCCCCACTCTTCCCTCTCCCTCCCTCCTCCCCTCCCACTCCCTCCCCCTCCCACTCCCCCTCCCCCACTCTTCCTTCTCCCTCCCTCCTCCCCTCCCTCCCTCCCTCTCTCCCCTCCCCCTCCCTCTCTTTCTGGCTCCAGTGTTTGGCACATATTACTCCCATCTGGAATGCTATCCTTTTTTTTTTCTTTTTCTTTTGCTGCTTTTCTATTTTCATGTGTATGTGTGGGGTATATGTGCATGTGCATCTGTATGAGTGTGTGTATATGTGTGCAAGCATCTGTTTGTGTGAGTGTGTGAATGTGTGTGTGAGTGTGTGTATGTGTGTGTGAGTGTGTGTATGTGCCTGTGCATATGTGTGTGGAGTGTGTGCATGTGTGTGGAGTATGTGTGAGTGAGTGCATGTGCGTTTGAGTGTATGTATGTGTGTGTGCGAGTATGTATGTGTGAGTGTATGTGCATGTATGTGCGTGAGTGTGTGTATGTGGAGTGTGTTGTGTGAGTATGTGTTGTACAGTCATATATGTATGTACATACGTTGTCTTCATGTGCATATACATGGTACACACTCATGTGGAGGTCCAAAGTTAACACTGGGTATGTTGCTCAATGACTATTCATTTTGTCTTTTGAGGTAGGGTCTCCTGTAAAACCAAGAGCTCACCCATTTAGCTGGTGGGGTGACCAGCTTACCCTGGGAACCCCTATTTCTGTTTCCTTGGTCCTGGGATAGAGTGGCCACCACAGTTGCCAGCCTTTACATAGGTTCTGGGGATCAAGGTTCCAGTTGGCATGCCCCTGCGGCAAGTGCTGTATTCACTGACCCATCTGTGCAGCCTGGCTACCCTTCAGCTCAGTGAATCCACACTCCCGGTGGCACACTTCACTTCTCCTCTCCTCACTTGCTGCTCTCTCTACAACATACTCCCCCACCCACCATAACATACATACTTCCCCACCCACCATAACATCCATCCCCACCCACCATAACATCCATCCCCACCCACCATAACATACTTCCCCACCCACCATAACATCCATCCCCACCCACCATAACATACTTCCCCACCCACCATAACATCCATCCCCACCCACCATAACATACATCCCCACCCACCATAACATCCATCTCCACCCACCATAACATACATACATCCCCACCCACCATAACATGCATACATCCCACCATAACATCCATCCCCACCCACCATAACATCCATACCCACCCACCATAACATCCATACCCACCCACCATAACATACATACATAACATACATACATAACATACATACATAACATACATTCCACCATAACATACATCCCACCCAGCAGGACTTATTTCCCTACAGGATCTGATTCCCGACTGCACGCTCCTGGGTGGTAATGGGCCGAGCGATTCACGATGCCCGTGGTTGATCTGAGGTCTGAGGATAAGTGGAGGCCAGTCTCTCGGCACCTGGCTTCTCTCACTCACAGCAGTGTCTTGCCTTAGGAGAGATACCAGGTTTTATCATAAACATGGCTGATAATGATGCCCACTATAGGCTATTGTGAGTTCTGAGTGGCTTAGACATACATTAATATTATCCTTAGGAGGAGGGTATCTCCCACTACCAAAGATTCACCGATCACCACTAAAGTGATTTCCCAAACTGTGAACCCTTATTTGCCATTAGGATGGTATTTCCAATACTTTCACTCCAGGGTGTCCCTGCTACAGCCCAGGTCATCAAGTAGAGAAGCCAGGGCTTGAGAGATTACTCTATGGAGCCGTTTTCTGGGGTCTTGTAAGCTATGATAACAAGGAAAAGGTTTGTGCTGTTTTGGGGTTTGCCCCATCCCACCTCCTACCCACCAATGACCTTTCTTTAGGGGTTTGATTGGCTGAATAGCATTTAATCATTGCTTCAATCAAAAACAAAAAACAAACAAAAAACCAAAAAAACAAGTAAACAAACAAAAAACCCACTCAAATCAGCCGCCACTCCCCTCTCCTCCCAGCACATCTTTAAGGAACCCTTCCATGGGTTCTCCAGACCATGGTAAAGTCAGGGCCTGACCCTCGATAGTACTTCAGAGTCTAAGGTCCATAGGCCCGAGAATAAAGAGGGAAACACTATCAGCCCTTAACCACAGGGGCAGGCAGAGCAATCTCCTGCCCTATTGGAAGATGGCTGCCGGCTCCAGGATTGTGTAAATACTTGGGAGCTCGGGCCTTGTGATGCCAAGGGTGCATGCTGAGTATGTCACCCCAGCGTATGGTACACAGAGCCGTGAGTGGCTCTGTGAGAGAAGCCAGGGCAAGGCATCAAGCCAGCCTGAAGTGTGAATGGAATGTGTTTCTGTGGCCCTTGAGTTAAGTTTGAAGGGAGAAAGAGAGGAGACCTGGAGAAGGGGAAGGGAGTGCGAGAGGGCAGGATGCCCCTTGTGGGAATGACAGTGTTGCCAGAGGCTAGCCCAGGTAGATGACGCCAGAGACGCCAGAGGGAAGAAGGGGTCATCCATGATGTACCGGCAGAACCTGGACCTGGAGAATAAACAAGATGGCTGACAGTTCTGGCTGAAGAACTGTGCAAGATTTAGGGGGAGGGATTCAGATCAGGATCTGGCTGGGTGGGGGATGGGCTGGGGAGAACAGGTCTGCAGAGGGTTATCCAGTGAGGCCACCTCGGCTCGACTTCATTGGTTCCTTGGCGGACTTCTCACAGATCGTGGTCCACACAGGGCTATCAAACATCACACACAGGCACCCCAGTACTCAATTTAGCCCCTCTTATTCATTGACCCCAGCGTAGCCATGCACTGCAGGATAATACGGGACCGTGCACACTGTTGGGGCCAGAGACTTAAGAGTGTGAGACAACTGGGTGTGTTTGGTCCCAGGGTTTGCTTCGAGAAACAGCTAAGAAAGGGAGGTAAATTCAGAAGGAGGCTAAAATAACAGTCAGGATGACTGAAAAAAAAATCATAAGCAATCGCACTCTTAATCACCTACCCAGAAACACCCACGATGCGCACAGTTCTGTGTGTAAATATGCAAAATATTTTAAATGAAAAATACTTATCTGGGCTAATAATGTTCCCTCCAAGAGCCAAAGAACATCTAACACAAGCTCCAACACCAGACGTGAGAAGCCCTCTTTGAGTTGTTGGTCAGGACTGTCCAAGAGACCCCCAAAGCATTATGGGTTATTAATACTGCTCTTAGCTATCGGTCCCCATAAGTAGAAGGGAAGTCCCTGTGCACGTTAGAAACAAAGCCCAGGGCGTCCGAGCTGGAACTGACCTAGATGCACCCTCCCTGGGCTAGGACCAGCTTTCATGGTTCCAGAAGGTATCGTGCAAACTTCCAAAGGAGGGAGACCACCACAGTCCTTCCCAGAGATGACGCCTGTGAGCCTGTTCAACAGCATGGCGCGGTAACACTGAGGGAGCCGTAGTACCACACATACACTTTGGTAGGACCCAACAACTCTCCGATTGGACTTAAGACCTGCTCAACAAGCTGGAAACCATGCCTGGTACTGAAAACCTAACCAACTATCCAGGACTAGTGATGTCATAGACCTTGGAGGAAAACCTACAGCTTCCGCTCACCCAAACCTACCCACAGATAAATGTAGTTCTCCCTCCTCCTTAAGGAAACTCCTCATCGCGATAGGCAGAGACCGTTGAGGAAAACTACAACCAATCAAAACTCAGAATTGTGGAGCCCAGGCCCAAATGGATACACGCACAAACGCTTGTAGGATGATGTCATTATGCAGCAAGGCGGGTCCAGGATGAGGCAAAACCTATCATTGGATGAGAAGGAAGGGTAGGCGGGGAAAACGTCTAGGAAGGAGAGAGGAGGAGGAGAAGAGAAAAAATCAAGATGGTGACAACGGAGTAGGATGATCTAGATCCAGGTGGACTAGGTCAATTTTATCTTGTCTAGGTGGGCAGTTTATATCATCATTAATTGGCAGTGAATTTATTGTATGGATGTATTGTGGATTAAGAATTTAACATATAAATCTGATTGATAAGTTACAAGTTTCTAGAACTTTGATTTTACTGGGCTACAGGGGATGTGAGCAAAGTTCCCGGAGGGCAGAGAGACAGCCTGGAGAGGGCGGCTGTAGAATGCCTGGGGCTAGCATGGCGTGATGTGTGTGTCAGGCGAGGTAACAACCAGCCAAGGGGAAAGTGTGAGAAAGTGGCTGTCAGAGAGACAGCCGGAGCGCAGGTCTCCCACGGATCCACGCGGAGTGGGAATGCGCAGGTACAGGCTCAGGGAACATTGCAGAAGAAGGAACAGAAAGATTGCATGGGCCAGAGAATAATGTCAGAAGCTACACACATAGAGTCCCACCAAAATGGCTCAAGTCTGAGCTGAACGAAGATGACACCAACAGGCAAGTCTAAGTACATGGGGGAGGCCTCAGCCATTCACAAGAACTAAAGGCAACTAAAGGATGCTGAGAATGGGAGAAATAATTTTCCCCAGGGAAGAGCACACCCATTGGTGTTATCCAATACCAATTGGTCATCCCTGAAGACAAGTAACATACAACTGAACAGGTTATATTTAGGAATATGTATGTATATACATACACTTATATGCATATTAATGAAAAAAGAGGCTGTGAATTTGAAAGAGAGCAGGAGGGTATAACAAGGCAAGACAGTGTAGAGGCTCCTCCATCTTCAATTCTTACCGAGGCCACTTCAGGCTTAACTAGAATTTGATCTCCCTGATAGAGAATCCCATGGAAAATTACCCAAATCTATTCTAAGAACCCAAGGTCAAGATGCTCCAGCTAATTTAGCTTTTACTAAACTGCCTCTCATGCAGACCCCTTCCTGCAGCTGTTGAGCATAATACCAGGAGAAGTGGCTTTAAAAGCCCCTCGCTCCAAATGCCCAGGGACACACATAGGTCCCAGACACCAGAGTAGGGCCTGGATAACTGGAATGAAGACTTTCAGTTGGCTATAAACTATGTGTGAGCGGTCATCTCTGGTGGGCTCCTCATAATAAGTGGCATATGGAAGGGTTTGGAGGGAGGAAAGGGGAAAATAAAAGAAAAAAATAAAGAGAAAGATAATCTGGTGGTGGTGGCCTATGCCTTTAATCCTAGCAAATGTGAAGCAGAGGCAGGAGGGTCTCTGAGTTGGAGGGCAACCTGGTCTACAGAGTGAGTTTCATGAAAGCCAGGGCTATTCAGGCAAGTCCTATCTCATAAAGGGGGGGCGTATGGGTGAAAGAAAGGAAGGAGGATGGAAGGGAGGAAGGAAGGAGGGAAGGAAGGAAGGACAGACTGAAGAACTGAAGATTCAATCCAGGCCACTGAAACCAAAGGCTCTGTGTTGCTGGGAGCACTGAAAAGTAAGAGGAATGAAAGCAAGGCTGTGTTGCTGCAGTTACTTTGTAACACCAGGGAAGACCGGCCCCAGGACTAAGCTGGCCTAAATACAGGAAGGGGAAAGTAAGAAAATAGTACTCCAGAGAATACAACCATGCTAGATGGACCAGGTCCTGGATACACAGCCATACCCTCCACAGCAGTCCTCTGGCTGTTCAGTTGCAGGAGCAAACAGTTTTCTGGCTCAGAAACTCACAGGGGATAACATCTGACTCGCTCCTTCTAAACATAGGTTTTAAAACCACTGAGAGGTTGGCTGATATTAAAAAACTGATGGGACAAGTCCTCCCTGGGTCCCCCAACACAGTGACGTGCTGCCACCTGCTGGCCAAAGAGCAGAACGGGCCCCAGAAAGCCGTGTGAGGGTGAATGCTGGGAAACGCCTTAGAGGGTCACCTAAGAGGGTCAACTAAGTGGAGACTCATTCTCTGTTAATGTGTGATTTTAAACCTTTGCATTTTTTATTGGCTTTTCTTGGAAACAAGATCTAGTGTAGTTTAACCCAGACTAGCTACATAGCTTCTAACTGCTACATAGCTGTGGCTGACCTTGAACTTCTGATTCTCCTACCTCCGGGCATCGTCTTTATAATCAGACAAAAACCATCAAAATACTCACTTTAGGAGACTGTGTTTCGTATCTTATGACACTGGCTGTTTTACTGTTCTTAGGTACATGAATTAACGTCTGCCTCTTTTTTAAAATAAGCAACTCCACAACCACAAAGAAGGTCTCTTTTAGTCTCTAGGCTCATGGAATATTTCTGGAAATTCTCTTTGGAAATTCTCTGAATTTACCTAGCTTTTAAGGATTTTCAGAACGTTTGTCCTGTTCTTGACAGTACTCGGAAATTTCGGCCCCTTTGGAATTTGGTGTCTGTTAAGTCATGCCTCAACCCCAACTGAGCAGGTCAGGACTTGATAGCAAATGATGTCAGCTTCCCTCTAGCCTCGTTTTCAGCAGGCCACGTCACGATAACCGCAATGGCCTGATGCCACCGGCAGGTGGCGCTGCGTGGCCTGCTCTCCACCCGGACCGCGCCTGAGGCCCACGCGGGACCCTCATCTTGCTCAAGTCTGGCTGCCGCTGCCCTCGCTCTTAGCTCGCCAAGAAACGTCTATTTCACGGCTTTGGCTTCTGTCCCTGTGACTCTGAGACTCACGGAGGCCCGATACCCACACATTCCCTCCTGGCTCAGCTCTGTTCAGCGCAGCAGCGTCAGAGCACATCAGGTGCTTGAGCCAAGCTCGCATTCCTCCAATCCTTTGAATTCACCTTGCAGAGCACCCTGTGTTCCCCCAAGACCTTTCCCCTCAGCCTTTCCAGGAGCCTCTTCCTCCTTCAAGGTTCACCCTCATTTCACCACGTTTGTGAGTGTGCAGCCTGGTGCTTCAGGGCAGATGACCTGGCCCCACGCCATCTATAGCCCATTTCCTCTTTGTCCTCACCCCTGCGGCTCTTTCACCAACGGTTCTTGGTGAAACTGCCCCTGCATTTGGGACAGGAGGCATGTGTGTCAGGAGCACAGCCTCTCTGTCTTAACGTGCCTGTGGGCTTTGTGCCAGAGTTCAAAGCCTGGACTCTCCACTTAGCACTCTGCGACCTGGGGTAAGTTACTGCACATCTCTGAACCATGCAGGCATTCTATTGTAGTGGTCTTGATGGTTGTCTCTGTAACCTACCGAGGGCAGCAGAGAGAGAACAGTTACAAAAGGTGGTGTCGGGAGCTGTAGTTCCTTACAGCAAACCCAAAGATGTACCTGACATTACTCCCTTCTGAAGGGAAACTATGTTTCAAAACAGAAATCGGTTTTCCTTAATTTAGTGTATACATGGCCCAGGATGGTGCCGGAGACACAGCAAGGGCTCAGATATTCATTGGGGTGAGGTACCTGACAGAAGGTTCTTGCTCTACTCTCTGAGAGTTTTTTGTTCTGTTGGGTTGAGAATTTCACGTGTGTATACAATGTGCTTTTGATTAAATCCGGTCCCCATGCCCCAGCCTCCAGCTCCTCCCCCATCTCCTTTAGGTGCTCTGTTTTGTTAAAGCCCAGTGTCTGTTAGTGCTGTTTGTCGAGTAGATGGAGCCTGAGTAGCCTCCCTCCCATGTCTGGAACACCCCACCCCCACTCCAGCACTCATCAACTGCCAGGTTTTAGATGCAGTTTCCTGGAGAGGCAGCAGTTAAGACAATGATGATGTCACACAGCTTTCTAAATGTTGGGATTCAGGCACGCAGGACACAGGTTACACTGCTGGGGTTGTGTCTCTCTCTTGGCATTCAGGATCAGGAACGGGAGCGAACTGCAGTGGCCTCAGGGAGAGGATCCTGGTCCCCCAATACTCCACGTGGTCCCTGAACAGGTGCAGAGGTGGCTCACAGGGTGGAGCCACAACCCATGACGCAGAGTCTCAAAACATCACTGTTTTCAATAACTTTTTTAAAAATGTATCTTTTAAAAAAGATACCCTGTATCAATCACACCTGGGAATTTTTGCAAAGTCTTTGTCTGGGCATGGCAGTTACCCCAGTCCTTCAACAACTTCTGTCTGACCATACTGGGCAGATTGTGCAGTGATCATCTGTCCCATGATAAGACTGCTGCGCTGTGCTTTGTAGGGTAGCACCTCCTTGCAATTGCAGCTCTCAGGAGGCTGAGGCAGGAAGAAAGGAAGTTGGAAGAAGCTGGTCTGGAACCACATGTGGTGATGCCTGCAGCCGTCAGGAGGCCGAGGTGGGTAGATCCCTGTGAGTTTGAGGCCAGCTTGGTCTAGAGTTCCAGGACAGGCATGGGTGTGTAGAGAGAACCTGTCTCATAAACTACATTAGCAACAATAACTTATAACCCCCATTTGACACATCTTAAAAGCAGATCCAAAGTCTGGAGAGTGCTCCCACTGTAAACATGTTGTCCTCAGTTCAGACCCCAGAACACATATATTAAAAACCAGGCATGGTGGCATGGGTTTGTAATTCCAGTGCCTAGAAATGTAGAGACAGGCAGATCCCTGGAGTTTTCTAGCCAGCTAGCTTACCCTACAAGTTGTGTTCCAGGCCAATGAAAGACTGTGTCTTGAAATCTAAGGTGAACACCTTCTGTGGTCTGACATCGGAGGTTGTCCTCTGGCCGCCACATAAATGTAGACTCACACATACCACATACATACACCACATACAAACATACCACACACACAGCAAACATACCATACACATACCACACATTGTACACACACACACACACACACACACACACACACACTCACTCATACACGTGCACACACCACATACCTATTTCACACACACCACACACATCACATACACACCACACACATCACAAACACACTCACACATACCACACATACATACATCACACATATATACATTATGCATGTATCACACACACATCACATACACATTTCATACACATGCACACCACACACATACACACACATACCACACACACATCACACATATACACACATTACACACATCACACACACACCACACACACCACACACACCACACATCATACACATCACATACCCACATATCACATACATACCACACACATTACACACATCACACACACACCATACATTACACACATCACACACTCACATATCACACACATACCACACACACACACAACCACCACACATCACACACACACATATACACACACATACACACATAGACACACCATACACAGATCACACACTACACATATCACACATCACACTCTCACACACAGCACATACACACATCACACACCCACATATCACACACATGCCACACACACACACACCACACATTACACACATCAAACACTCACATATCACACACACACCACCACACATCACACATCACACACACTCTGATGATACCATTCCCTTTCTGCCCTTCCTTGTGTTTTACTTCTGTGCATTTTTTTCTTCTGTCCTTTTTCTTTTTTCTTTTTTTTTTTTTTTTGGTTCTTTTTTTTTTTTCGGAGCTGGGGACCGAACCCAGGGCCTTGCGCTTCCTAGGCAAGCACTCTACCACTGAGCTAAATCCCCAACCCCTCTTCTGTCCTTTTTCAAAACACTTTTCTCACAAGTCACCTCAAAAGTCAGATCAACCAAAGCCAGGTACGGTGTCACACACCTTTAATCCCAGCACTTAGAGGGCAGAGGCAGGTGATCTCTGTGAATTCAAGGCTTGCCTGGTCTACAGTTGAGCCCAGGACATCCAGGGCTGATTACACTGAGAAACTGTCTCAACAAAAACAAAACAACAAAAACAACAAGAAGAAACCAAAAGACAGGCCAACCAGTCAGTAACATTGTGATATGAGAATTCCAGACAGGCAGGGAGCAGAAAGGTGAACAGGCTAAAAACAAGGTGAGCTATGTAGTGACAGCTCCAGACCGGCCACTGGCTGGCTGGCAGGGACAGACTCCTCCACGTGCCCCTCCCTCTGTGATATTTACTTTATCTGCCGCAGTTCTCGATGGAGTGGAATCAATACAGAAAATGCTAGTCTTGTTTAAGTGGGACCAGGTCTGCATCCTGAGACTCAGGAAGAGCTGACTGAACTTCCAATCAAACGCGTTATAGCAAAACAGAGCAAACTGTGTCCGCTCATCACAAGCTGTGTTGTTCTGCTCTCTGAGAGGGAAGCAAGGCCCCTGTCACTGGCTACTGGTTTTATAGAAAAATCACAGTCCCTTGACTAGGGTCTTGGTGTGACAAACTTTGTTCTGTTGTGAGTACCAGCCTTCTCCTGTGCAGGGGACTCAGTCATTGGTGGAACCTGTCCCCATCTTATCTAAACATCGTCATGGCCCAAAATTCTAGAGAGAGAATCTTCATCCCAATGCGGGTCCCTCATTCTACGTGCTGTGGTCCGAGGGTGTGATGGTTTGTATATGCTTGGCCCAGGGAGTGGCACTATTAGGAGGTATAACCTTGTTGAAGTAGGTGTGTCACTGTGGGTTTGGGCTTTAAGACCCTCATCCTCACTGCCTAGAAGTGAGTCTCCTCATAGCAGCCTTCAGATGAAGATGTAGAACTCTCAGCTCCTCCTGTACCATGCCTGCCTGGATGCTGCCCTGCTCCCACCTTGATGATACTGGACTGAACCTCTGAACATGTAAGCCAGCCCTAATTAAATGTTGTCCTTATAAGAGATGCCTTGGTCCTGTTATCTGTCACACCGTAACTAAGACTGAGGATATCCTGTATATTGAAGCTTGTCCTGCTGCTGACCAGGAAACAGAGTGGACCAGGAACCCAGGAGGAATCTGCCACTTAACGGGATTTGGTTGAGATTAGTGCTCAGGGTTCGGACTGTTCTGTGGAGTTTCTCCCAGCAGAGGAAAATGTGCTACAGGAGATGAGGGACCACAAAGATAGTTTAAGAGTCTGAGAGAGAAGGTATTAGTTTCCTGTTGCTACAAATAACCACGGAGTTGAAGGGTTGTAACAAAATAACAGAAGTGTGCATAGGCCTCCTGGAACGGGAGGTGTTGGCAGCCTTGGAGGCACCAGAGGAGAATATTTGCTTTGCCCTTTCCATCAACAGACCATCAATAGCCCATCAATAGCCAACAAATAGCCCATCATCAATAGCCCTTGGATGCTGGCCCCCTCTTCCTTATTCAAAGCCAAGAATAACGTTTTTCTGATGTTGCTGTCACCAAGGCTTTCTCTCAGTGACCAGCGACGGTGCATGTGACTGGATTGAGCCTCGTTGGTGTAGCCAGGGTCACCACCTCACTTCGAAGTTCTTAATAACCACGCCTGCAGAGTCACTTGTTTGAGGTTGAATTGTAGCCCTCACCCTCCCACGCCGTGTTGTGATCTTATTCTGAAATAAGGCTTTGAGACACAGTTAGTTAGGGTGGGATCTTAAAATGGGCCCCGAGCCAGTGTGAGTGATAACCATAGGAAAGGGGAAAGTTTAGAGACAACCACAGAGACAGACACGCAGAAAGAGGGCCAGGAGGAGACACGTATCACCAGCCAGCACCAGGGACTGGATCCATTGCTCAAAGCCCTCAGAAGGAGTCTGCACCACCAACACCTTGACTTCAACCTAGAGCTGTAAAATAATGTGGGTCTCCCATAAACCACCCGGTTAGTGGATCTCTGAAGCCATGTTCCTAGCAGAGGAACGCCTTCACATTGCCCTGTGAGGAAGCACATTCACAGACTCTGGGGCAGCAAGGTGAGCATGCATGGGTAGCGGAGACTTTCCAGCCGCCGGTCACAAGGTTCGACAGTGGGTCCTCTCTACACATTCACGGAACATCATCTCAGTTCTGTGCTCAGTAGCTCCTCAGCCTCAGATAAAATGGCACTTTGGGGGGGGGGTGTTAACCTGTTGACATCTCTTTCGGGAGGTCTAACCTGTTTTACATTTGCCTTGTCATCTACAAAGTCCAGTTGAGAAGTGCATGGGGGAGTTTTTAAAATCATCCTGGAAATGTCATAACGTTTTAAGTATGTCCACAGTTGTGTAGCGGGCTGCATTTCTAGCCATGCTTGGTTGTCGGGGTACACGCCTGCCTCTAGATAGAATCTAGGTCCATTGCTTATCACACAGCCCATCAGCACAGCAGCAGACTCCAGGTAATCGGTGTCTGCGTGTACATACAGTCCAGCCTCTGGTTTTATGTACTGCAGTGAACGGCAGTGATATTTTCTACATTTGTGAGAAGAAGCAAGTGCAGTGGGCATCGCTTGTTATTTTCTGAATAAATTCAACTACTTATATAGTGTTAGTTTCTGAGGCAAGGGATTTCTCTGCTAAAGCAGCATCTCTCACAGCCTTCAGAGCAGCATCCTCAAAGTGGACCACTAAGAGCCCAGCGGGGACCAATAGGCAGGTCCCCAGATGCATACTGGTTCAGAGAGCAGAGACTAGGTGTTGGTTTCTGAGACATGAAGAACAGCACACGCACACGCGCACACACACACACACACACACACACACACACACACACAAATCTGTGACTGACAATAAAGTAGACACACAGCACACAGACAGACACACAGACAGAGTTTAGTCTCCCCTACTACTGCACTACCCTACTGGAGTCCAGACTCTTTGGATTCGATCATGCTACAAGTTGTCCTTGAAGTCCCACTGTCTTCCTCTACTCTTCCTGCATTTTATCCTCGAGCTGGAAGATCCAAGCAGCCGATGCAGAGATCTGAAAACCCCTTCACCACCAGCTCAGACTTACGGACAGGACCCACCCACGGGGTCCAGGTTCCTCTTTGTGCCACGGGAGGTCCAGCCTGGGTTTCCAATCCCATCATTCACTCCTTCACATGCCTAGCATTTGTTCCATCTCAGTTTACCCCAAGCGTGGTGATTGACAATCAGAATGAGTGTCCACTGTGGTACGAGTAAAACAACACATCCTCCTGGCTCAGACTCTGATAGCAGCCATCGGAAGCACTTTCTGTGTACACTGTGGCTGGGGGGTAGCCAGGGCCCTTCCTTTCTATAGCATGCCATTCTCCTTGTCCTGTCTGAGGCAGCATTCATGTCCATTTTTTCTCATGAGGCTCACCCTTACAACACTGCTTTGTTAGACTACAGAGTTCTCATTGCCGGGTTTTTAGAAACCACACCTAGGCCATCAGTCTCTCCCTAAGCAGCTATAAGCACTTTCTGTTTCTACCAAAGGAATTGGCAACTTTGTTTCCCCTTCTCCATGGCCACCTCACATGCTGAGAGTCCCGCTGTGCTCAAGTGCAGCGGTCACGAAGTCTCCCACTGGCTGTGCATCTAGACTCTCCTTTCCCTGTGGACTTGGCCCGTTTAACTCACATTCCCCACTTCTGAGTTTTACACACTTGCATTTGGATTTTTATTTTATATGCTTCTGCCACAATCTGCCGTGGATCCTTTCTGAACTGGAGCAGAAAAGAAATAAATTATTGGTCTCTATATTCATACCACCTGGACAATGTCTGGCTGTTGGAAACTACTCGGCAACAATGTTAAATTTAACTACAGCTTAGACAAGGATTTGCTGGTTTTTTTCATCATGGCGTCCAGAATTAAGTCGGCTAGGAGGACTTCTGATGGGGAAGTGCTGGTTTCTTTCCTAGATCTCAGCAGTCCAGTTGTTGTAATTTCCACCTCCATCCAAGGGCAACCCATTCCAGGAACCTGGGCTCTTCAATGTGGGGTTGCAATTAACTGTGAAATTTGGTGAATAGATAACCAGGAAATAAGGAGACAGAAGGATGTCTCTGGGGAACATGGAGTTCAAATGAGATCTCCCAAGAATACAGAATAGGTCACAAGACAGGAGTGGGTGGGGCAACCCAGCAAATGACAGTAGACCAAGGAGGAGGGGCCGCCTCGGGTCAGATGTTGCCTGAATCTGCAAGCAATTTAATGCCCATGTGCATCAGGAAAAACAAGTGTGCTCAAGCCCAGACTTAAAGCCATCAACATCAAATTGCTGCTTGATAAAGCTGTGAAGAAAGAGGGGAAAAAATCTTGAGTTTAAAAAAAAAATCAATCTCACTTTTTGTGCTCATTTTTCTTCAATTTACATCTAATGTTTCCCTCAGGAAAACTGTCTTTCCCACTCCTACGTATTATATCTGAAGAAATCGCAGCACTGTCCAAATCTCTTTAAATTGAAGGTTCATTTTTCCTAGGAAGCACACGAGCATGTGCAGTCTTGACTTTCATTGTCACTTCAGGTTTCCGAAGGAGTCCCTCACACGTCCAGCTAGCGATTTTCAAATTGGAAAGCTCCACTCAACTGGAATTTCTTTCCCCCTGTGAGGGAAGAAAAACTCAAGGTATGCTTACTGATCGATTGTTATGTTGCACAGACCCAGATACATGTAACGCCACACGTCTAATTCAAATTTGCTTAGATAGATTGGTTTCCATCGAAAACATCCATCCAGTGTGTCGGCTTTAATCGTGTTTTCTTGAAAATCTAAAAAAAGGGGGGGGGGGAATCGGAGAGGATTCTTCGAACGACGTAAAAGAAAAGTGTTATTTTAAACAAATTAAAGTGGAAGTTGGTGGAAACGAAGCTGGCTGCATCGTTACTGCGTGGGTAATGACTATGAGATGTAACGACATCTTGCTGGTTTTTATGAAGTATGGCTTCTTCCCAAATAAATCGAACAGAGGACCTTTGACCTAGGTTTGAGTATATGGTGTTTCCTGGCCTGATGAGCTTCCTGCACTGGCTTGGAGTTTGGTCTAAATCTCCAGGGATCGACTGTAAACGAAAGGGCCTGAGGATGGTGCGTGGGCTGCGGATATCAGACTGGGAACCGAGTTAAGGGTTATGTCCCAGTCACTCTACAGCAGGAACACCGTGAACTTAGACCCAAACAAGTCACTAATATTTCATCCCCAGACCAACTGAGGGCGGCAGTACCCTCAGGTGCAGCCTCAGGGCTCCCATACACTGGAGCCATGAGCCGGGACACACTAAGCTCACAGGGGCCCGGTACATGGCGGGGATGGATGATCCTGGGCCTGGGAATGGGTTTGGGGCAGTCTGGAAGCACCTCTGACTGGATCTGCTGTTTCACTCTCCCGCAATCTGCAATCTCCGGTGCCTTTGGAGGTATCTGCTCCCTTAACAGAATCCCTGACTGCTCATCAGACTTCGGCTGCTCTATCCCAAGGCTTGAACCTTGGCTTCAACCGCAGATGCCCCGTCTCCTCCCCCACAGTCCTACAGAGGCCTCCTCTGGCTCTTCATCAAGTTCCAGAACTTAATCCCCTTGTGCCTCTCCCCATCACAGGTTGTGCCTCACTGTGACTCCTGCTGCGTTGCCAAAGGCACCACAATGGCGTAACTGTCATTTCTTTAGTCCCTAGCGGGTGTCCGGGGGCTGAGAGCTCAACTATTTCTCCGAACTCATTAACGTGGATATACTGTCTTAATTTTCAAACAAGTAAACCAAAGCTCCATGAGGTTAAACGGGTTTCCCAAGAAACCGAAAACTCACCCAGGTTCAGACCTAATGGTCAGAGGCCAAAATTAAAGTTGCTAGCTGTGTCTTCCACGGTCGACAAAGAACAAGAGGATGACAGGAGCCCTGTCTGCTCTTCGTGGTGTTTCACTAAAATGAATGAGGGAATTGGTCACTCCAATCCCCTTGGCGTCACCTCTTCCGCTGGCCACTAAGAAGGTCTTCCATTTTGTGCAGGTTCCGGTCAACAACCTTAGCGATGATGGCTTGCCCTACCTAGTGCTTCCAGCTTCCATGTTTGCAGCTTTGTGGCTTTCTGGAAGTCACACCAGGCAGGGCCATAGCATACAGTTCTAGAAGGAACACATCACCCATACAGCATAAACCCGGGGCCACTCCTGACCAGCGGTGAGTGAGTACTGATAAAGACCTGTGTCCTTCTCCTCCTCTCCCCGTGACAAACATTCCTGAAATCTTGTGGCTCTGTGGAAAGTTCCACAAGGTCCAACCACGTCTGTGGCCAAGCCACCAACACATCTAAGTTGAGCTGAGTTTCTTTCTGTTTCACTCTGGCTGATCCCTCATTCCCCCCGCAGAACCACATTTTCCAGTAAATTATCTACAGGCCTTTGTCCCAGGCAGATAGGCAGAAGAGGACAGCCTTGCTGGGGGTTAGCTTATCTAACATGAGAAAGGCCCAGGGGTCAATCCCCACTACAGAAGAAAAACAGATAAAATTCCAGGCTACATGTTTGTCTCAGTGGGTACCTTGGTGGCAGAGAGAGGCAATATAAAAGTATCTTAAGTAAGGTCCTAATGCCCCCAAAATATTGGCATAATTGGGATGGACAGAACATCTAGTGGGTAGAGCTCTGGTAGCACAAGCATGAGGAACGTGAGTTCAAATCCCCAAATTCACACAAAAGATGGATTTATTATGGAATCCACAGAACTTCTTCAAATGAGCAGACATCAGCTCAAAGCCAAGGATCATGACACATCGGGGCCCTACAACACCATCCAAAGAGAAAAGGAAATGTATAAACTGCCTGACAGAGAAATTAAAATTAATCACCGTAAAGAAGCCCAGTGGGCTACAAAATAAGAGACAATATCAGAAACACATTACCAAAACAAGCAATTCAAGGGAGAATTGGATCTTTAAAAAAGAGCCAAACTTGGGCTGGAGAGATGGCTCTGTGGTTAAGAGCACTGATTACTGCTCTTCCAGAGGTCCTGAGTTCAATTCCCAGAACCCACATGGAGACTCACAACCATCTGTAATGGAATCCCACGCCCTCTTCTGTGTGTGTCTGAAGCCAGCAGCAGTGTACTCATATACATTAACTAAATAAATCTTTAAAAACAAAAAAGCAGGCAAGCTTTAGAACTAGAGATCCCATAGAGAGTTTTAGTAACTAATCAAGCTGCAAAATCGGGAGTGGGGAGGGGGTAGAGAGGGAAAGAAAGGGGAGAGAGGGAGAGAGGAGCAGGGGGAGGGGGAGAGAGGTGAGAGGGGGAGAGAGGGAGAAAGAGGGGGAGAGGAGGAAGGGGAAGGGGAAAGGAGGAGAGGGAGAGGGGGATAGGGAAGGAGGGGGGAAATAGGGGAGAGGGGGGAGAGAGGAGAAATGAGCATCCAAATGCAGAAGTATCATCTAGTAAGCACAACGCTCTCCAGTAAGGCATGGTACAATCGAAGGCTCAAAAAGTCAAAGACAAAGCATCAAAAGAAAATCACCCTGTGGATACAAGGAAACCCCAGTTTTGTCAACAAACAATTTGCAGGTCAGGGGAGAGGGATGTGGAGTGACTGAAGGGATGGGGAAAGTAATTAATAAACAGGAGTAATTTAAAAACCGCCAAAACAGAAAACCACAGCAGACAAGGCTATAGGCATAGGCCAGGCATGGTGGTGCATGCCTTCCAGAGGCAGAGACGAACAGATCTCTAAGTTTGAGGCCAATTAGGCCTATATAGTGAGACCTTGGAGGGAAGAGAGAGGACAGACAGACAGTCAGGCAAGACAAAGATTTACCCAGAAAAGCAAGAGCTGAGGGAGGAACGCTGATCGTAGAGGATTCTAGCAACATGAACGCCTGTGAAATTCAGGTAAGAACACCATCCAATTCAGAATACTGTGTGTGGCGTAAGTCATTTTTAACTCTAGTGCAATAAGTTAAAAAGCAAAAATACTGAAATTAATTATAGCCGCATTAATTTACTAATGATATATAAAATACAGGCTGGGTACAGTGGCGTTGCCCTGTAACCCTACTTGAGGTGGGAAGATCAAACTCCCGGGTCCTGACAGAAGCCAGGGCAGAATAGTCAGGTGAGGATGGAGTCAGGAACTGAGTAGAGGCCATGGAGAACTCCTACCACTGGCTTGCTTCCCCTGGCCTACTCAGCCTCAGGTGCCTGGGTCAGAGTTCCCTTCCTGGGCGTAGGCAGCTTACAGTGTACTCTAGCTCCAGGGGATCCAACATCCTCACCCACACACAAGTGCACACAAATGGCATGTGCTCAACACACACACACACACACACACACACACACACACACACACACACTTTAAAAATACAATCTGTAAAATACGAAATATAAAACAAAGGGCACTGTTGAGGAAACGAGAAGCAAGTTGTACACTGGGGGAAATGGTTTTATAACACATGCCTACTAAGCGCTGTAAGCCTGTATTAGGGGAACAGCTCAACTGAAATGGTCCCCGGGGTCTGGCTACTTCTCATCGATTGCTGCTTGAGCTGCCTAGTATTTAAACAACAAATTCTCTTTTCTGTTGAGCTGGGTTCTGTTCCAGACTTAGAGGAGTTACCAGGAGTGCTGGCTTCTCCATCCGCAATGTGTATGGTTGTACTGAGAAGGTGGCCACAGCAGCACAGCCGGCAATGAGGAGTCGGAGTGGGGGTGGGGGGGTCTGAGGGGCTGCGGGGGTGGGGGTGGAGCTACCTGATCTTCCGGAGATTGTGGATCCTCCCGTAATCAAAATCTGTTTCCGATGTTGGGATTGGACATAGGGTTGTGGGGACGAGGGAATAAAATTCCTTTGCCTAAAGACAAAGACTGTGTAAGATCTACTTCCGAAATTCCTTTCCTGTAGCTTCTGAGGGCTGTGAACACGGAGCACTGCATTGGAGCACCGTCCCCTGCTGTGCGGCCCTGGCGTGGGGGACAGGGAGGGGTTGGGGTTGGGGTTGGAGGGGTGCGCTCTCTTCTTTAATTTGCTCATCTATAGAACAGGAGGAATAGCCTCAACCTGAAAGGCTGGCTGTATGCATTAATTAACGACTCGCGTAACCCTTTTCCAACAGTTCCTAGCCCCTGCTCAGAAGGCAGACAAGAAGACCGGAGTGGTTCCGGGGGGGCCCTTCCGCTGCCTTTCCTTCCGGTCTGCTTCGTCCCCTCCCCTGAGGAGTGAGGTGGAAACTGTGTCAGGTGGAGGACAGCGAAGCCTTGGTCTCTGCTCTCTATTTTCTGAATGTAATCTCTTTTTTGCTTTTTCTAGATAATGACTATTCCAAATGATATTTTTAATATGATTGAAACAGACACGTCTCTGACTATATTAATGACCTATATGTATTACTAAAAATTAGGAAAATGAATAAAAAGAGAGCATTAAAGAGCGCACGATCCTGCTACCGAGAGACAAAGCTATTACCATTTTGATTGTTTCATATTTTAATTTGAGGTTGCTTTTTCTCAGATTCTCTCTAAGAGCATTTTAAAACGAATATGTAAATTCATATTTTAAAGTTTGTTATATACATATTTGCATGTGTAATTTTATGTCTTTTTCTCAAGTGAGGTTATACTGTAAATTTCCACAATATTAAATATTCTTCGGAAATAACATTTCCATGACTTTTTAACATTTTGTCATCCGTCTAGACCATCTCCTCTTGTCAGAAGCTCCATAATTGGACCTCTTAGTTATTCCCGGATTGCACTGTGTAAACAATACCGTTATAAATAGCGTGGTGTCAATCCTGGAAGAGCTGATGGGTTCCTTGGGCAGTGTCTTTCCAAAGGCAGGCTTTCTAAGTTGAAGTATGTGATCACTTACAGGCATCTGACGGATGTCACATCGGTGACAGTCTGCAGCGACCTTCGTGCTGTTCAGGTCATGCTGTTCAGGTGGGAAGGCCAGTGAGGAGGGAAGTAACCTGCGGGTGCACTGACCTCATTTTAGGATTTGGGCTAAATTACTACTTCTCACAAAGCATCTCCTTATAACGTTTATAAAGCGAGGCTCTGGGAGCCCAATACGGATTAGATTTCTTTTTTGAGCTTTTAGATGTAATATTTTAAAACTCCCTCTCCGTAGGGTATAAAATAAGAAACCCATCTGCACCACAGGCTGGCAGACCCCAGCCCTGGCTATCACTGTGTAGATAGACCCCAGTGCGGGCTGGCCCTGACACCCTCCCAAGTCCTGGGAGTAAGATGTGCTCTATCATACTCCTCTCTAGACCTTTTAAAACGAGATTTATTTTATTCTTTCTCTGTGTGTGTGTGTTTTTTTTTTTTTTTCCCGGAGCTGGGGACCGAATCCAGGGCCTTGCGCTCGCTAGGCAAGCGCTCTACTGCTGAGCTAAATCCCCAACCCCAGATTTATTTTATTCTTAAGTGTGTGTGTGTGTGTGTGTGTGTGTGTGTGTGTGTGTGTGTGTGTAAGAGTGTGTATGTAAGTGTGTGTGTGTGTTGGGGTATGATATGTTTATAACATTGATTATAAATAAAGAAACATTGTTATTATTATCATTAATTTAAATTACAACATCTGGTCTAAGTCTTTCACATTCTGCTTCAGCAAGGACCAACATCCCATCAATTAAATGGTACAGACAGAGATTCCCTGGGTCACACTCGTGCCGAAACCTCTCTCACCCTAAAACATTTTGTGCTCTCTGATTTAAACCAATGGGCTCTGACTCTGATACAGAAAAGCCTAAGTTTACCTTTGAAAGATGATTTGAAAAGAGTTCCTTCTATGTCTGTCATTTGAGTCATATAGCGTGACTGGTAAACTGATGCCAGGGGTGACTGTCACTGGGGCCACTGTCACTGGGGGTGACTGCCACTGAGGACAACTGTCACTGGGGGTGACTGTCTCTGGGGCGACTAACACTGGAGGTGACTGTCACTAAGGGTGACTGCTACTAGGGACAACTGTCACCGGGCGACTGATACTAAGGAGACTCACTGGGGTGACCGTTACTGGGGGCAACTATCACTGGGAACAACAGTCACTGGGGGTGACTGTTACTGGGAATGACTATCACTGGGAATGACTGTCATTAGGGTGGCTGTCACTGGGGGCAAGTGTCACTGGGGGCAAGTGTCACTGGGGGTAACTGTCACCAGAAGCAACTGTCACTGGAACAACTGTCACTGGGGT
Organism: Rattus norvegicus; assembly: GCF_021556685.1. NCBI lineage: Eukaryota > Metazoa > Chordata > Mammalia > Rodentia > Muridae > Rattus > Rattus norvegicus. The sequence goes on from NC_141547.1 coordinate 2,875,990, forward strand.
GACTGTTATTGGGAATGACTATCACTGGGAATGACTGTCATTAGGGTGGCTGTCACTGGGGGCAAGTGTCACTGGGGGCAACTGTCACCAGGGGCGACTGTCACTGGAACAACTGTCACTGAGAATGACTGTCACTGGGGGTGACTGTCACTGGGGGTGACTGTCACTGGCAATGATTGTCACTGGGGGTAATTATCACTGGGAATGACTGTCACTGGGAGTGACTGTCACTGGGAACGACTGTCACTGGGGGTGACTGTCACTGACATCACGTCCTGAAAAGCAAATGGTATTGTGTAGAATTTAAACAAATTATCTTTGATTTTTATTACAGTTTATTAACTGGATAAAATAATGGTTTTGGTTGTGACTTTGATCTACTCCCATCTCTCTCTTTGTCACCACCCACCCCCCATGGGTCCCTTTCTCCACCTTCCACTTCCCTGCCTTTTCTATGTCGGTGTGCAGTCATGTGCTTGGCCACCGCTTCTTCTTCACACGCCGTCTCCCGGGCTCTCCTTCCCACTGGCCATCTTTCTGGACAGTGCTTTTTGTCCTGTTGAGTCTGGCTTTTTTCAGTCACTCACCTTTTTTCACTTATCTAGCCCACCTCAGGATCTCATCCCAAGCTCAGCATGGCAAACATCACCCAGTTCTCCGTGGTCTCCGAGTGGATCGCCCTCCCTCATCCTTCTCTCCCAATATCTCTGGACCCACCTTGACCTTCCAATCTCCATCCTCAGAGAGGCTCTTCCTCCTAAATTGTCATCAGTCAGCATGGCCCACACAGTCCTGACTCACAGGGGGTTATTTATGTCCTCCTTAAAGTCCTCCCTCATTATCATAAAATGTGGTTTTAAATCTAAATCTTGCTTTCCCTGTGTGTTTGGATAGCCAGTATTTGCTTTGATGGGAGAACTGGGCTCTGATGATGCCAAGTTGTCTTGGTTTCTGTTGCTTAGGTTCCTGTGCTTGCCTCTCGCCATTGGGTTGTCTCTGGTGTTTGCTTGTCTTCCTGTTTCTGAGAGTGACTGGACCCTGATGTAGGCAGGAGGAGGAAGAAGAGGAGGAAGATGAAGAGGAGGAGGAGGAAGAGGAAGAAGAGGAGGAAGAGGAGGAAGAGGAGGAGGAGGAAGGAGAGGAAGAGGAGAAGGAAGAGGAGGAAGAGGAAGAAGCATCAGAATATGTTGGAGGCCCTTTGGTTGTAAGGAATTCTTTGAAGCTATTTGAGTAGCAAGACAACAATTACCAGGTAAAGAATCTCAGGGATGGAAGCATCACAGATCCACGACAGGCCTGGCGTCCAAGGGGTTGGTGACCCAGTTCACTGACCACACTGAGAGCTCCTGGCCCCCTGCCTGATGTCTTGGTGGCTTCAGTGAGTCAGACCCAGCACACCTTTGTCTGGCACATTATTTTCTTTCCTACCTCATACTGCTTGGTGGCTACCCGACAATAGTCCAGCTCGGGGGCCATCTTGTTTCAACCCCAACTGAAGACCCTGGTTTCAGCAACCAGAGAATGAACAGGGGAGATTAGGGACCAAGGCAGGACTCTTGGTCGATAATCTCTTATGCACCAAATTGTAAGTGTGGCCCAGGCAGCAGTGCCCGAAGGTGGAGGAATGCGGTCCTTGATGGCTTTATTATCGCCGAGAAGAGGGTTTAGAATGTGTACTGGCTGTTCCTGTGTCAACTTGACACAAACTGGAGCTATGTGAAAGGACGAAACTTCAACTGAGAAAGGGCTCTATGAGATCCAGACATAAAGCATTTTCCCAATTAATGATGGAAGGTGAGGGCTCTCCTCAGTGTGGGTGGTGCCATCCTGGGCTGGTGTTCCTGAGTTCTATAAGAAGGAACCTCCTGACTCCAGGTTCCTTCCCTGCTTGACTGAGTCCCTGTCCTGGCTTCCTTTCGGTCATGGTGGTTTGTCGATGCAATGGAAGCCCTGAGTAAGACACAATTGTTCTGGGCTGGGGATTTAGCTCAGTGGTAGAGCACTTACCTAGGAAGCGCAAGGCCCTGGGTTCAGTCCCCAGCTCCGAAAAAAAGAACCAAAAAAAAAAAAAAAAAAAAAAAAAAAGACACAATTGTTCTTCAAGCAGTGTCCTTCAAAGTACCAGACACATTTTTCAATAATTGGCTTCACCCATGATTGACTTCACCCATGCTTAGAGCAGCAAGTGGCTGAATGGTAACCACCCAATCCCTAGCTCTTTAAGCGTTGCTAGACAGGGGGTGTCTCCCTTACCTTGAGTTCACCTCCTGGGACCTCCTTAGCCTCATTGGCCAGCTCCCACTGTCATCCCTGATCCGTCTTCTTTCTCGTGGTGTTCTCTAATCCATTCAGCTGTCTCTCCCAGCAGTGGCTCCCAGAACCCCTCTTTACCCACTTTCTCCTCATCTCCTGCCTTTGACACTCAGGGGAGGACATTCATTCAGGGCAAAATGGAGGGCTGCCTCTAAGGGGCTACAGCTGAGAAGTCAGATTTTTGTTATGAGGTGTAACACATGTAAACACGTTTAAGGAAAAAAACCTAATTGTTTCTATTATATTTCAGTATCCAGACTCCTCTGGCCATATTATGAGTTGTTCAGTCCTTTCAGACTGCAGCATGTAGTCCAATTTATTCAAAGTTCCCAGTGGCGAATGAAGCATTCCATACACGCCAAGATGTGTGACAAGACCCTTCCTGGGAGACACAACACAAGCATCTATTCATTCCAGACAGGGAGCCCAAGACAGACTAAAGCATGGGAACCACCAAAGGAAAATTTGGTGAACAAATGAGTTTTATTAATTACTTAAAGGAATATGGGTGAGGGGTTACTAACAGGAGCAGAAATGACTCACAGCTGTATCACCAAAGCCTAGCCCAGCATGGGTGACAGGTCACAAAAACTTGGAACCTGGAGCATACTGCACAGCTTGCAGGCAGCTCAGTAGTTTGGAGAGTGTACTTTCCAGTGACTTAGCTGGTCTAAACCTCTTCCTGGCAGCTCTACTGATATCTGCTTCTTCCAGGCAGCTGGTCTGCTCTCAGAATCTTCCCTGCAAGCTTGGCTTGTCTGTGAGGGATTCTCATCAGTCTTTACTGTTTACTCTTGGGAAAAAGGCTCCTGGTGAATCTACTCAGTTTCAGGAACTTCCTGAAGCTATTCTAAGTTGTTTACCTTCTGTCTTAAAGTGCTTTGCTGGGAGATGGAATATTTTAATAGGTAAGAAGCTACTCCACAACACAAGAGCTTTGCAAATTTTATCATGAGTCAGCCTCATGAGCCTACTTTATTGAGGAGGAAACTGAAGCACAGACAGTAATTGATCCCTGTCCTTGGTCAGTAAATATCAGAGTCAGATTCAAAACAGTCCTTTTTTTGTTTGTTTGTTTGTTTTTTTTTTTCATCGAATCCTATGGTAATGGCTAGGACTTCAGCCAGACTGACCTCAGACTACCAAGGTAGCTGAGGATGGCCTTGAACCTCTGAGTGCAGAGATTGCATTGCAGGTGTGAGTCACCACACTCAGGTTTTTTTTTTTTTTTTTTTTTTTTTGGAGCTGAGGACCAAACCCAGGGCCTTGCACTTGCTAGGCAAGCGCTCTACCACGGAGCTAAATCCTCAGCCCCTCCACACTCAGTTTTATGCAATGCTGGAATTGCTACCTGGTGGCTCACAGTCACCTGTATTGGGATCGATGCCCTACTTGACTTGGGCATTTATTTCTGTCCTCTTTCAAATCATTCACCATTTTAAGAGTTAGCCTTCCTGATCTTTGTCTGCCTTCCCCTCCTCTTTGCTATCTTGGGATTCAGTTCTAGAAGAGTTGGAAACTCTTGAAGGATGCGTGCTGTCTGTCTGTCTTTCAGTCTTTCTTTCTTTCTTTCTTTCTGTCTGTCTGTCTGTCTGTCTAGTATATCTTGTGCTTCCGTGCTGATATTTGCACATCTGCTGAGATGGATCTCTCATTTTTACCTGAGAATCTTCCTAGAGACAACCAGTTACGACAGAAAGAAAGAGCAAAACAGACGCAGAATACATAAAAGTTTAAAAATCATAAAAATAAAATTAACATGGATAACACAGTAACAAAGGGGATAAGGAAAAAATGATCAAAGAAGCAAGGTTTTTAAAGAGAAGAGGAAAGAGAAAAAAAGAAAAGGGGTCATATAAACCTAGTTAAAAATAAGTAAAGAGGGCCTGGAGAGGTGGCTCAGTGGTTAAGAGCACTGACTGCTCTCCCAGAGGTCCTGAGTTCAAATCCCAGCAACCACATGGTGGCTCACAACCATCTGTAATGGGATCTGATGCCCTCTTCTGGTGTCTGAAGACAGCTAGTGTACTCACATACATAAAATGAATAAATAAAATCTTGAAAAAAATAAATAAAATTAATTAAAATTTTAAGAAATTATGGGAAGGAGGGAGGGAAGGAAGGAAGGGTAATAAGGAAGTAGGGGGAGGGGAAGAAGGGGACAGAGGGAGAGGTAGGGAGAAGGGGGCAGAGAAATTCCTTCTAACCAAGGTACTAGGCAGAATGCTTTCTTAACCTTGCCACAGAATGATCACTGGAGAGTTTGCAAAGTGCTGTCCAGCGCCTTGGCTGGAAACGATTGTTGCATTTCTCTCTGGATCCATTAGGTCAGGGGCTGGGTGGTGTAGCACACCTGAGCTTTGTTTCAATCTTTTCTGTTCTCACCAAGCCCAGCTGGTGCTGTCTGTAGGCTGAGCTCCCCCCTTCCCCCCCCCACCTCCTACCTCCCACAACCGTTTCCTGAGGAGCCAGTTAAGGATGATTTGTCGGGGGATGGGGACAGAGGGATTGCTTTCTCCTCAGACTTCTTTCATTCGGATCCAGTTACCAGAGGACGTCAGTGGTCTGTAGGCTTCCATGTCCTCACTGTGATATGTCTCCAGAGGCCTCAGAGAGCGGAAGAAGCAGAGAAGAGTTCTGTGATGGAGCAGGGGCACCATGGGAAGGGAGCAAGGCACTGGCCTTGGTCTCAATTAACCCCATAACTGCTTTTGCTCCTTGACATGGAAGACAGCAGCCAGTCACCCTGTCCCGCACAATGTATGTCCCCCAGTCTTAAAACCCCCAGCAGCCATGAGGGTTAGCCTTGTCAACCTGACGCGATTTCGAGTCAACCCTAAGAGGCACACCTAGAGAAGAAAAAACCCCCATCCTTAATGATACGTTATTTTTTTTTTCTGCTGCTAAAATGAGCCAGTTTAAACCAGATTAGATTATATTAAACGCGGGTTTATTGGGAAGCCGCACTTGGGATCGAGTCCACTGGCCCCAAGGACCAAAGCCAGGGAAGTCACTATGGGAGAAGGTGTGGGGGTGGAGGTTAAGGGATACGGGAGAGAGAGAAACAAGGGGGTGCACATGCAGAGAGAGAAGAGGAGAAGAGAGAGCAACCAAAAATGTCTGAATTCTATAGGGAGGAGCCTATCAGTAAAGCGCAGCCCAGCCCCGGGCTGGAAAGTTCAGGGTTTTTAGGGTTGGGGGCAGGGTATGCCAGGTAGGGACTGAGGGATGCTGGGAGAACCCGGAAGCCAGGTTTGCTTTGGATGTAAAATATGCACCTCAGTCCCTTGTCCAGGGTCCAAACCAAACCCTTAAAGTGGGCAGCACCTTCCTCCCCTCGGGTGGTCTGGTTGCTTCTCTTCTGAACGTACAGTGCATCGATAGCGCTGCTGTAGCCGCCGCCCATCAGACCGAAGCGTCTTCACCCAGGAGGTCTCCAGCACTGGTTTGCAACTGCTAAGATGTCCGTCATCACAGACCAAGCAGCAGCCTGTCCTTAGCTTTTTGGCATGCAGATGGCCACTGTTGGACTACCAAGACCCAAGGGCATGGGTTCCTCTCTCTCTCTGTGTGTGTGTGTGTGTGTGTGTGTGTGTGTGTGTGTGTGTGTGTAAAATGGACTGGAGGTGCCGATCGCTTTGGTCCTTTTTCTCAAGCCCAGCTCTTAAACACTGAGACTCTGAGCACCATCTCCCCGGTTTTATTATTTTAGAGATTCCCAAGTTGTTAGGTCTTAGTAAGTGAATCCTTCCTAGGCTTCTTAAAACGATTGGTTTCACAGTATGAGGAATGACTATTGGAGACTGCATTGGGAACAGGACTAGGCAGACATACAGTTTTCTATGCCCTTTCTTAACATTTCACAAGGCTTCCAGCCTCTCTCTCACCCCAACCTAGAGAAAGAAATGTCAGTGCTTCTGAACTTGACATTTCCCTTCTCCAGGTTTCTTCCTACTCAGGCAGTCAAGGAGGCTGCTGCAGATTTTTGCTACACACACACACACACACACACACACACCTCAGGTTGTATTTGAGCCCAGGAAGGGATGCCTGGCCCATGTAGCCATTGGGAAGAGTCTTGCCCAAGATGCCCTTTGAAGTTACCTGTGAAACTTCATTTTTTCATCTTCATTTCTACTTCACAATACCAGGTTACACCTGTGTGTGTGCGTGTGTGTATGTCTGTGTTTGTGTGTGTGTGTGTCTGTGTTTGTATGTGTGTGTATGTGTGTGTGTTTGTGTTTGTATGTGTGTGTGTATGTGTGTGTATGTGTGTGGTGTCTGTGTGTGTCTGTGTGTATGTGTTTGTATATGTGTGTGTATGTGTGTGTGTTTGTGTTTGTATGTGTGTGTGTATGTGTGTGGTGTCTGTGTGTATGTGTTTGTATATGTGTGTATGTGTGTGTATGTGTGTATATATGTGTGTATATGTGTTGTGTTTGTATATGTGTGTATGTGTGTATATATGTGTGTGTGTGTGTGTGTGTGTGTGTGTGTGTGAAACCTAAGCACACTGGGGACAGAAGTTCACTAGGCATTTGCCTCTGCATCTCTGGGAGTTTACCTGGCCACAGTAAGCACTCAACATATATTGTGGACTAAACTGTGTTTTGAGCATGTGGATTTAATAACAGTCTCCACTAATCCTTTGATCACTGTTGCTGGGCACCATGACTGATATAACACATATCAGAAAAACAACCCTCTCCCCACACGCACATCTCTTCCTGTGTAGAACTCCTTCACTATTTTTATTATATTGTATGCAGTGTTATTCCTTTTATTCAAGCAATGAAACTGACACCACAAAGTAGTAAATGTAACCAAAATCACACAGCTCGTTGGAGTGAGCATTTGCAGGATGCTGTGCTTCTGAGCCTGCCCAGAAGCAAACACAGGCAAAGGGCAAGGAACTGCTGTCCCCTCCCAGGAGCGCAGCAAACTCCCTTCTGGGCCAAATCTCTACACAGCAAGAGCAGCCTTTGTGTCACTGTCAGAGGATAGAAGCATTAACCAGAGTCTTAATGATCATTTTAATGATGATTTTAAGATCATTTCAGTCCACCCAGCACTGATAAGGAAGGTCTGTCTCTCCTGGCTGATATTTCCTGACCTTTATAGGGCAGCAAAAATACCAACACTCCAGGCGAGCTCTCCAACACCACCCTGTGTCAATCAGTGGCTTGGCTCAGTAAGTGCCGACCCATGGTCAAAAGTATAGGAAGGAGACCTTCCCTCTCCCTTGGACAAGCCTTCTCCTGGGATCCTAGAATCAATTCCATGTAACTGAAAGATAGTGGGTTACACTTGATAGGGTTCACCAGGCCAGCCTAGAGGAGCTCTCCTCACCCCATCCATGTGCACCTGCAAGGGAAGGTGCATAGGATAACCTAGCTGCGTGTTTCGGTGACCATACTGTTCTGGTTGCGTTGATGCAAGTGGCATATGTAGAAGACACTGTCCTGTGCCAGACGTCCTGGTTCTAAAGCAGGATTTATTTGGGCTCATGGCAGCCCATGCTGGTGAGTTTCCTTGTTTCTGTGTCTGTGCCAAGGCTGTATATCACAGTGGAGGGGTGTGACAAACAGAAATGCTCACCTCAAGGGAGCCAGGAAGTACAGAGAGATAGGAAGGAATAGTGTACTGGCTGGTGTTGTGTGTCAACTTGACACAGGCTGGAGATATCACAGAGAAAGGAGCCTCCGTTGAGGAAATGCCTCCATGAGACCCAGCTGTAAGGCATTTTCTCAACTAGTGATCAAGTGGGGAGGAACCAGCCCACTGAGGGTGGTGCCATCCCTGTGCTGTAGTCCTTTTACAAGAAAGCAAGGTGAGCAAGCCAGGGGAAGCAAGCCAGTAAGTAACATCCCTCCATGGCCTCTGCATCAGCTCCTGCCTCCAGGTTCCTGCCCTGTGTGAGTTCCAGTCCTGACTTCCTTTGGTGATGAACAGCAATGTGGAAGTGTAAGCTGAATAAACCCTTTCCTCCCCATCTTGCCTCTTGGTCATGATGTTTGTGCAGGAATAGAAACCCTGACTAAGACAGACAGCAAGACTCGGTTGCCATGGACACACTGCCGAGGACCTACTTTCTCCAGGTAATGCTCCCAGCATGTCCCAGATCAGAGCCGCCAGCTGGGGGCTACGCCTTGACCACAGAGGCCTGTGGGGTTCACAGCTGCCTCAGCACCCGGATGATGAGATCCACCAAAGGCTCGTTCACCCCATACACTCTGCTATTCCTTTCATTGTCCTCTGGCTGGCAAAATGGTGGCCGGAGCAGAAGCCAAACCACAGCCAGAAGCAGTTACTCAAACTTTAGATACCTGTGACATGTAAATTCCACCACTAAACTTTCATTTGTGAGTGGTTATCCGTTGGACATAGCTTCTGGGTCAGGGACTGGGGGCTGCATGTCCGCTCCTCTGCCCAGTTCTAGCATCCCATCTGGGGCAGACCTGTGCAGGACATGGGCACAGTCTCGGTGAGTCATATGAGCTTCCATCCTGTTGATTTTAGAGGGTCTTATTTCCTTGTCTCCATCCCCTCTGCTCTTACATTACATATCTCTCTCTCTCTCTCTCTCTCTCTCTCTCTCTCTCTCGCTCGTATGTGTGCATGTGTGCACATGTGTGTATGTATGTGTGTATGTGTGCATATATGTGTGTATGTGTATGAGTATGTGTATGTGTGTATATGTTTGAGTGTATGAGTGTGTATATATATATAGATATATGTTTAAGCATGTACATGAGTGTGTGTATGTATCTATGTGTGTGTATGTATGTATATGTGTGTATGTAAGTGTATATGTGTGTATGTGTTTGAGTGTGTGTATATGTGAGTGCGTGTATGTATGTATGTGTAAGTGTGCAAGTGTGTGTATGTATGTGTGCAAGTGTGTGTATTCGTGTATATATGTGTATGTAAGTATGTGTATGTATGTATATGTGTGTATGTGTGTGTAAGTGTGTGTATGTGTGTGTGTACAGGGAAAAATAAGTCCTAAAAACATTTGGATTTGATGAATACCTTCCTTTTTAGTTTTTCTCCAAGGGAGTCTCACTGGGGAAATAAATGGCTCCTATAGGGGGCTGCGTGCCCAGCAGATGCCAACAGGAAACAAGCTCCCAGCATCTTTGGGGTTTCTCATGTTATAAATTCGGGCCAGAGCTTTTTTTTTTTATTTTTTTAATCTTATTTTTCAATTTTTTTATTTAATTTTGTTTCTATATCTTTAAATTGCTCTCCCTCCTTTTATCCTACAGGTTCTTTGCACACTCTATGGCTTCAGTTTCAGTATCGTTACAGGATTCCTGAGCGTAAGAATGAGAGGGCCTGGGGTTGGGGATTTAGCTCAGTGGTAGAACACTTGCCTAGGAAGTGCAAGGCCCTGGGTTCGGTCCCCAGCTCCGGAAAAAAAAAAAAGAACCAAAAAAAAAAAAAAAAAAAAAGAATGAGAGGGCCTCCCATGTCTGTCTGTGTCTTGTGTCTTTTCCTGGGCTCCTTCCTTCCTTCTGTTTGTTTGTTTTCTCCTATTTGATGTGTCAGTTTTGTTCTACCATTATATTATATTGTATCATATCATATTATATTAATTACAGTCCCTCAGAAGCCTGTTTGTTTTTTTAATGAGACACAAAGGGAGTGGATCCAGAAGGGAAAGTAAGTGGGGAGAAACTGGGAGGGGTAGAAAGGGGACACTGTAATCAGAATATACTATATGAGAAAAAAAAACAATCTATTTTCAATAAAAGGAAAAAATAGGGAACTGTGGGGAAAACACAGGCCCTGCAGTGGCTCCAGGTAGGGGGTGCCAGCATGACCTCAGCTCTTCCTTGAGCTTGAAATAGAGTCTTCCACACAGACACATTTTTAGTCTCTGTGTTAGAAACTAATTTTACCCAAAGTGAATTAATTTATGTTCGGTCTAATATCTTCTAAATAATTTTTAATGCGGTCAACTATTTCAAAAGGAATGCAGGAGCAGCTCTCTTAAGCCACCGTGGGGTTGCGGGCTAGTCTGGCCTTTCTTTACAAATGTTTAAATGCTTAGAATGCCCTTGGAGTGAAGCAAGGATCAATGAGGGCAAATCGACTAAAGGTTAATTTAACAGAGCCCTGAGCTGCCACTCTCGCCTGTGCTTGTGCACCCGGCCTGAGCTCCTTTGACTGTGTAAACACCATTAAGGCATAACCGGTCATGTATGCACCCTACCATTAGGAAGGGGTTTAAAGAGCTGGGTTAGAAGGAAGCCAATGGGTGTGAGTCAGGCAGAAGGGAGGGCAGGGGGTGTCTGAGCTCTTGAATTCTAATTGAACCATAAACAAGGGCTTATGCTAGAGGAAGCTCCCAGTCCTCTCATTGCACGACCCCCTTTGGGGGTTTCAGTGTAAGCAGGATTTAATCACACACCTGTCCCTCTAGGTCGATGATCCTCTCCACTTTCTTCTAGGTCTGAAAGACATGAACAGTAGATTTTGAAATCTTGGTGCTTTGAAGGTGGATTATGTAAAGAACACTCAGGAAGCCAAGGCTGAGACCTCTCTGAGGTGGTTCTTGGCTCAGGACTCAGCCAGGAGCTGGTTCCAGTCTAGGAGCCTCCTGCTGTGGTGAGAGCCACCAAGGCACAGGGCAACCACATGTTCGTTTCCAGGGTACTCATTCCCTGCTTCTCGGCTTGTCCAGAGACAGAGGGAGTTCCGTGAGCATTGGCGTACTCTCCGGTTCTATGGCCCGATGGCGTTTTTCACCAGGTCCTTCAGTGGATCTAATGGGAAGTCTCAGTAAGAACCCTGGGTTTGGGCTTCACCCCTCTCTCTGGATACAGAGAGGAGGTCTGAGAGTAGACAGCAGCAGAATCGTGTGACTTTGTGACCAGTCTTCATAAAGCACAAGACACTATCACTTATCGTAAGCTGGTAGTTCACAACTTAGGCCAACTTGATAGCTTGGTTCTGTTTTACCTCCTGCCCCATGACAACCTGGTGAACGTGTTCCGAGTGCTTTCTGACCTTCATAGCTACAGGCTCTGCAGCCTAAGAGAAAGGGCTGGTCCCTATACTCAAAGAACGCAGCACTCTTTTGCCAGGGGACATCATACTCCTCTTAGTAGCTCTTGGTAAAGGCATAAGATAAAAGATGTAGAATGTTTCTAATGTTCTTCTGGGACTACTGGACCTTCTGTTTTGTTTTTCTTTTTAGGCAGGGTGGCTTGCCTGGAGCCGCTGATAAATGCCTCTGTCTCCTGAGTTCTGGAATTAAAGGTGTGCATCATGGTCCCAAGCTGTTCACCTTGTAGAAGTAACTAAGACTTGTCCATATTCCTTCTCTAGATGCACTCACAAAAAGGTGTATACCCATGTACACACAGATACCCATAGACACATATACACAGAGACATACAACAGGCATAACACACATAACATACACACAGATGCACACACACACACATACAACAGACACACACATAACATACACACAGATGCACACACACACACACACACACACACACACACACGCCTTTCAAAGCAAGAGGGGACTGAAGTTGCTTTAAGAGCCCACCACCTGCCTGTTATCTTTTAATAATGAATTTGTTTGCAGGAGAACCTGGTGGATTAAGGTTTAAGCAAAGCCCTGGAATCCTAATTAGCCTCTGATTGGCAGGAGCTCCTCTCACAGCTGTTTCAGACTCCTCATTCTATTTATCAGCTACCATTTACCAGCCACTGTGCTAGGTGCTGGACATGTGATACACAGAGAGTCAGACAGACAGACACACACATAGACGACCATCTTTACCTCACTGATCTTAGAGTCAAATAAGGAAGACAAACATCAGAGCCATAACACTGTGATAAGCAAAACCACAGAGGTGTGTGGGAGTATGGGACGGGACACATGGCTGACCATTGGCAGGCCCAGGAGAACTTGATCTTCGTGAGCCTAGCATGGGGTTGACGACTGATTCTGAGGAACATGGTGGTGGGATCCATTCCATAAGAAAAGAACTGAATGATGTGAAGTGGGCGAGGCTGGTGACCCACACGCCCACGGGGAGCCCCAGCGAGCTTTCCAAAGACTCTGTGACGTCACCGGTGTTTTCCTGAAGGTAATGGGAACACCCTTTCCATCGGATTGATTAGCATGTGCTCTGATGCTGGATTGAAAGCACAGAAGGGTAAACTTCTGGTTCGAATCAAGTACTAATTCGGTACTAATCAAGGCGGGGGAGGCAGAGCACCCTCCAAGTCGCTGTGCTAACATCCTCCACCCCGTGCGCGTGAGCCCCGCCCACGTACCTGCCACTTAACGGTGCCTTTGATTAAGCAGAAGTTATTTCTTTTATTAAATCACAGCCCTAGAGCATACATCGTTTTAATATTCTGTGTGGCAAATGAGAAGCTTGCACAAAGTGCTCCAACCATACACAGCAGCACGGCAGTAGCGGTGAAGGAAAGCATCTTCGGGTTTTTTTTGTTTGTTTGTTTGTTTTTTTTAATCGCAAAGAGACGAGCTGCCTTTATTGCGGAATACTGGGTTCCCCTCCCAAAGAAAAATGTTTTTAAAAAATTTTAAGAACCTGACACATTTCGGTTATTCAAATTTGATTAGTTAACAGATTTTCTTGTAAACGAATGCATTGGGTTTGCCATTCAAAGGAAAGTAACTGATGGCATTTGTCGCCCACAATAAAATTCAGGCTTTGAAACACTACTAGAAATATTAGAAAACCAGTGACCACACCCAAGGGCTGTCGAGCTGTCACTGGAAGGCTTTGGTGAGTCTGCTGTGAGCTAATTAATGCCATTTTTTTTTTAAGTGACATAGAATTTCGGGTGTCACTGTTTGTTTTTGGTGGTACTGGGGATAAAACCCAGGCCCACGCAGGCTTGGCGAGGGTATCATCACTCAACATCCCCAGCAAAAAGCACTGGTTTGGGGCCCGTGGGCTGATGGCTCAGGGTGTGAAGAAGCTTGCTGCCGGGCCTGATAACGCACACATGGTGGTTGGAGAGAAGCAGCTCCTGCAAGTTGTCCCTTGATCTCTGCACACACACACAAACGCACAGAGAGACAGACAGACTAATAGCATAGTAGAAATACACCCTGGCCTTCCCTTGTTGGAGGTCTGAAGTCAAGAAGCAGACAGCGTTACCCATGAAAAGTCATCCCGGGTGTCTGTTCTTCTGCATCCGTCCAAACTGCCTTGTCTGGATGTTGATGACGATGATGATGGTGGTGGTGGTGGTGGTGGTGGTGGTGGTGGTGGTGGTGGTGATAATAATGTCTGAACCTGTCCCGGCAATGGAAGTACGTAGTCTTTGGTAAGTTGAGCTAAATCACCGTTCTTCGGTGGATTACCCAGAGAAAGAGATTATGCTAGGTCTTTGTTCGTAACATTTTAGAAAATCGTTGGATTTTTCAAGGCTGAGTCTCACTATGCAGCCCCGACTACTGGATTAGAATTTGCTACGTAGAACAGGTTGGCCTTGACCTGGTCGATCCATCTGCCTCTCTCTCTCTCTTAGGAGTTGGGATTAAAGTTGTGTGCTACCACAACTGAGCCAAAAAAATAACGCTTTAGTTATATATATATATATATATATATAGAGAGAGAGAGAGAGAGAGAGAGAGTCAGGAAATAACAGACTCATTGAAGACTGATTGAATACATATATTGTATACATATATATGTGTATACATATTTACACACTTATATACATGTAAGTGTACACACACACATGGGATTTATTACAGTGGCTTACAGGCAGTGATCCAGCTAATCTAACAATGGCCGTCCAACAGAAAGTCCAAGGACCCAGTAGCGGTTCAGTCCATGAGGCTGGATGTGTCCGCTGGTCTTCAGTATGCGCTGGGATTCTGAAGAAGTCGGTTCCAGCGCCAGTGTGAGGAGAGAGCAGAGAGAGCAGGTGTCCATAAAGCTGCTGCCTCTTGTCCTTCACAAGAACTCCAGTGAGAAAGTTGTGGCCCAGAGTCAGGGTGAGTCTTCCCACCTTGAGCAATCTGGATTTAAGGCGCGTCCTCCCTCCACAAATGATTCAGCTAAAAGTCCCTCGAAGGTGTGCCCTGTGATTGATTTTTTTTTTTTAAGTTTATTCCAAGAGCAATCAAGTTGACAACCAAGAATGGCCACCACAAACCCTATTTTCCATATAAGGGCAGACTTTCTTCATACACCAGGACAACAGCAGAGGACCACAGCGGATTGAATTCAGAAACTGACATTAAAGCTCGGCTGTTTTCAGTTAATTCGGACATGAAGAAAATGCTGCTGTTAGCCTGTTTGGGTGAACTAGCTGCCTTTTATAAACATATTCATGCCAAAATCTACCGGTTTTTACTCTTGCTGTTTTTAAATAAACCACAAACACGTGCTTTTAAATTCCTCAGTTTTAATTTCTGACACAAAACTATTGATTTATGTAACTCACATGCATAAGGCCTCTTCCATCATCCATGTTCCATAACATCCATGGTTTGGAAGAGTCCCCTGACCCCAGTGTCTGAGAACTGTTGGAATGGGTTATTTTTGCAGTAACCTCATGGTGCTGAATTTTGGGGGCTAAACACAGCGGATGTATATTTTTCTCTCAGGCCTAATCAGCTGTAATGAAGACAGCTGGCCTCCGAGTGCTGACTCAGCAGCTCTGAGTGCTGACTCAGCAGTTCTGAATCCTGACTCAGCAGCCTTGAGGACTACACTGCTTCAACACAGGATCTCCAGGATGGCCACTGTACGACAGAAAGCTGGGATGTGGCAAGCAGGCTCTTCGCTATTCTGATGTCTCATTTCTAACAACTCATGCAGCAGAACTAGTCACTCGACTTCACCCAACTGTACGTGGGCTGGGAGATGTGAGAACGCTTGCAAAAATTTAGAGAGATTTAGAATATGGCTCTCTGAACCGGTCCACTCGGGGAATTTGCAGTGAGAAACTGCATCTCCACAGGGAGAGAGGGTAGGGACATCTCAGAAGGAGTGAGATGAAGCCCAAGGCATGAAACCTATGGGGTGAGGAAAATGAAGCCAAATTGTGCAGACCTGGTTCAAAAGGCCCAGTCTAGCTGGACATAAGGGTAAAGGGTTGGCGGTAGCAGCTGGATTGAAGGATTACAGAGGCTGAAGAGGAAAATGAGTTCTGAGGAACGGGTTGTACGGTCTGTTCCTATTGTAAACGTGGTTCATTTCCATCACGGCTAATACCAAGTTTGCCCACTGGAAGTCATGTAAAAGCAATGTCGCTGCTGTTGATGTTGTTGTTTTGTTTTGTTTTTTAAAAGCACACTTATATTTTATGTATTGTACTAGCCATATAATTTAGTTCTGTTTAGTTCTAGTTGTGTTGGATTTCAGGGCATAAACAGAGAATGTAAATTTCTCTCAGGTATAAGAAGTTGCCATGAAGACAGCTGTCCTCTGAATGGCCCATCATCCACACACCCATCCATTTGCCCATTCGCCCATCCATTCATCCATCCACCAACCCATCCATCCATCCACTCACCCATCCATCCACTCACCCACCCATCCATCTACCCAACAATTCAGCCACCAACCCATCCATCCATCCACTCACCCATCCATCCGCTCACTCACCCATCCATCTACCCAACCATCCAGCCACCCAACCACACAGCTACCCACCCACCCACCCATCCATCCATCCACCCATCCACCCATCCACCAACGCACCCATCCATCCACTCACCCATCCATCCACCAACCCACCTATCCACTCACTCACCCATCCATCTACCCAACCATCCAGCCACCCAACCACCCACCCATCCTTCCATCCATCCACCCATCCATCCACTCACCCATCCACCCATCCATTCATTCCTCCATCTGTCCATCTACCTACTCACTCACTGACCCACTCATACATCCATACATCCATGCTTCCATTAGTCTTGCCTCCAGGACAAAAGCCTTGGCGTCTGTCCCTTAAGGATCACCAAATGCTTCCTCCATTAGCTCATCTCCCCAGAGCCATGTCTGTAAACACTCAAATTTGCAACGTACACCCCCCTCTGCGGCTGCTTTAAGGAGGGGGAGGGGCCCCAGGAAGCCACTAGTAAGAGCCTGCCTGGGATTTTAGCCCCTTCTGAGTTATGTGAAGTCGCAGGAATAAAAACATTTAAAGAGACTATAGCTAAGGCTATAAATAAATAAATAAATAAATAAATAAATAAATAAATAAATAAATAAATAACCAAACCCTCTGCAAGCTTGTGAAGTGGGTGGGGAAGTCTCACTTTTCCCAGCCTGTTCTAAAGGGGACCAGATGACTGCCTCATGGGATGAGGCGAGGAGTTCCTCCCTTCCCCCATCACAGAGGCCTCTTGCTCGGTGACCTATGACCTGTGGCTTGCAGCAGGAGAGAGCTCTTTACCAACCCACCAGCTTGTTCACCCAGGTTTCTTCCTTCCTCCATTTCTCAGAGCAGACTGGCAGCTTGTCACACCTGGGCTGCTGCTATTTAAGTAACTCAGCTTCAACACAACAGGTGTAGTTCAGGAACTGGCACACACACACACACACACATCCCCCTCCCACACACACTGCAGCAAGCCATATGGATTCTTAATTTTTTTTAAGAGCTTGCCTGGCTCAGGTGTCAATCTCGTCCTTGTTTCTCTCACTCTTCCTTTTCCTTCTTCCTCCATTTCTATCTCTCCTCCCTTTCTCCTTCCCCCTTTCCCTCCTCCCTTCTCTTTCTATCTCTCTTCCTCCTTTTCTGTCCTCTTCATACGAAGCTGTGTGCTACCCTCAGCTGTCTTGTCCTTCCTCCTGCCGAGTCTGTAAGGCCCTCTGTGCTGCCAAACACACAAAAGAACCTCCATTAGCTGGTTTCAAATCCCTCTGACCAAAGCACCTGAGAGAAATAACTTAGGGGCAAAAGGATGTTTTTCAGCTCCTGGTTTGAGAGGGACCCGGCATCTCAGTGGGGGAGGGCAGAGCTGTTGTGGCTTCTCTGTTGTTGTGATAAAGCACTGACAAAAAGCAACTTGTGGAGGAAAGGGTTTGTTTGGCCTACAGCTTACCGTCCATCCTCAAGGGAAGGGAGACAGTAACTCAAGCCTGGAGTTAGGAACTCCGGAATCACGGAGGAACACCGCTTACTGGCCGCCTAGCTACCTTCCTTATACAGCCCAGGTTCACTTGCCTAGGGGGCAGCACAAGCCCACAGTGGGCGTGGCCCTGCTATGTCAGTAGCAATTAAGAAGGATATCCCACAGCCTGACCTGATGGAGGCGGTTCCTCAGCTGAGGTTCCTTCTCTCTGGTGCGTCAAGACAACAACTAACACTAACTGTGACAGTAGTTCACTTGGTAACGCAGCTCAAAGATATGAACGTGTCAAGACGCTCAACATGAAGTAGCCGGTATAACTCAAGAACCTACCATTCAGTGATTACGTCTTCCACTGGCCCCGCCTCCAAAGATTCTGGAACCTCTCAGATGGTTCCAGCAGCTAAGAATCTGGAGTCTATCTAAACATGGGGCTGTGAGAGATCCTGTTAATTCAAATTGAAGACTCTTGTCAGTTCAGGGTTGTATGCCCATTCAAAGGCCTTCCAGAAACCATGGTGTCTGATACACAAGCGTTCAAAGAAATACAGCTAAGGAAACCAGTGTGGCAGAGTGCCAAGACTACAAAGCCTGCCTTCATTTGCTTACAGTCTCCCTTGAAACATGGTACATACATAAAACATGGCACATGTATGAAACATGGCACATATGTGAAACATGGTACATATATGAAGCTTGCCACGTGTATGAAACTTGCCACACCTATGAGCCTGTGTAGCATTGACTTAAAATTTCTGTTTTTAGACATGTGAATCTTTAATTAAATTCACCGAAACCACTATTGAAGTAGAACACCTGAACACAAAGGAGAACTCATCTTTCTCTGGCTGAACCCAAGTCTTGAGGGCTGTGCAGGCACACAGGTACAGGGAATGGACTAGGAGGTCAGTTTTTTTTTTACACAGCTAAGGGCTTTTTGAAACTAAACAATTCTGGGGTTTTGTTTGGTTTGATGCTGGGGATTAAATCCCAGGACTTGCTGAATATGCAAATTACCACAGAGGTACACCTTCAGCCCCAAAGATAATTTCTCATCATTTGATGAAATAAAAGGACACTCTAACATCGATTTCTGGTTGGTTGGCTGGCACAGGGTCTCATGTAGCTCAGGATGGCCATGAACTCACTGTGAACCTCTGAACCTCTCAACTCCACCTACCTAACACTAGTTTGTTTACACATGTGTATCACCGTTCCTGACAACATTAGAGGTCTTCAGGAACTGAGCAGAGTGAAGTCACCAGATTGTATCTTTTCACATGGGGGCACTGGGGAACCAGTGAGGTTACAATGTATCCAACACCTCTGTGTTTGACAGGTAACCCTGTTGGACTGCAGAGAACTGAAGTCTAGCACCACACAGCCAATAACAAGAGGGGTAGAATTTAAGCTCAAGTTGCAACTCTTTCAATTAAGAAGGGGTGGGGCTGGGGCTGGGGCTGGGGATTTAGCTCAGTGGTAGAGCGCTTGCCTAGCAAGCACAAGGCCCTGGGTTCGGTCCCCAGCTCCGAAAAAAAGAACCAAAAAAAAAAAAAAAAAAAAAGAAGGGGTGGGGCTGGGGTCCCAATATTGAATGTATTTCATTAGATCCCTTTTTTTAGTGGATTACCGTCAGATAATCTTCCTCTTGGTGTGTGTGAGAGACGGAGAGCTGTGTGTATGCATGAGTGTGAGTGTCTGTGTGAGGCCAGAGGACAGCCTCAGGTGTCCTTCCTACTCAGGTGATGTCTACTGTGGCCCTTAGAGACAGGGTGGGTCTCTCACTGGGCCCTGGATGTGTTGTTTAGGCTAGAATGGTTTGCCTTTGGGATCTGTCTGCCTCCTCCTCCCTGGGGCTGAGACTGAAAGTTACATGTCATCAAACCCAGCTTTACTTGGCTTGTGGGGATCAAACTTGGGTCCTCAACACTCCACAGCCTCCCTGTGGGCCTCCACTTCACAGGAAGACGACTTCCCCAGGGAGGTTCTGGAATAGCCCGATTCCCTGTCGTGAATTATCCATTTTCTTGTTTACATATCAACAGTTTGATTATCACACGTGTATTACCAAGGACTCCGAGGCACTACTGGGAAATGAAGAGTAGGTTGTAGGATTTTTTTTTTTTTAAGACTTGAAAAACCTGATTTTCTAGGCCTAGAAGTCAACAGCAACAGGCTGACAAGCGCTGACAGCTATTCAAAGCACCCTGTGGAAGACTGCGGCTAGGACACTCCACCGGCCAACCACACACTCCATGCAGGATCTTTCGACAGTACCTGACTGTGACCGTGGGCTTGTGCCCATGCCACCCAGAACAGCCGGAGTTTCTTCAGCTATGGATTGGAGGTTTTGAATAAAATTATCTTGAAGCTACAACCAGTGAAATCCTTAAGCCATTCTCTTTGCTGACATAGGGATCAGGCATTTCTTTTCTTGTGCTACACACAATCTAAGAACTTAGCATGATGGGGTTGGAGATTTAGCTCAGTGGTAGAGCGCTTGCCTAGGAAGCGCAAGGCCCTGGGTTCGGTCCCCAGCTCCGAAAAAAAGAACCAAAAAAAAAAAAAAAAAAAAAAAGAACTTAGCATGATTTGTGTTCTTTATTCTTTCATCAGTATCACCGACTTCCACTTTTAATGTCATCTGTCTCTGCTAGTCCTCGTCAAGACCGTGCTAGCCCTGACAAAGGTGTTGCCCTCTGAGGAATTCTTTTTTAATTATATATGTATTATATATATATATATAGCACATGTATGTGTATATATGTGCATATGTATATGTGTATACATGTGTGTATGTACATATATGTGTGCATGTGTGCATATATGTGTATATATGAACATGTATATGTGTGTATGATATGTATGTGTATGTGTGTATATGCACAAATGTATATATGTATATATGCATGTACATATGTTCACATGTGTGTATATGTGTGTATATATGTTCACATGTGTATATGTATGTACATGTGTATATATGTATATGTGTCTACATGTTCATGTGTGTATATGTACATGTGTGTATATGTATACAAGACAAATTTGCATACCAAATGTGTACAGGAGCCCAGAGTGGCCAAAAGAGGATGTTTGATCCCTTGGAGCTAGAGTAATAAATAGTTGTGAACTGCCCACTAGGGACTGAAGAGCAGAAGGGATTCTGCAGAGCTGCCAGTGCCCCTAACTGGTGGCCTATCTCTCCAGCCCCATCTTGAGGAACTATTAAGCTTAGATGAGATGGGAACTGTAGTTCATGCTGCCCAGTAGTGGCTGGTTTCTTAAGCAAGCTCTCTCTAGCTAGCTGGTAACTACTATTAGCATATGTCCATGCCTCCTGAGGGGTAGATTGTTCCTCCTCATTTTAAAATGTGATCTCAGCACCACCTATCCCTAGATATGTTGGATATCCAAGTGGTTGGCTTCTCGCCATGAAGCCTCCTCCTATATCTCATCCTGCTTTTGTGTTTCTGGTGCTGGCAGCTCCACAGGCTTTGGTCATGAGGTGACTTAGAGAGCAGTGCCCAAGTTCATCAAAAGAGTAAACCCCAGACAATCCCAACACTTAGTGCCAGCATCAGAATGAACGAGTGAGGTGAAGCCGGCTAGGCAGCAAAGAAGGGGAAGGGAAGGGTTCTTCCTTCCTGCTCCCCACCTCCCCAAGCCTGTCTTGTGCCCATGATCTCAGTGTCCCTGCAGTAGATTCGCTGCCTGGCCTCTAACTTCTTGCCGCCAGAGGGGATGGGACAGGCAATGCCCAAAGCTCTGCTCCATTCATCTTCCTCCTCTTCTCTCCCCCTAGGGAGACTGCTATCCTTCTGCCCTCTAGCACAGGCTTTGAACTGAGGAGGCAGGGAGTGAGGGGCAGGCTGAGAGTGCCCCATATACACACGGATGGGTGGAGTATGGCCACCTCCCAGCTGTGCTGAGTAATGGGTGGGTGGGGGTAGAATTGTCATTCACTGTACATTATCTGTATAGTTTGAATACTGGGCCAAGAATGTGAAATACCCACTCATACAGGACATTTTCAAAAAGAATGTAAAGAATTTAAAAATTTTCCCCTAAGAATCCAGTTGTCTTTTGGGGGTGGGGGCATCTAGGTGCTGTGCTCTGGGAGAAGCCTTTTCTAGGTAATGCATATCAGACAACAGTTGCTGCTTGCCTGGCAAAAATGGTCTCAAGGGCCATTTGTGGTGGGCCACATCTTGGATCCCAGCACTGGGGAGGCAGGGGCAGGTGGATCTCTGTGAGTTCAAAGACTCCCTGGTCTACGTAGTGAGTTCCAGGCCAGCGTCAGCCACACAGCTACACAGTGAGGAAGGCAAAGATCATTGATCTGAAAATGGAACACTGATTAGTAAAGATGGGGAAGGTGTTGGGGTGAGAAGAGGGAGGTGAAATCTGGTCTGTGTGTGCTGTACACACTCGGGGAAACATCACGCCAGCCTTTCCAATGTGTGCAACCAAGACACAAGCCAACGTGGAGAAGAGAAGACCTGTCATGCACCATTCCGTCGCTCTGACAAACAGGCTAATGTTGGCTTGAACAGGCTGTAAGGGTTAATGGAAACGAGGTATGGCCAGACTGCAGCCATAGGACCTGTCCAGGGATAGCATCTCCAAGTTGTAGACCAACCTGTCACAGTGTTTTGTGAGGTTACAGCTCCAGTATGCAAAAATGAGAAAATGCATAGACAACATTTTTTTTTCTCAAGACAGAGTTTCTCTGTGTAGCCCTGGCTGTCCTGGAACTCACTCTATAGACTAGACTAGCCTCAAACCCAGAGACCTGCCTGCCTCTGCCTCCTGAGTGCTGGGATCAAAGGCATGTACCACCACTACCATGCTTAAATTTTTTCTTTGTTTGGTAAGCTCTTTTTCTTTGTGGACAAACTTCCTATAGAAGCTTTCTTTTCTTTTTTCCTTTCTTTTTCTCTAATACTGTGACTCAATCAGAAGGTCCATTAACGCTGTCATAGGTCGTTCTTAACCTCTGAGCTGGACTGCGGGCCCCAGCAGGTCTTGTTTCACTTTGGGTAATACTGTCTTTAGTTTGCATTTGTTTGGTTTTTGATTTTTGACCCAGGGTCTCACTATGCAGTCCTGGCTTGTCTGGAATGCTCTCTGTGGAACCAGTTTGGCCTCAACTACTGATGACCCTCCTGCTTCTGTCTCCTGAGTACTGGCATGGCAGGTGTGTGCCACCATCTTGCTCATCTGGTCCCTTTTTCATGCTTTACTTATTGTATTTGTACGGTGTCTCAGTTAGGGTTTTACTGCTATGAGCAGACACCGTGACCAAGGCAACTCTTATAAGGACAACATTTAATTGAGGCTGACTTATAGGTTCAGAGGTTCAGTCCATTATCATCAACATGGGAACATGGCAGCATCCAGGCAGGCACGGTGCAGGAGAAGCTGAGAGTTCTACACCTTCACCTGAAGGCTGCTAGCAGAACACTGGCTTCCAAGCAACTAGGATGAGGGTCTTAAAGCCCACACCCACAGTGACCCATCTCCTCCAATAGTGCCACTCCCTGGACCGAGCATATACAAACCATCACATACGGGTGTGACTGCCTGATGTATGTATAGCATGTGCAAGTCTAGTGCCCACAGAAGTCAAAAGAAGGTGTCAGGTCCCCTGGAAGTGGAGTTACAGTTGACCTTGGGTCACCATGTGGGTGCTTGGAACTGAATCCAGGTCTACTAGAAGATCAACAATTGAGCCTCTGCTTTTTCAGCCCCACGACAGAGCACGCATACACACACCACTATGCCAGGAGTTGGTTCTTCCACTGCCCTGGGCTCTGGGGATCAAACATGAACAGTCAGCCAGCAAGCACCCTTCCACCTGCAGCCCCTCCCTCATCTGGCCTTCTCCAGTGCTCTGGATCAGCCTTTGAAACCTGTTGTCTGCTTGTGAGGAGATCATCTGGAAAGGCAAGAGGACAAGGACTCTACAAGCCTGGGCACGTAGCACAGTCACAGAGAACATACTTTTGTGAGTCGGAGCCTGGGACACGAAACCAAAGCTATGCGGGGGAAGAATCTGTGGTGCTTCTTTATCTGGGCCTTCCTCACATTACAGAATTGACTGTGGAAGAGACGTGGTACTTTCACCCTAGAGTAAGGAGGGGATGGAGAGACGGCTCAGTGGCTAAGAACACTGGCTGCTCTTCCAGAGGACTATGGTTTGATTCCCAACACCTATGTGGGAGGCTCACAACCAGGGAACTCCAGTTCTAGAGGACTTAATGCCCTCTTCTGACTACCATGGGCATCAGGCGTACAAGTGGTAGGCAGACACACACACGAGCAAAACACCCAGACACATAACAAAGTCCCAGAAAGAACAGCGTGAGTCCAGCCCTGATTGTGTTGAACGCTTCTGCTTTCCTAGGTCAAGATCGTATAACAAACTCACATTTGTATACCCCAAGTTTTAAAAGTTGGGCTGAATGTATTCCAGCAGCAACTCATTTAACTCCACACATTAAAACTGGTAGTGGTAAAATTAAAAAAAGGGCACGGCCAGCCCACATGTCACTGCTCCACACTGGGCCCTTGGTACTCTTAGATACGGCTGACTTTAGTGAGTCACCACACCACCTTAGCCCAGCTATCTTCTGGACCCCGGAGTCTCTTTGTTCCCAATGCTAGTCACCCTGGACAGCCCTGGCCAGCCCTGGCCAACCGGGAACTCTGGTCCTAGAAACCCAGTAAAAACAAGACTCAACAAACTGTAACCCAACAACCAGGTTTACATGTTAAATTCTCAATGTACAATATATCCACACAATTAACTTATCACCAATTGATAAGGATATAAACTGCCCACCCAAATAAGATATAATTTGCTCATCTAGACACACAAAATCGTATACACATCCATCCCATAAGAACAGTCATAACAACCTGTAATATATGCAGAGAGGAATCTTAATATCTGCCCCCATGTTCTCTGGTTGCTCCCTCCCCTCACTCCAGCCTCCTCTGCCTCTAAAACTTTTCTCCTGCCCATCCTTCCGTCTCGTCCAATGACAGGCCTCCTTCTATCCCGTACCTGCCTTCCACCGGAAAATGACCTCAACCTACAAAAACTAACTCCTTTTCCCTCAGTGCTAGGTCTGGAAAGAACAAAGGGCCATGTAGGCCAGACACTATTGCCCCAACTAGCTTTTAAATGCCACTCACACTATCGAGGAGCCCAGAGAGTCTTTGGCTTCAGCGTGGGCTGGAGTGTGCTACAGAGCAATGGAGCCTCTCGTTCCCTCAGTCAGCCAATGGCAAGGGAGCGTGCTCTACCTGTGGGGAGCTAGCTACAGCCCTGAGTAAGGAGGAGGAGACTCAGGTAGAGCGGATCGAGACTGGATGCAACCCCCACAGGTGGGCTAACCCAGTACAGACCCTGTCCACACTGCCTGAACTTAGTCAGAGTGGCCCTGGACATGTCTGCTTGTGTCTGGGTTGAGATGTCCAACTGTTGAGAGTTGTTGGGATGAAAGATACCACGGGTCCTTCTGCAATCCCTTCATGGCATCCTGGTACTTCTCTCAAGCACAGACTCCCAGGACTGAGGGATAATCCCACGAGAGCTGATTCAAGATCAAGAAACATGTGGGGCTTCCTGGCCTCTGTGAGGAAACTCAGACTCCCCTCCCCTCTTCCTCCCTTCCTCTCCCCACCTCCTCCCTTCCTCCCCCCTCCCCTCCTCCTCCTATCCTCCTCCCTTCCCCTCCTTTGCTCTCACCCACCTCCCTGTCCCAATGTGAAAGCATTGAAGAACCACGGTCAGTCAGGTTTCGCATTCCAGCTGGGACCGAGTGGGCCTGGCCCTCAAATCCAGACAAAACTGTGTCCTGTCAAAAGCCTCCTTGAGTGGCTGGAGAGACAGTCAATGGTTAAGAGCTCTGGCTGCTCCTGCAGAGGTCCTGGGTTTGGTTCTCAGCAGCCACATGGTGATTCACAACCATTCATAACTACAGTGCGAAGGGATCCAACCTCCTCTTCCGACCTCCACTGTGCACACACGTGATGTACATGCATGCATCCAGGCACTCATACACATAAAATAAACAATAAACCTAAAAGGTGTAAAAAGAAAGCTCTCAAGTGTTTCTGAGGATCCAGGGGAGATGCACGCTGTTATCCCTCCACTCTCTAAGAGTTAAACCCTAACTTACAGCCCAGGGAGCCATCTGTGTCTCCCATGTTTATCTTACCTTGATGAACTCTTCAGCTGTAATAGGTGCTGTGGGTGGCTCCCCTCCCTGTCCCCTGGGGTGCAGGTACCACGTCTACACACATACGAGCTAGTAGGGATATAACTCGAACTAAATACAAGGATAAAAGGCATCAATATTGTCATGTAGGTGGCCATGAATGGCGGGTAAAGGCCAGCTCAGGAGGAGAAAGAGTTCCTCCCCTGCCTGCACCCTTGGT
Organism: Rattus norvegicus; assembly: GCF_021556685.1. NCBI lineage: Eukaryota > Metazoa > Chordata > Mammalia > Rodentia > Muridae > Rattus > Rattus norvegicus. The sequence continues at coordinate 2,901,854 of NC_141547.1, forward strand.
CCAAGCATACACTCTGGAGACATGAAGTGAGGTCTCGGTCGGCAGACAATGAGATGGTGGCTCTCTCAGCTCAGCCTCTATGATGTCAGAGGTTCCTCCTACTGGATCAAGAAATGTCGCCCCCAGACCCTGCTCACCCCAGCACTGACTCCATAGCTCTCTAGCTGGGATCAGCAAGCCGTGGGTCAGAACCTGCCTTTGACAGTGCCTTCAACGTGCACAAGCTTGTCTCTATCTTGTCACTCACCACACGGTAGCATGTTTCCAACTCCTCCCAACCAGTCTCCAAACATGGGAGAAAGACTCCATTGGGAAGCATGCGAAGGGAAAACTGGACCTACTAACCTCTGGCCCAAAGTCTCCCACAATGCCTTTCTCACCTTTGTCAATATTAACTTTTGTTTAGATTTGCAGCCTTTTAGGAATTACAACATCAACCCATTGTTTACAGGGTTTCACCATCCTCCCTTCCCATGTACCACGAAGCGCATGTAATAATTACTTTTTACCCTGTCCAGGAATTTAAATGACCTTCTGTGTTGTAAACTTCACAACCTTCCCTTTGAGATAAGTGGAAACACCTGGAGATGTTGTGCAAGCAGGTCCAGGAAGGGCTCCTCACTAGAGACTCAGCAGAGTTGGGGGGTGGGGGGCCACTCTTCCCACAGTTAGCTACAGTGGAACCTAGGGGCATGAGGCCCAGTGACCTGAATGACTGTGGAGCCAAAAGCCTGTCTATAAATAATCCTCCAAAATCCATCATTAACGTAGGCAATCCTTTTTGGCTTACGTTATCAAATGCTTCTGCTATTTCCGTGTGTGGGCTTGTGTAACCCGGTATGGTGACCACAGATTATGTCTACTGACCCTTTGAAACATGGGAAGTCTGGACTAGGAAGACTGAAGACAGAAATAAAGAAAATGTCTCATTCATAATGTTGGCCTTGGCATAGCAGGCTCAGTGCATGCTTCACAAGCCTAAGAAACTGAACTGGATCCCCAGAACCCATAGAAAAGCAGAAGGAGGTGGGCTGTGTTGACGCAGAGACTTTAGTCCCCGCACTCAGGAGTCAGAGGCAGGAGGAGCTCTGTGAGTTCAAAGCTAGCCTGGTCTACACAATGAGTTCCAGTGTAGCCAGGACCAAAAGAGAAAGGAAGAAAGAAAGAAAGAAAGAAAGAAAGAAAGAAAGAAAGAAAGAACTCATTCTGTCTTCTAATTTACACACACACACACACACACACACACACACACACACACACACACACAAAATCTGGATCAGAAATTCAAAGTAATCCAGGTTTGGGACCAGCCTTAGCTATGTGAGTCCAAGTCTCAAATGAATAAAGAAAAAAAAAATCAAACCAATGACCAATCTAAAACACAATATTTTAATTTATTGGTTAAGCACAATGTACTATTAACTTTAATTTCACTTTTTAAAAACATTTTTTAAGGCTGGAGAGATGGCTCAGCAGTTACGAGCACTGGCTTCTCTTCCAAGGGACCCTGGTTCAAATCCTACCACACACATGGCAGTTCACAAATGTTTATAATTCCAGTACCAGGGAACCTGACACCCTTATACAGATATACATGAGGCAGAACACAACATCAGTGCAAATAAAATTTAAAAAACTTTTTAAATGTGGCAGCTAGAATATGTTCTATTACATACACACAGCTTGCTATTCTAGTTCTACTAGCCAGCCCTGGCACAGACAACGCCCAGTTACGCTTAGTAGAATGCAGGAACCAAGGTACGTAAGAAAATCAAAAAGACCAACTCATTAAGGGAAGAGTTGTAAGCGTTTCTTCCAGAGAGAAAAGATAGTTTATTTCAGATGTGGATGAAATGAAAATCTCTTGGGTTCATAGCTGGGGTATTTAAATAGCAAAAGACGGACAAGCCAGACAAAGGAAAGCAGATGTCCTTAATAGAAGGCTCTAGTAATACAGGAAGGGTCTTGGGAAATGAAGACTAGAAGAGACACAGAGGCCTGGCCTGTGCAAAGCCCCGAATTCAATCCGCAGCACCGAGTGAGTGTGAGGGAGAGTTCATCCAAATGAAACAGAGAAGTTCATGTATTTTTATGCCTGTGTTTGAGGAAGAAGTGGGTCTCGGTAGAGAATGGAATTGAACACAGATAATATGATTTAACAGTGATAAACTGGGGGAAATTTGGCGAGGTCTTTTAAGATTCTTTCCTTTATCCCTGTGCAGTATTCCCTGCCTTCACGTGTGGGGAGCAGGGAGCAGTGCCCAGGCCTTATGACCTTCAGAGAAGGGTCAAGCATCCCTTTATGGCTGGCTCAGACAGGAAGGTGAAGGGGAGGAGAGGGATGACCTTCCTGGTTCTCTGTTTCTCAAATGTCAGGTACAATGTTTCTGACAGCGTGTTCTGAACTCCATCACAGAGTTAGTAGCTAAGTAACTTAGTAGCTAAATAGGCAGTAACATTTAAGGATAAACTTCTACATTTATAAGAGAGAAAACTGCCACCTCCTTAAAAGATTATTAACATGGCTGGCCAGGTGGTTCGGCAGGTGCGCGGGCCACCAAGCCTGAAGACTTGAGTTTGAGCCCTGGGACCCACAAGGTGAAAGAGAGCAGAGTCTATCAGTTGTCCTCTGACCCCATCCATGCCTCCTGCAAGAGTGTGCACCTCCCACACACTGAAACAGAGACACACGATGTAAGTAATTTAAAAACAAAAGACTTAACCTGGCTCCAAGGCTGCTCTTTTGTTTCAACTAAGACTCTTTGGAGAAATTTACAGGGAACATGTCTGCCTCCTCCTCTTTTGAGTACCTGATTTGTGATCTTGTACTGAGCATTCTCAGAAATGGATCTGCTCCTTACACCTGCTTTCCTATATAAGTGTGTGTGTGTGTGTGTGTGTGTGTGTGTGAGAGAGAGAGAGAGTATGTGTATGCATGTGTGTGCATGTGTATGCATGTGCATATGTTTGTGTGCATATGTATGTGTGTGCATGTGTGTGTGAATGTATGTTCATGTACATGTGTGTGTACAAGCATGTATGTGTGTGCATGAGCATATGTGTACATGTGTGCATGTATGTGCGTGCATGTACAAGTATGTGTGTGCATGTGCATGTATATGTGCAGGCATATATATGTGTGTGTACATGTGAGTATGTTTGTGTATGTGTGTGTGCATGCGTATGTGTGTGAGAGTATGTGTGTGTGCATGTGCATGCATGTGCATGTGTGTATGTGTGTATGCAGTGTATGTGTGAGAGTATATGTGCACATGTGTGTGTGCATGTGCATGCATGTATATGTGTATAAATTGTGTGCATGTACATGTGTATGTATATGTGCAAGCATGTATGTGTGCCTGTGAGAGTATGTTTGTGTATGTGTATATGAGTGTGTGTGTGTGTGTGTGTGTGTGTGTGTGTGTGTGTGTGTGTGTAGATTTCCTCAATAAAATCCCTTAGCTTTAAATTCTAAGGAGAGTGCTGCTGTGGCTGTCTTGAGGAGTAGAGAACCCTCCTTCATTCCTTTTGTCTTCTGCTTGTGCTCCTTGGCTTTGCATTGGCCCAGAGGAGAAGCCATTGCATCCAATACAAAAGGGATTATGAGTGGGCTGATGGGAAGTGCTTCTTGCCATTCTTGAAGCACAGTGCTGGATGTAAAGTGGTGAGAATAATTATGTCCGCTAAGATGAAGACAAAAGACTGATGCAAACCAGGACATAAGGTTTGTTCATTTGTTTGTTTATGACCTGGGAATATTTTGGTTCAAATTCATGCACTTGTGATTTTAGGCAAATAATGTAACCTCTCCTTTATATCACATACTCTACATATCCAGCCTGTAGGGAGATCAGGAAAATTAAATATGACATACACACCATACACACACCACACACACATACCACACACGTACACACTCAAACACTCACACATACACACACACAAATACACATACCTACCACACACACACACACACACACACGCACATGTGAGCACACATGCACACGTATGAGGTTTAAGTACTGATGCTTCTTCCTCAGCAAATCATGCTGCCCTGGATCATGGAAATGTCTGGAGGCGTGGTCTAGGAAAAGGGCGTAGAATTGGGGGGTTGTTACCGGAGAGATGCATCCTGTGCCCCGTCCCCTCTTTTATTTCTTGGCTGACACTAGGGGAACAAACCTTTGTGTTTTGACTGAAACTGTGAACCAGAGCGAACCTTCCCCCTTCGCACATTAACATCAACGTTACAGGATAAACATTCTCCTCATGGGCTGGAGAGACACGGCTCTTGCTGCTTTTCCAGAGGACCTGAGTTCAATTCTTAGCAACCACATGGCAGCTCACAACTGTCTATAATTTCAGCTCCAGGAGATCTGACACCCCCACACAGACACACATGCAATCAAAAATACCAATGCACATAAAATAAAAAATAGAACAAAAAATCATTTTAAAAAATCTTGAAAATACAGTTCACTTTTAAAATTCAAAGTCGCTGTAAAATTTCAAAATCTCTTTAAAAGTGCAGAGTAGGCTCCTGTAAAATCAAAAATAAATTAAACTCCTACTTCAAGAGGGTAGAACAAGGCACAGTCACAATCGGAACAAAGCAAAACCAAACTCCAGCTGTGTAAATAATTAAAAATCCACTCTCTGGGACCCACCCACAAGCTCTGGGATTCTCCAGAGGGCTAGGATCACTTCTCTGTAGCACACACAGCTTGGCTTGCAGGCCCCAGCTGGCTCTGCTCCACTGCTGCTGTTCTTGGTGGTCATCCCATGGTACTGACACCCCAGCTACATTCCATGACCCCTTCATGCCTTTAAAACCAACACTACCTCTTCCTCTACCAAGTTTGGCTGCCATTACAAGGTACAACCTTGGCCACCTCTGAAACACAGCTTCTGAGTGCTGACCCTGAGGAAACACTTCTCAGAAGATTTCATCTGGTCTCTTATTTTTCTTCTCTCTCTCTCTCTCTCTCTCTCTCTCTCTCTCTCCTCTCTCTCTCTTTCTCTTTCTCTCTCTCCTCCTCCTCCTCTTCTTCCTCTTCCTCCTCTTCCTCCTCTTCCTCCTCCTCCTCCTTTGAGACAGGGTTTCTCTGTGTAGCCCTGGCTGTCCTAGAACTCACTCTGTAGACCAGGGTGGCCTTGAACTCATATATCCATCCACCTGCCTCTGACTCCCAAGTGCTGGCATTAAGTGTGTGCCACTGTGCTGCCAGGTCCTTGGTCTCTTCTTAATAACAGCTGTTGTTGTGTTTTGTTTTTTAAACCCTAGCTGACACCACAAAGTCTTATGAAAAATGTCCTAGTAGAGTCCTTGCTTCCTTTTGAAATTCCACACAATTCAGGACTCCATTGTTTGCACAGCTCTCAACATTCTTATCTTCTGAGCTCCCACGGAAGAGCTTGCTGAGCTCTCAACAACCAATGGCTCTTCGAGCCCCAATTTCCAAGGTCCTTTCGTGATCCTCCCCAAAACATGGCCAGGTCTTTCATCGCAATACCCACAATCCTGGTGCCAATTTCTGTCTTAGTTAGGGTTTCTATTGCTGTGGTAAAACACCATGACCAAAGGCAACTTGGGGAGGAAAGGGCTTAGTTGACTTACACTTCCAAATCACAGACAGAAGTCAGAGCAGGAGCTCACACAGGACAGAAACCTGGAGGCAGGAGCTGATGCAGATGCCATGGAGGGGTGCTGCTCACTGGTTTGCTTCCCATGGCTTGTTCAGTCTGCTTTCTTATGAAACTCACAGTGTGCCGAGCCCTCCCCATCAATCAATAATTAAGAAAACTAAGGAGTGTGTAACCAGTTAGAGCCCAGGGACCATCCTCAGAGGCTGACTCAGAGCTGAGGCATCTGAATGGTTTTTTTTTTTTTAATTATTAGATAAGGTATATGTTTGTGGTATATGAGAGCGTGGTATGAGTCTGGCAGCCAAAGAATCCAATGTCCTGCTCTGTCACTTCACCTTGACCCTCTTGATACAGGGTCTCTCACTGAACCAGGAGCTAGGATAGCGGCCAGCAAGATCAGGGATCCTCCATCCCAATACTCCGTAGCCGCTGAGGTCTGGGCGCATGACCACACCGTAAGAGGGCGTTCCCAGACGTGAGCAGCCGGTGCTTCTACCTAGCTGCTCCTACCTAGCAAGCCCTCACATCTGTGTCCTAAAGAAGCTTGGGGCGGTGGCAACGCAGGCGTCCGGACAACAACCAGCCAAGAAAACACTGCCCTGACAAACCCTTCTCTGTTGCTCTCTGCAGCATCCGGGGCTCCCGAACCCCTCCAATCCCTTCTCAAGCCCTCGCCTGACGTGTGACCTGTTGTCGCACGTGTGGAATCTTTGCTTTTATTTTCTTGGAACCTTAGTCATGATACGGCCTTGTTAGTCTTCGGTGATTAACTTCTGAATCAAAACCATGTCTTTTGCTCCTCTGAGGTAGATTGTGTAAAAGCTTCGTGAACTGTGTGTCTCTGGGACTCCTGAGGCGAAGCATTTCCCGTCACTCCCAGGCCCCACATTGAATCTTCCTGTACTCCTGATTTTGTGGAGAAGCAGTGGCCACTTACTTCAGAGAGCACAGCACCCATATGTTTCTAACTAGGCTACACTCAGCAGCCAGGCGTCCAGAGTCCACAGGTACGCAGCCCTGGTTCGAGGCCCCTCCTCCCCAGAACACACAAACGGTATGGAAACTTGCTTTTTGTTTAAGTTCATCAACTTATACTGGCTTCTCTTTCAGCTTCTGTGCTCCCAACCCTCATCCACGTTCCTTCCTGCTTTGGGCTGTTTGGGACTTTCAGCTCTGCTCTAAAAACCGCTGAGCAATACTTCATGAGAGGAGCCTGAAAAGGGACAACGACTGTTCCCAGGACTCCATCTGGCAGTTTCCTTTCTGGGCTGAGTCAGAGTCCTAAAGATGTTAGAAGAGAGGTCATCAGTGCTGTGTTTTATAAAAATAAAGAGAGAAGGAATACGTCTGGTGGAGGTGCGGTAAGGTGTGTGGGAAGGGGGTGCCTCCACGGGCCCATGCTGAGGCATCCCTTCCCCATGAAGAACAGACATGGAGAGGGGAGCTGAGAGTGTAGTAGAGACAGAGAAAGGCAGAGAAAGAGAGTAGAGAAACAGAAGTCGGCCATGAGCACGTGGCAGGGGGTGGGGGTGGGGGTGAGCATAGAGGGGGTAAGTGAGGAGAGATTGGGGTAAGGGGTGAGAGGACAGAGCTAGAGCAAGAGGGCAAGAGAGCAAGAGGAGGAGCGAGCCGCCCCTTTTATGGTGAGTCAGCAACACCTGACTGTTGCCAGGTAACCGTGGGGCGGAGCTTAGACAGAATGCTAACAGAATGCTAAGGAGAGCTCCATCTTGGTCAGCTGCTGGCCGACAGTAAATCCTTAAATGAATCTCTACGGGGTGTGTGTGTGGAGGGGGGAGGAGGAAGGAAGAAGGAAGGGAGATTAAAAGCTAGAACTTTAGGGCATTTACTAGCTGAGGCATTTATTTTCTTGCTGTACATGGGTTATTGAGGTTTATCTCCTAAGAGTAAACTCCCGTCTAATGTTTCCACTTGACTCACCCTCCTCTGCTCACTGGAAACCTCCCCTCGCGACTTTAGATTTCGCTCAGTTATTGATGTGCAAACCAAAAAGCAAAACTGGGGTCTTATTTTCAGGGAGGGAAGAGGTAGGATTTGAACTATGTACTTGAGCTTGAGTGCTTGCCCTTCTGCTGAGTTGTATTCCCAGTCCCCACTCCAACAAGTTTCCCAGAAGCCAACCACTAAAGAACAGGAATGGACTCCACCACCACCACCACCATCATCATCATCATCATCATCAACAACAACAACAACAACAACAACACACACACACACACACACACACACACACACACACACACACATATATATATATATATGTATATATATATATATATATAAAATCACATACACACACATATTTAACTATGAGAAGCTTTAAACACCAGGTCCATAAGAGTCTCTTGGAACCAACTGCAAGCAGAGGCTTACTGCCCTGAGCTCCTAGGGCTGCTTGGAGCCAGTGAGTAGCCACAGGCAGTCATGAACCCAGGCCTCTCCCTCCACAGAGGATCTCTGTGGGTTTCAAGTCATGCACACCTATGAATGGGGCGAATGCTTTGCCTCTCAAACCATGTAAGTCACCTGTGTCTCAAAAGCAGACATCTGCCTCAGGGTTCTGTGAAGCCAGAAGGAAAGAGGTTACTTTTTCTTTTGGAGACTTTTTCTTTCGTTTAGGGTTTCCAGCCTGGCCTTCAACTGCCTATGTAGCCAAGGATGTCCCAATTCTGCTTCCACTTCCTGGACTTCCGGGATTTCAGATTTAACCCACCATAACTGTTTTATGTGGTGCTGGTGATAAAAGCCAGGGCTTTAGGCTCAGTATGTGAGCCCTCCACCAACTTAGATCCACCCCCAGTGCAGGAAGACGAATTCTAAACTGAAGTTGGAGGAGGATAGCCCCTAAAAGTTCAGTTTGGGGATTCAAGACCTGGGGTTTTTCTAGCTATATGAGATAACCTGAGAAGGTTGTGTAGCACCAGAAATTATGAAAGGAGCAGGGATTTTGGAGACAGCCCAAAGTGGAGATTTCAATTTGCTTTTATCGTCTGTGTCTTGATTTGGGAAAAGTATCAAGGCTTTCTACATTTGAGAACCTGATTTTTGGTTTTTGGAGACAGGGTTACTCCATGAAGCCTTCGCTTTGTTGGAACTCATCCTATAGCCAAGGCTGGTCTGGAACTCACAGACATCCACCTGCCTCTGCCTCCTGAGTGCTGGGGTTAAAGGCATGCTCCACTAAGTCTAGTTCAGAATCTTTATTCAAATGACCGGGATAACAACCTCTGTCTTACATGGCTGTTGTGTGAGCTGTTGTCACATGACACAAGGACCTCATCCCTCCTAGGTAGAAATGCTGTAAGTATAGTACAGTGTGTGTGTGTGTGTGTGTGTGTGTGTGTGTGTGTGTGTGTGTAATTGCTTTCAAATCTCTACTAATCTGTCTTCCTTTTACCTGCCCCCAAACTTTTAATCCAAGCAAGGCTTCTCCAGGATGTGTCGCATGCCTCTGGAAATTATGTTGATGTGCCAAAGAGAGATAATTGGGTGAACTTTGCTACCACCACAGAATTTCCTTAACAAACATTTGAGGATGCCAGCAGGGTCTGGGGGCACTGATTCCAGGCAATGACCATAATTTGCACCCGATTTAAAGTATCTCATCATCGGAGAGACTTCCTTACAGTCTTGGTCTGGGTCCAGTTAAAATCAGAGTAAGTAGCTTGCCGCCAAGATTGTAAGCAGAAGGTAGAGGACAGAGAGGCTGAGCCAAGAAACATGGGACTGGGGGTACGGCTCTGCTGGTGACTGCCGAGCGTCCAGGACTCCTGGGTTTGATATGCACACAACCCAGGTAAGATGGTGCACATCTGTCATCCCAGCACTTAGGGAGGTGGAGGAGAGGAAAGTCACGGTCATGTTCTGCTGTGTAGTAAATTTGAGGTCCATGTTCTGCTGTGTAGTAAATTTGAGGTCCATCTGGAGTGCACAAGACCCTGTCTAGTAAGGGAGGGAAGAGAGAGAGGGAGAGAGGGAGGGAGGGAGAGAGGGAGGGAGGGAGAGAGGGAGGGAGGGAGGGAGGGAGGGAGGGAGGGAGGGAGGGAGGGAGGGAGGTGAGGTGAAACCTAGGCCAGTGGTGAGGCAACAGAGCACTTGCTGACTGTGGAGTAGCCTGGGAAGGAAGGTGTGAACAGGTTGTCCGAGTATCTTCTAGAAATCTCTGTAGGAGAGTCTGGGGCAGCACTCTTTCAAAAGGGGTATTGGAGGTTATATTTACATGAGGATGTTAAGAGGATGGTGGAGTGGCTGAGCCCACCCTCACCCCCAGTCCTTGCAGACTCCCTAAGCCTCTGTGGAAAGGAGGGACAAAGTTTGTCAGTTGTGAGAGGGAGAATGAGGTCGCCAAGGCGGGGTGGAGTGGGGTGGGGTGGTGGTGGTGATAGTGGTGGTGAGCACACGGACAAGTGTGAGGCCAGAATCTGGCTTTGTTGTTGTTGATTTAATTTACTCTTACTGTTGACAACTTCATAGGTGTAGGGAATGAATCTCCTTCCCCTTCCCCCTCACTCCCTTGCTTCATCCATTCTACCCACCAAGCTCCTCTCTCCTGTCTTGCGTATGTGACCCACTGAGTTTAAGTATGAAGCTTTCATGAGCACGGGTGGAAGATTTCTTAGTCGTGGGCAACTTACAAGCAGTTGTACCTTGATCCCTCAGCCACAGTGGCTTGCCAGCCGTTCCACAGTGAGGGGTCCTGAGGATCATGAGCTCCTCACCACTGAAATGCTGAAAGTCCCATCCACTTTCTGGTCCCTCTTCTGTGATGTTAGGAGTTGGCCAGGGAGGTCCCAGGGTCCCCCAAAACTTGATATTAAGAATCTTTATTCTTTTTCTTAAAAGCTTCTTTCAAGTTTGGAAATGTCATGTTAGACATGACGGTAAGCCATCACAGCCAGCAGCTGTCCTTCCTACTGTCTTGTCCTCCTTTTTACAGAAAGCCCAGGCAAGCTCACAGTAATGCTGATGGGGGGAGGGGTAGTGTTAACTAGGCATTACAGGGCCCAATACCCAAAGGCTTCTGCACACATTTTATACCCTCCCCCCAAAAAAACAACCTGACCGTTGTTATGGCTGATAAGATAGTCTGCTTGCTGAGTCTGATGGCTCTTGGCTTTAATCACAGGGTTCAGAAGTCTAAGGAAGGAGGATTTTGAGTTTGAGGCCATCCTAGCAACTTAGGGGTAATCCTGTCTCAAAACAAACAAACCATCAGAAAAATCATTCCCTAAGGTACACGCATTTTCCATGGTAACTCTAGATGCTTCTCAAGTTTTGACAATGTCCTTATTTTGATGAATATGCTAGACATTGAAAACATTATACCCAAACTCATTGAGTATTCCTAATGTCCTGAACATTGTAGTTTGTCTGCCTTAAATGTACTCAGAATACTTGGGCTGACCATCACGAGAGAGTATCACGCCACGGCCTGGGACCAGATCGTCTAGAACCTGAAGCCCGATTTCCGCTGAATAACGCATGTTGCTTTTCATTGTTGTAAAATAAAATCACGTCGAAGCATCGTAAGTTGGAGGCCTATACTTTGAATTGAATGACATTGGATGGACTCATAAGTAAGTCTCCCTCCTAACTTCTGCCCCTCTCTTCTCTCCCCCTTCTCTCTCCTGAAGCAGGATAAGGAAACTAGAGGCCCACACATTTTCATAAACTCAACCATGAAGTATAGAAGCATTATTTTAGCTTTGCTTAGAGTTTCTTAGCGAGGTTGACTAAGAAATTCCTCAACTCATCAAGTTCATGAGACCCTGTCGTGCTGACCCTATTCCTAAGGAGAAGGGCGCTACATGAGGACCCAAGAGCCACCAGACAGGCCTTACTGAGCCTCCGTGGGTCTCTAACTGTACCAGGAGCGCCTCTGGAGTTCCCTTTGCTGTCCTGAAGGAAGGGCGGCCCAGTCTTCGCCATCCCTGACTCCATTCTGGACTCTAAATTCAAGTCCATGCTGGCCCCATGACCTTGAATAAATTCTCTAACCACGTTAGCAAATCTTGTTTCATGGATCCCCACTCCTGTGGGGGAACCTGGAGGGAGGCCATGTGCAAAGTGCTAAAGCCACAAGGCCCACAGACAATTTATCTTTATTTCACAGATAAGAAACTGAAATTGGCAGAAATTACCTGACATGTGCAAAAACCGTCTGCTTACCAGACAGAGACCAGGTCAGGAAACTGGGTCAGTTTGCCTTCTTCCTCAAGGTCCTGCTTCCTGACCTGCCAACACACACCCCCTCCCCCGCACTCCACACACACACACACACACACACACACACACACACACACACACACACCCGTCTCGGCAAGCTCCACCCCGGGAGGGAGCACAGTGACAGAAAGGCAGGTCATACCAACCCCTGAAATTCTGTAAAGGAAACCTGGCTTGTCCACTAACCCCACTAGGCCCCTGCACCCAATCTTCACAGGCTTCCTTGGGGGAAATGTGGTCTCTGTGCCTCTGCCAAGCCAAACTTTCTGAGACAAAGTAACGCTTTGCTATACTCCAGCTTATACTGAGGGAGAGGGAGGAAGGGAGGGAGGGGGGAGGGAGGGCGGGGTGAGAGGGGCGGGGGAGGGAGGGAGGATCATTATTATACTGATAATGCCAGAGCTTTTTTTTTTTTTTTTTTTTTTTTTTTTTTTTTTTTTTGCAAGCAGCTCTGGGTTCTCTCCCCAGAACCATGTAAACTGGTGTGCGGCACAAACCTGAAAATCCAGCTAGGGTCATTCTCCATTGCAAGACGGAGGCCAGCCCCAAATAGATTTTGTCTCGAAAGAAAAAACCAAGAGTGCTGAGGCTAAAGGTGTGTGCCAGCTCTCCTGTCCTTCCCCTGCCCACCTGCCCCATGCTCATCCCCCTCCCACTCCCATGACCTCTCCCCCTCCCCCCCCCACCTTATCTCATTCAAGTCTCACTCCAAGCCTCTGAGAATGTCAGTGATCATCGGCTCAGGTGAAAAGTTTAAGGTTAGGTTACACTTCCAAGGCCACTCGACAAAGCCATCTGTCACAGAATTCTGGACTCTTCATCACTTCAGGGTTTCTCAGGGATTGGGCTGAGAGCAACGTGTGTTGAAATCAGCTATTGTCCACTCCCTGAAACCTCACTGTCACCTATTGAATCAGCGGGGTTTGAGGTAACAATGGAAACCCAGAAAGTCTACACAAAAAAAAAAAAAAAAAAAAAAAAAAAAAAAGATGTGGCTGGGTGTGGTGACACATGCATTTTTATTCCAGGAAAGCAGAGGCAGAAGGAACTCATTTGAGGGCTGTCAGAGTTACACTGAGCACATGCTCACCACTGCACACACAGCAAAACCAAGTCCCGGCCATCCTACCCTGCACAGAGCAGCCTACACAGCTTCTCTTTCACAGACCTGAGCAGGGAGGGGTTGTCCCTGTTGAAGGACAGGGATTTTAGCATGAATATTGAATGAGGAAGGCAGCTGGGACACTTGGCTAATGTAATATCTCGACCTCTCGTCTCATGCTAAAGGGAATTCGCCCTCCCCTAATGCATGTCTGTAATCGGTCTCAGTCTCTCCAGCAGCACATTCTACACAGATCACGCCAGTTCAGGGAGCCTGGATTTCCCAGCCCTCAGAGGAAAGTAAGGTCCTTCACGCCGACAGAAAGCCACTGGGTATCGCTGTGATGTTACCACCGTCTCCTACGCACCTTCTAAGTTCTCTCCATCCGAGCTCACTGATGGATCAGCCTTGCTGATGTCATCAGAGTAATCATTTACTGCTCTACGGTTCGATCGGACACAACCATATGCATGATATGTAACATATACTACGTATACTACATCTTTATTCTACCCTCCGATGTTTCCCAATTTGAAAAAAAGATACTCGGATTCACTATCGTGCCTGAGTTTACTTAAACCACTTGGACAGACAGAGGATTTTTTTTTTTATCATGGGGGTGTGTGTTATCCTATTTGCTATGTTTCTAAAAATCCTTGAAGATCAATGTTACCCACTAATCTATATAAAATTTTGATGCTAAATACTTTTCTTCCTGCTATCAGGAGCAAGACAAGAACATTGCTTTCTATAAATGTGTCAGGATGGAGAGGAAGCGGTAACACTGTGCTCCTCCATAGATCATGCCCTATTGCACGGAGGAAATCTCAAAGAAGCCATCAGCCTACCTACTCAGGTTAACAAGTCAGTTGCTGGGCCCCAGGGAAAAAAAAACACCCAGTCCTCAGCACTGAAAAAGGAAAAGGGAGAGAGAGGGAAGAAGAAGGGAAAGCAGTCATACAAAAACATTATTTTCTTCTATATTTTAACAACAAGGATCCAAAGACAAGAGTCAATAGAACAGTAGCAGCAAGAAAGCTACTGTTAAAAGTGGCAGCCGTTAAACACTGCACAACACTGATGCAAAGAATGAAAGACAATCTAAAGGCAAAGATGACATTCTGCGTCTAAGATACTCGCTCCATATCTGTGAACTAGAAGCTCACTCTTGCTGTCTTAAGACAAAAACTGTCCTCACGTGAGAAGTCAACACATGTCTACCAAATCCTAACAGCCTCTCCCCTCAACCTCTCCCCTTCTCAACAAGTTTTTCCTAAATTTTATACGGAAATTCAAAGGACCTAGAAAAGCCACCTTTAAAAATACTAATTGGTTCATTAGTTTGTTTATTTAGGGACAGAGTCTCTCACATCCTAGGCTGGCCTCAAACTTGATATGTAGCCAGGCTATGTGATGAAACCCTGCCTCAAAACACCGAAAAATAAAATAAAATAATTGTGCTATACGTAGGATATTTTTCTTTCCCTATTGTTGTGGTTTGAATAAGAATGGTCTCCAGGGACTCAAATACTTGGATGCTTAGTCATTAGGGAGTGGCACTACTTGAGAAGAAATAGGAGGTACAACCTTGTTAAAGTAGTTGTGGCCTTATTAGAGGAAGTGTGTCACCGGGGGTGGGATCTGAGGTTCCAAAAGCCCAAGTCTGGCATATGCAGTGTTTTACCTCTATAATCTCATCACTGAAGAAGGAAAAGGAGAAGGGACGCTTTATATAGACGATATCACCAATGCCTCTGGAAGATTGACCATGGCTTTCTCGTCTGTAAGGCATTTGCTGTTGGTCTGATAAACATAGTATCTTTCTCCAAGTCAACAACTAAGTAGGTTTCCTTGCTGCCCATTGTTATTAAAATAGGGTTTCTAAGCTTGGGGTCCCTTACCCCCGTGTGTGTGCAGCGTCCCCACCATGGGACTTGGCAATTCTGCAACATGAAGCAAGAAACACACACTCGGTGCTGAAAAGGAAACATTTCCGTCCAGAACAAGGAGTCCTTAATCAATACCATGAAGCTGTGGTGAGCTAACTGGTTAGTTAGGTAACAGATTCCAAATTCCACAGCCATTGACAGACAGATTAAACCAGGGAGGCACCTCAGAAACCTTGTAGCTAGCTAGAGAACCCTGAGACAAAAGACCTCCATCTGCTTCCAATACCCAGAAAAGGCAGGTTTGCAGGGGTGGAAGGCAAGGCAGCCCATGCTTCTGTTAGGTGTGAAGCAGAGCAGGGACTGATTGCAGAGGGGGCGCAACCAGGTTTCTAGGGTGACAGCTGTGTTCTCCATCTAGTTTGCGTTCACAGTGAGGTTCACATGAGCATATGCAGTTTATCACTACACTGTACCCTTGGAACGATGGGTTTTTTTTTTCTTGTATGTAAACCAGACTTCTGTGATGCTGCTTTAAAGAATACAGTGGGGGGGCTGGGGATTTAGCTCAGTGGTAGAGCGCTTACCTAGGAAGCGCAAGGCCCTGGGTTCGGTCCCCAGCTCCGAAAAAAAGAACCAAAAAAAAAAAAAAAAAAAAGAATACAGTGGGGAAAGAAAGTGTGCTGTCCAGCTTTATGAAAACGTGAGACAAGCAAGAGTCATCTGAGAGGAGGGAGTCTCGATTAAGGAAACGCCTCCTTAACACTGGGTGGTGGGGCCGGGTAGTTGCGAAGCACACCTTTAAGTCTATCTCTCGGGAATGCAGAGGCAAGCAGATCTCTGTGAGTTCGAGGCCAGCCTGTTCTACAGAGTTCCAGGCCAGCCAGGGTTACAAAGAGAAACCCTGTCACGACTCTCCCTACCTCTATCTCCCACCCCCCAACAAAAGAAGGAAGAAGAGAAAGAAAAGAGACTGAGCTGTAGGGAAAGACTGTAGGACATTTTCTCAATTAATGATCGGTGGGGAGGGGCCGTCGTGGGTGGTGCCATCTCTGGGTTCTATAAGAAAGCAGGTTGAGCCACACCCAGTAAGCAGCACCCTCCATGGCTTGCATTGTCTCCTACCTCCATGTTCCTGAGTTAGCTTTTCTGTCCTGACTTCCTTCAGTGATGAATGGGATGTGGATGTGTAAGACGAGTAACCCTTTCCTCCCCCAAGTGGTTTAAGCACGGTGCTTCATCGCAGCAATGGTAACCCTGACGAAGACAGGCAGGGATGTCAGTAGGCAAAGGTGCAGAACCAGACACTCACTACTTTGTGGGTGTACAAAGTAGGGCAATCACTTTGGAAAGAAACATCTGGCAATTTCTTGAAACGTCAACACACCCCTGAGCCAGCCATCCTGCCTCCTGGGTGTTACCCACAAGAAGAGATCTGAGAGCATCTGTCCATGGAGGGAGGTGCTTGGATGTTTGCACAGTTTCATTCACCATGGCAAACTGCCCAAGTGCTCACCAGCAGGTGAGGACATAACTAAATGGTAGTAACCAATACAATGGGACGCTTTGTGTGTTGGGGGAACACATAGGTGGCGGCATGGAAGAGCCTCGTAGACATTATATTGCACAAGGACAGCAGATATGAGGGGAGGGGATGACTCAGTAGGTTAAATAGAGCTTTCTACACAAGTGTGAGCACCTGAGTTCCAATTCCCAGGACCCACATGAAGCTGCTATGGTGAGACAGGAGGCAGAGACAGGATTCCTGGAAGCTTGCACACCAGCCATCCTGGTGCACACAGCAGCAAGCAAGACATTCAGCCGCAAATAAAGCAGACAATGAGATGTGACACCCAAGGTCATCCTCTGACCTCAGCACAGGGCCGCAGCTCCTACAGACCTCATACAGAGAAGATAGCTGATACTAAAGAGATCGTGTATTATGCTGGGGTTTTTTTTTTTTTTTTTTTTTTGGTTCTTTTTTTCAGAGCTGGGGACCGAACCCAGGACCTTGTGCTTCCTAGGCAAGTGCTCTACCACTGAGCTAAATCCCCAACCCCTATTATGCTGTTTTTTTTAAAAGACTACATGAAAATTGACTTTCAAGATAATCAAAACCCAGTTAATGGTTATAGGGTCATGATAAGGAAAAAGAAGGGCCAGAGGGAACTTTCTAGGGACCTTCCAGTATTTTATCTTTTTTCTTTTTTTTCTTTTTTTTTTTTTTTTCGGAGCTGGGGACTGAACCCAGGGCCTTGTGCTTGCTAGGCAAGCGCTCTACCACTGAGCTAAATCCCCAACCCCCAGTATTTTATCTTAATCGATGGCAAACCCCAGTTTATACATTTATCAAAAGGCATCAGCCTATATTCAGCATGTATATACATTTTACTGAACATAAATTCTACTCCCATAAAGTAGAATTTTTAAAATCAGACTGTTAACTTTCTTCCAAATCATCTCTAGCACGGAACAATAACATCTAACAAGTTATCAAGAGATTTTGTCCATTTTTTTCTCTTCTCCTTTATTTCCTAAATCCAGTTAGAAGTCCATTGGTGAATTTCCCTTTGAAATCTCTCCATTACACACCGCCCTTCTCTGGACTACTGTTATTTATAGCGGCCTAGACTCAGAGCTGAATGGAGGCTGTGTGTGTGTGTGTGTGTGTGTGTGTGTGTGTGTTAGTGTGTGAGGCGTACAACAATGAATTACTTGTCCTGTATGTGTGTGTATTCAAAGCTTACAACAATGAATTCTTTGGCATGTGTGTATGTGTGTGTGTATAAGTGTGTGTGTGTTAGTGTGTGCAACATGAATTACTTGCTCTGTATGTGTGTCTGTTCAAGGCTTACAACTGTGAATTCCTTGGTGTGTACGTGTATGCACATGTGTGTATGCATGTGTGTATATGTTATATTTGTGTATGCCTGTATGTGCAAGGCTTACAATAGTGAATTCCTTGGTATGCATGTGTTAGTGTAGGAGATATACAACAATGAATTACTTGTCCTGTATTTGTGTGTGTGTGCAAGGTTTACAACAATGAATTCTTTGATGTGTATGTGTGTGTGTTTGTGTGTGTGTGTATGTGTGTGTGTGTGTGTGTGTGAGAGAGAGAGAGAGAGAGAAAGAGAGAGAGAGAGAGAGAGAGAAAGACAGAAACAGAGAGACAGAGAGACTACTACCATGGTGTTTAGTGAGAAGACAATTTTTGAGAGTTAGTTCTCTCCTCGTACCTCGGGATCTGAAGATCAATGCAGCCCATCAGGTTCCTATACCAAGCAGTTTTACCCTCTGAGCCACCTTGTCAGCCCCATTTGGTTTTTGAAGACAGTGTCTTGCTAAATAGCCTAGGCTGGCCTTGAACTCACAGAGATCAACCTTCTGAGTGCTGGCATAGGACTGTGCCAACACACCCAGTTTCAACAGAAAACACCCTGTGCTGGTTCTCAATTAGGAGGTGTCAGGGGAAATAGAAGAGGAGCCCCACTCACTCAGCCCCAAAGTCTGAGACCACAATCCCTAAGATGCCTCTTATTTCCTCCAAGGGCTCTCAGAGTCTGTGATTCATTATAAAGACCCGGAACTCAGACGAGGGCTGTGCTTATGGTTATAGCTGCATTGCTGGGAAAGATCATTCAAGAAGCCAGAGGCAGAATATGAGGGTTACAGATGTGCCCATGTACACCCTTCACTCTCTCAGAGTCAGGACATGGCACCCTCCTGGACATGCACCCTCCCCGATACGGCACCCTCCGGGCATCAGCCTGTGTCAGGTATGGAGTAGGACAGCCAGGGAAGCTCATCTGAGCTTTGGTGTCCAGCATTCTTTACACAGACTGATGGCCATGTCGCTGAAGTCAGTCTCCTGTCCCAGTGGAACCACAAAGTCTTTACCCAGGCTCACGTGACTGGGTTTTCTGGTGTTCCCAATCCCTCCTCCCTCTGGTGTGGCTAATCCCCCTCCCCAACGGCACACCTTTTGTCTAGTGTGACAGAACACACCCCTCCCAGAAGCTGAAGGCCAGACCCTGCCAACCTCAGACTCAACTCACGAACAAACTCAACTCAACAAACAAACAGCTGACCAAAGCAGGTTTCATATCCCCTGGACCTGGTCACACAGGTGCGAGCTGCCTAACTTGGGTGCTGGGCTTGAGCTGGGTCTGCTGTATGAGCGGTGCACACTCCTAACCTCTCAGTCAGCTCTGCAACCATGGCAAGAATTCTTGCTGCTAACCCTTGCTTGGGCTAACTCGTGGGCCCCTCTTCTGTGTTTCCTGGTTGCATTGTTATGCATACACCAAGCTTCCCAAAAATTAGCACCTTTTTCCCTGTCTCCTTCTTCCTCTTCCAAATTAGAAAGTTTTAAAGGGTTGTGAGAAGAGCTGAAGGTTCAAAGAGGAAGCAGGAAAAACAAAAAACAAAAACAAAAACAAAAACAAAAACCAGAATGACCCAAATGAAGTTGGGACATTGATATGTTTTTAGCAATCTATGCTTTGGACTAAAACAGGATAGCTAACTAAGAACTGAGACTCCTCTTGGTAAATCTTAGAGGTTCCTTGAGATTTTTTTTGTGAGATAATTCTTTAGCAGAAGAAATTTCTAAATTAATTCTCACTTCAGCAATAACAGGAAAGATCAAATCCTTGAACTAGTTACTTTAGATGAACAGAAATACCTCTTTTTGAAATCCTGGATACGTAAGATTTAGTCATTAGTGGGTGAGGCTGACATGAAAATCCTGTCAGTAATAGCTGAATCTGAGAAGATCCTCCAAGGAAATTAAACACTTGATCAAAAGGAGGAAGGGTCATCGGTAAGAGCTGAGATTAGACAAGAGAAAGGTATTCGGAGTTCAGAATTATCCCTCAAGCATGAGCTAGGAGACAGGAAACTGTGACCTTGGCCTAAGGCAGTTCTCATGTAGGCTTTGGCTAAATTTTAAACTGTAAACTGAACAGTAGAAGGGATCAAAAGTTAAGGTAGTAGTGACTTCCTTACTGCGTATCTGTTATTTCTTCCCTTACTGCGTTTCTGTCATTTGAGCACAGAAGAACGGACAATTTCGGCTGCAGCGGTGGCTCGGCAGTTTAACAGAATACACTGCTCTTGTAGAGGACCCGAGTTCCATCTCCAGAACTCAGGTCAGGGGGCTCACAACCACCTCTCAACCACCTCACAACACCTTACAATCACCTCACAACCACCTCACAACCACCTCACAACCACCTCACAACCACCTCACAACACCTTACAACCACCTCACAACCACCTCACAACCACCTCACAACCACCTCACAACCACCTCACAACCATCTCATGACCACCTCACAACACCTCACAACACCTCACAACCACCTCACAACACCTCACAACACCTCACAACCACCTCATAACCACCTCTAACCCCAGCTCCAGTGACCCAGTGTCTCTAGTCTCCACAAGGAAAAAGTAGTCTCCACTAGAAAAGGCTTCTCTGTCTGTCTGTCTGTCTATCTGTCTGTCTGTCTGTCTCTGTCTTGTGTGTATGTGAATGCGTGTGTGGTGTGAGCCTGTCTGTCTCTCTCTCTCTGTTTCTCTCTCTCTCTCTCTCTCTGTTTCTCTCTCTCTGTTTCTCTCTCTCTCTGTTTCTCTCTCTCTCTCTCACACACACACACACACACACACACACACACTTGAAAACAAACACAAACAACAATAAATCAGAACGGTCCCTGTGGGTGAGAGTGCAGAGCAGTAAGGTCACCTGTTACACAAACTGGGTCTGAGCGGCATCCCCGGGCCCCATGTAGAACACGCCGAGGGAAAGAGGCACAGCGGGTAGATCATTGGTTCTCAAACCGTGATGGAGTAACAGAGCCTGAAGATCAAAATGCTTCCACTGCTGGGGAATCCCCCAGCAGCGGATGGGCCAGTCCCTGAGCGTAGAGGAAGAAACAAATTAGTCCTGGCCCTCACTGTCTCAGACCTGACCCTTGCTAACAGGTACTTGGTACGTCATAAATGCAATATTATTCCGATATCATTTCAGTGCAGCATGACTTCTGTTATAAATGTCCTCCTTTAGGTGAGTGCAAAATTAGAAGTTTTCTCTGGAATATTCCACTGTTTTGGTTGCCTGAGGGGGGAAAAACAAACCTCACCTTTGTTTGTTTTCTGCCCAGGGTCTCAGACAGCCCAGGCTGGCCTCAACATTGCCTAAAATAGATACCGACCCTGGACTTCAGAGTACTGAGGTTAGAGGCATATGCCCCTGATACTGGGTTTATATGATACTAGGGACTGAACCCAAGGCTTCATGCATGTTGGGCAAACATTCTACCAACCAAACTACATCCCTGCCTCAAGACAAGTCCCTCATTTGAGCCTCACACCTAAATCTTGAGGAAGGCAGGGGGATGCCTGGGCAGACTGGATCCTGGCACCACAAGGACTGTCTCTCTGGCTCTGTATGGGAGGAACCCACAGCTCCAGCTTTCCTTTTCAGAGGGTCACACACACATAGTCCCACTTTGAAAAGTCCCTGCAGGGGTCGTGTTACTCCATCACGGTTTGAGAACCAATCTCTTAAGCCAAACATTGTGGCCCAAGAGACGAAAACATAGGAGGCCATGCCATTCTGCCCACACGGCTAGAGTCCAGAAGAGACAGTGCAGCTCCCCAGCAAAGGGGGTGACATGTACAGATCCATCACAGGGGCGTTACCAAGGCAGCACTGTTGCCATAGTCAACTGCATGGTGGCATCTAAGCTCCGTACTAGGTTCCAAAGTCAGAGGGAGGGAGGGAGGGGGAACATCAGAAACATCTTAGAAAAGCATCTGTGGTGGCCGTTAGTCACACAGAGAACTGAGAAAAGCCTTATGGACAGAAGAGAGTGTCTCCAAGCTGGCTCTCACATCAAACAAGCTTGCTTAGTTGGGAGTAGAGAGCCGAGTCTGTAAGTGAGCTCTCATTAACCACAAGCTGTACTCTCCCACAGCCCCATGGGTCGTCCATTATCTTAAGGCACATTGATAAAATAATTGTAGCCAGCGAGATATGTGAAAATGTGCATCCGGCTTAAGGTCTGGACATAGGAGACTGTTCAGTTCTAACACTACCAGTCGGGAGAGTGTGTCAGATTCCTCACGCAAGGCTTTACACCTCAAGACCACCTCTGCCTTCAGGGTCCAGTTGCAAGTGCAGGTTGTGACCTGTCCTCCTGAAGTGCAAGTTGTGACCTGTCCTCCTGAAGTGCAGGTTGTGACCTGTCCTCCTGAAGTGCAGGCTGTGACCTGTCCTCCTGATGAGCAGCTATAAAGTGGGGTCCCACTGACTCCTTTTATGTTTGACTTATTTGCTACCTACCAGAGCCCACAGAACTCAGAGAAAGACTTCAATTCCAAGCTTATTATGAGAATACACAAAGGAGAGCGTAGCCCACAGACAGGAGAACGGGGCATGGAGCGCCATACTTTCTGGGAACTCACTTGAGTCCTGCTACCCAGAAGGTCCTCATGACCCAGTCCCTTCGACTGTGGGTGGAAGCTTTATTATGTAGGCATTAATGATAAAATCAGTGGTCATCGGTTTATCAGCTCAACCTTTAGCCTCTTTACCCTCCCCGGAGATATGGGGATGGGGATGGGGCTGAAAGCTCCCATCCTGTAATCACTTGTATGGTTCCCATGGCAACCAAGTCTTTCTTGAGGCATGCTAAGGGCTCCAGCCATCAGTCAAATCCTCAGATCTCAAAGAACACTTAGCACCTGAGAGGCTCCAAAGATTTCTGGAGCTTTATGTCAGGAACTTGGGAGGAGGGTGGAATTGATATTTTATGCACACAATTGAAATTTCCCCTTTCTCGAGCTTTTCCAAAACGTTTCAATTATTGGTCATTGCACCACAAGCTCATATGAACGTGGGTAACACGTGCTACGTCTGAGGAGGCTTTAGGCCACGGAAACCCCAACATGGTACAGTACAGCACAGGACCCCTAGAAATGCCTGGGTTGGAGAGTAAAGGATTAATTGGCTGTAATTCAATCTCTCAGAAAGAGTTTCTAAGATAATTGCTTTAACATTACACTTACCGAACAGTTAATTCGGATAACGTGAAAGTCTTCCTTTCTTTTCTCTTTCCTGATAAGTGTGAATTAGAATCCCAGGCTGGTTTTACAGAGGAGATTAAGTTATTCATTTCATTTTAATGGCCTTCTAGGACTCTCGCTCAACTGTTGGTGAAATTTACTGTTGCCCAGTAAGGTGACACCCAGGTTTAATGAGTTTCCTGGGAAAATTATTATAAGGTGGCATAGACCCAAATGGCCGATCCCATTTGAAAAACACGTATCAGATGATATTTATTTTCTTGGGTCATGTCTCCCCGCTAATTTATCTTACCTCTGGGATATACATTTCTCTAAAACAAATAGAACATCTGTGATCACTACAGATGTTAAAATACCTCCACCCTAGAGGAAGATCCACCATGGACCTCCAAATTACACAGACGGTAGTGCGGCATAAACTCACAGAACCAGTTCTTCCACCTGGTCAGAGGTCAGGTGGGGCATGTGCCAGAAATCAGGGCAAAGTATATCGGTGGCTTTTCAATTAAAAATCCAATACTTAGCCTTCTTTTTGTCTTTTTGGAGAGTCGTGTGGCCTGTCGTCTCACTATGAATCTAAAAGAACTTTGGATTTCTGATTCTCTGTTTTGTTTTTTAAATTAGGAATACAGGCGTTTGCCACTACGCACGATCTATTTAGACCTGGGACTCCATGCACAGTAGACAAGCACTCTATCAGTTGAGCTCCATCTGCTATCCCACCCCACACCACCACCACCCCCCAAAATCAGGCCATTTAGCAATCTCCTTCCTTCCTCCATTCTACCTTGCTCATGTTGCAATCGCGTGCAATCATGCACGTACACATGATTCACATGTATCCCTGTCTGTGAGAGCTTGAGAGAGAAAACACTCAAGGAAGACGGAGACTTAAGAGGTAAGACAGAGCGAGCACAGGGCTCTCACAGGAAGAAGCCCGGGGCTGCTGGGGCAGAATGATAGAGGACAGTGCATGGGCGGATGCCTCAGGGGCTTGCCTCACTGTAAGGGCAGTGGGAAGCTACCGGAGAGAGTGTTGAGCTCCTGTGATTGCTTCTAGTTAACAGACTGTTCTCTAAATAGGAGGAAAGGAGGCCGTTAGAGCCTGAGGCAGAGAGAGGGAAGCCTCTCCGTTAGTCTTGAGCCACTGAGTGAGACTCTGGACCACAGGCAGACACCTGGGTCGTTTTGTTGCTTTTCGTTTCTGCGCATGGGCGCAGAGGATGAACTGTTTCAGAGGCACAGAATTTGAGTCGTCTGGAGCACGTGATGTTAATTAGGTCAGGGTACCAAAACAGAGACCACAGACTAGCCGGCTGGCTTAAGCCGCAAATGGCAGAGACGGATTTCTTACAGCTCTGGAGGTTAGGAAGGCCACAGCCAAGGTGCAGATAGGGTAGGCCTCGTTCTGAAGCATTTTTCTTTGATAGTCTACACTTTAAATCTGCGCTGTGACTTTGTACATAGGGTAAAAACCGTTGTGAAAGATCCGTATAGGCTATTTTCAGTCCAGTAACAGAAAACTCAAGGACTCAAACCTGGTAACTACATCAGTCGGGACAGTTGTCGCACCACACACCTCTCTCAGCCACAAGTATATGCTACTTCTAGTCACTTCTAACCCCCTTTCCCAAGGGACTCCGGCTTCAGCTGCCACAACTAGGGGCTAAGTTCCCGGGAGAGGTGGTTGCACTCCCTAAAGCCAGGGATACTCGATGGTGCCAAGCAAAACCCAGAGCCCTGTGAAGGTCCTAGAGTAATAAAACACTTAGACAGGCCTGCACCATTCTGCTGACCTGGTTTTTCCGGTCATCACTCTCCTCCCTCCCACTTCATGCAGACACAGTCCTTATAGATGGCTGACCTGTTGACACTGTGATAAGTAAGGGTTTTTTTTTTCTTCTCCAACTGACTCTTGAGACACTGGCCTTTGCTGAGTTTCTGCACTTTTTTGAGGGCTTCTCAATCCGTGTTTACTTTCTGCTTTTCTCTCTAAGAGATATCCTTGACAAAGTCTGGCACCAATTCTGTCTGTGGTCCTTATATCTGTGGTACCTGGATGGCCAGCCCTAGGAAGAGAAGGAAAAAGTCTAGCATGTGTCTTCTTGAGTCAAAACTAGAAGCAGGGAAGGAAATTAATGCTTATGGATGTTTATTCTAAGACCCAGACATTCTGTAAGACACATTTTATACATGCTACTTCGCCTAATATTTATGATTAGACTAAGGTATTATCGACATCATTTTACAGGTGATTGTTATTAAATAATACACAACCACCAAGCTAACTGTGAAGAGGGAAAGCAGAAATCCACTTCCTTCGAGTTCTAGGATTAGACTCTTCTGAGGCAACAGCTAGTTATGGGGTTCAATGAAATATACTAAGGACTCTGTGGTGGTTAGTTTAATTATCAATTTGACGCAATATAAAATCACCAGGGAAGGGAATCTCAGTGAGGTATTATCTAGGTGAAGTTGTTCTGTAGACATGTAAGATATTGAGTTGGTTATGTTAATTGATGGGGGAGACCCTAACCTAATAGTGGGTGGCATGTTCCCTGGGTTGGATTTCAAAGTGCATGTTAAAAATGAGAAAGAGGGCTCTCTGCTCCTCCCTGTTCCAGAGACAGCCACATATTCTTGTGCAGTGCCAGCCTCGTCCATTAGACATGACAATAAAGATTGGAGTGAATGGATTTAGCCGTATTGGACGCCTAGTAACCAGGGCTGCCTTCTTATCTGGCAAAGTAGAGGTTACAGCCACCAACGACCCCTTCATTGACCTCAACTACATGGTCTACATGTTCCAGTACGACTCTACCCGTGGCAAGTTCAACAGCACAGTCAAGGCTGAGAATGGGAAGCTTGTCATCAACGGGAAGCCCATCGCCATCTTCCAGGAGCGAGATCCCGCTTACATCAAATGGGGTGACGCTGGCGCTGAGTATGTCGTGGAGTCTACTGGCGTCTTCACCACCATGGAGAAGGCTGGGGCTCACCTGAAGGGTGGGGCAAAAGAGTCATCATCTCTGCCCCTTCAGCCGATGCCCCCATGTTTGTGATGGGTGTGAACCACGAGAAATATGACAACTCCCTCAAGATTGTCAGCAATGCATCCTGCACCACCAACTGCTTAGCCCCCCTGGCCAAGGTCATCAACTTTGGCATCGGGGAAGGGCTCATGACTTCAGTCCATGCCATCACTGCCACTCAGAAGACTGTGGATGGCCCTTCTGGAAAAGCTGTGGCGTGATGGCCGTGGGGCAGCCCAGAACATCATCCCTGCATCCACTGGTGCTGCCAAGGCTGTGGGCAAGGTCATCCCAGAGCTGAATGGGAAGCTCACTGGCATGGCCTTCCGTGTTCCTACCCCCAATGTATCCATTGTGGATCTGACAAACCTGGACAAACCTGCCAAGTATGATGACATCAAGAAGGTGGTGAAGCAGGCGTCTGAGGGCCCACTAAAGGGCATCCTGGGCTACACTGAGGACCAGGTTGTCTCCTGCGACTTCAGCAACTCCCACTCTTCCACCTTTGATGCTGGGGATGGCATTGCTCTCAATGACCAGTTTGTAAAGCTCATTTCCTGGTATGACAATGAATATGGCTACAGCAACAGGGTGGTGGACCTCATTGTCTACATGGCCTCCAAGGAGTAAGAAACCCTGGACCACCCACCCCAGCCCAGCAAGGATACTGAGAGCAAAAGAGAGACCCTCAGTTGCTGAGGAGTCCCCATCCCAACTCAGCCCCCAACACTGAGCATCTCCCTCAGTTTCTATCCCAGACCCCATAATAACAGGAGGGGCCTAGGGAGCCTTACTGTCTCGAATACCATCAATAAACTTCACTGTACTCCCCCAAAAAAGAAAAAGTGAGGGGCTGGAGAGATGGCTCAGCAGTTAAGAGAACTGGTTGTCCTTCCAGAGGATCCCATTCCCCACAAAGCAGTTCACAACTGTCTGTAACGCCAGTTCCAGGGCATCTGACAACCCTCACACAAACATACATGCGGTCAAAACACCGGTGGTCATAAAAATAAAAATAAATAAATCTTTAAAAAATTAAAATAATAATTTAAAAACTGAAGGAGTGAGCTGAGAGCCTGCATCCCTCTTCTCCCTGCCTGTGGCTGTGGATGAGATAAGAATCCACCGCCTCAGGCTCCTGGGATTGTGAACCAAAAATAAACCCTTTCTTCCCTCAGTTGCCTTCTGTCCAGGCTATCTTTTTACAGTGACAGGAAATGAAGACAGTCCCTCAGGGTGGTCACTTTGGGGAAATGTCCTATGGTGATTTGCATGGGGCACTGGACTTGACTGGGGTCATGGGGGGAGGCGGGGAATAAAGGCAGGACAGACACACAATAGAAAAGCTGGAACTGTGTGCTCTGAGGGAGTCATACCAGCAGCCTGGAAACTCAGCTCTTTTATTTTACGCATCTGAATCAAGAAAGAAGAAAGTCGTACACAGCTGAACACGGAGGCAGGTTTAGGTAATCTCAGGTGTCTCTGTGGGGAGCAGCCTCAAGTTGCAGAAATCCAACAGGAGGAATCTGTGGTTGACTCGCTCAACATTCATACTGGGACCAGGGGAAGGCCTTGATCCCTTGACTGAGGCTCTGGGGTCTTTGACACGGCTGTGACCCGTGTCAGCATACACACATTCACTCTGGATCGCATGTGATGCCCACAGAAGGGATTGGTGACTTTACTGGTGACCTCTGGACAAGACCTTCCAGGATAGCAAGACATCAGAGAACACGTGCTATAAGATCGTACTGAGGATAGGGCGTCAGCTCTGCAGACAAGCTCTATTCATATCTGTGTTCCCTGAAGCAGACAAGCCTCACCCCGTCTGAACCCCAAAAGGACTATGTAAAGCAGAACCCAGCCTACAGACATTTCTGTTAGAAATAAACTTCTAATCAGCAGGTTCTTGGGCAAGAAGTTGAGCTAAACAATCAGAAGCAGAGAGTGGCCCAGGTCATCTCTCCTGCTGGGCAACCACCTGATCATCCTGAATAACAAAAGGGAAAGTGGGAAACCAAATGTTTCCCCTTAATCCTGGACCGAGCTCACATGGAAACCTCTAGATTGACCCTTATCCTGCCTTCTTCCGTGATGTGAGGTTTGGGGCACACGGTAGACTGTGATAATAAAGAGCGGAGACACGGTGAGTCGGGACTAATGGTACCCTGTGTGAAGCCCTGTACCTGCAAGTGCTCTAGGAACTCCATTTCTTTGTCTTTATTATGAACCATCCCTAAGGCGAAACCCCTTCCATTTGTATCAAGTCAGCTGTGTCGGCTTGCAGGATATGGTCACCAGCAAGCCAGCCTTTGACTGCTTTCATGCCCTCAGAGGAGACGGTGAGGAGGGCCACTGGACCCTTGTCTGAGATCCTAGCTGCTCCCTCCCACTCTTCCCAGCTACTTGTAGGCAATTCTACCCTGGCTGCACGTGACTTCAGAGTCAAGCATGCAGCTGGAGAAGGTTAAACTGGGAAGTGTTCAAGTACGCAGGCTGGAGAAGGTTAATGGGAGAAGGCCTGTATCCATGTGGCTACAGGGAAGACATCATCCATACTGGGAGAAGAGTTCCCTGCTTTGTATTCTCCAGAGTCCTGCAAATAGCCCTTCGTCCATGCTCTCTGCATAAGCAATGTAAACTCATTGGCTCCCTAGGACGAACTTAGATGGAACTTTGCGGTTAGAGACATATAAGGAGCACAGACATGGTATGTTCCCCTAAGGAAGGAGTTCTCACAACACTAGTCAGGCCTTCACAATAGCAGCCCAGGCAGTACTGGAGAGTTTGTGAAGGGAACAGAAGTCCGAATGGGTCAGTTTATGCTTAGTTCATACGGTGCTGACATGACTATGTACCAGCTAAAACATGGCTGACACCGGACTCTGGGGAACCCAATAGTTAACAGTGATGTAAAGTCATATTGCTACTTTATATGAATATAATGTCAAGGTTAGGGGCGTATGCCTGCTCATTTGTGCATTTGAACTATGTGTGCCTGTGGCCCCTGTGTGTGCAGTGGTCTTAGTGACTGTTCTGCTACTGTGAAGAGGCGCCATGGCCAAGGCAACTCCTTCAAAATAAAGCATTTATTCGGGGGCTTGCTTAGAGCTCTAAAGGATTAGTCCGTGATTGTCATGGTGGGAAGTAGACAGGCATGGCGCTGGAGCGGTGGCTGAGGGATTTACATCCTGATCCAAAGGCAGCAGTGATCCTGCCCTGAAGTGAGCTTTTGAAATTTCAGAGCCCAACCCCAATAACGCCTCCTCCAACAAGGCCATACCTCCCTCCTAATCCTTCCCAAACAGTTTATCAGTTGGGGACCAAGTATTCAAACATGCACCCAAACTCTTTCTCTCTCTCCTTTTCATCCCCTTCCCCTTCCCCTCTCCCTCTTCTTCACCCCCCCTTGGGGAAACCATGTGAAATGTAAGTGTAGGTGTGTATCTGACACTCCTATGGAGGCCTATGAGGGCCATTTTTCACACAAACCACTAAACCAGTGTACTAATGAATAAAATTTCATATCTGCCTGCAACTCCTTAAATTATCTTCAATTCCCTGGGACCACTGGACCCTCTTCCTTAACTGACTATAGTGCTTGGACTTCACAGATTGTTAGAACTGAGAAGTGTCAGTCAGATACATAGCTACAGATTCAAAATCTGCATTTAACATGATTTCCCCAAGTCAGTGAAGGAGAGAGACAGAGACAGAGAATATGTGTGTGTGTGTGTGTGTGTGTGTGTGTGTGTGTGTAGTGTGTAGGCATTTGTGATTTGTGTGATATGTGTGTGGTGTATGTGTTTATGTGATGTGTATGGTATGTGTAGTGTGTGTGATGTGTGATGTGTGTATGTATGTATGGTGTGTACATGTTTGTGTCTTTCTGTGTGTCTCTGTGTGTGATGTGTACGTGTTTATGTCTGTGTGTGTGGTGTGTACATGTTTGCGTGATGTGTGTGGGGTGTGTGGTTTGTGTTTGTGTGGTGTGAGGTGTGTGTGTGTTTGTGGTGTGTACATGTTTGTGTGATATGTGTGGTTTGTGTTTGTATGATGTGTGTGGTGTGTGTATATGAGTGTATGTGTGGTGTTTACTTGTTTGTATGTGTGTGTGGTGTGTGTGGTGTGTGTGGTATGTGTGGTGTGTATGTGTGTGTAGTCTATACCTGTTTGTGTCTCTATGTATGTCTGTGTGTGGTATATATGTGTCTGTGTCTCTATATATGTGTGATGTGTACATGTTTGTGTGATGTGTGTGGTGTGTGTGGTTTGTGTTTGTGTGATGAATGTGTGTT
The DNA here is from genome assembly GCF_021556685.1 of Rattus norvegicus. NCBI lineage: Eukaryota > Metazoa > Chordata > Mammalia > Rodentia > Muridae > Rattus > Rattus norvegicus. The sequence continues at coordinate 2,932,164 of NC_141547.1, forward strand.
TGTATGATATGTGTGGTGTGTGCGGTATGTATGTATGTGTGTATGTGTGTGGTGTATGTGTGTGGGAGGTGCATGCACACTCATACGGTCACATGTCTGTGGAGAGCAGAGAGCAACTGCAGGTGTCATTCCTCAGGTACCATCTGGGTTGTTTCTTGTTTCCGTTTTCATTTAGCTTAGTCTGCAAGTACAATAGGCTGTCTATCGAGACCCAAGGACCTGGCTCAGCCTCCCCAGAATGGAGGTGGTAACCATGCACCACCAGGCTCATATATGAGTCCAGGCTCTGAGGATCAAATTCTCATTGCCTCCCAATGCATAGTAGTTTGAAAGGAAGCATGGTATAAGTCATTAAGAAAAGCTCAGTAAGATCTTGCACAAATGAACTAGGAGATGGGTTTATACATTCAGGCATGCCCGAGCACCACGGAATGGGGGTTTGCACAGTCTTTATCCTTTGCCAGAAATATAGATTTTGGAGACCCTCCCCAAGATTCGCAAGTAGCATGCTGGGGGTCAAGTTGTGTATTATTCATGTCGATAGGCTTTGCAGGAAATGCTTATGAGAGAAGTTTGGGAAAACCTAACTAAGATGTGGCTCTAAATTAGATTTTATATATTCCCAGGAATGCCTGTTCTCGAAAGCCATCTCGCCTGGGATGTTCACCAGCAGAGCGCTCAGTTAGAGAGCGGGATCTCATTTCTCAGCGTATCTTCGCGTTCGCTTCATACTTACCATACATATTCATGGCGTCCTTACTTGCTTACTTAAATTACCATAAAGAGTGTATAAAACTTTAAAAACCCTAAGAATGCTTGACAGGCTAACCTTCATAAAAATCTAGACACTGGAAATCCAATTATCAGGTGAGTGGGGAAATTTAAACAGCCAAGTATAATTTAAATTACAAATCCAATATCCCTTAATCAGCAAAAACACATCCACAGTTTTTAGAACAAAGCGAACCCAAAAGTAAACAATTACCTCCAAGACAGAGGAAGGCACTTGATAGTCTGTGGGCGCCACGACAGTATCGTTGGGGGCTGGGGATGAGGCTCAGTGATAGAGCTTGCTGGAAGCCTATGTTCCATTTCCAACATCACACACACACACACACACACACACACATCATATATACCTATACCACAACACATACATACACACACTTATACACACATACACACCCCATATACACATATACCACACACATACACACACTTACACACATACAACACACACCCCATATACACATATACCACACACACATACATACACACATACACACACCCCAAATACACATATACCACACACACCCCATATACACATATGCCACACACATATACACACACCCCCATATACCACACCCACTTACACACACACACCCCATATACACATATATCACACACTCACCATATATACCTATACCACACACACCCCATATACACATGTACCACACACACACACCATATACACCTATACCACACGCACCCCATATACACATATACCACACACACATACATACACACACACCATATACACATATACCACACACACATACACACACACCCCATATACACATACACCACACACACATACCATATATACCTATACCACACACCCCCCATATACACATATACCACACACACATACATACACACACTTAGTCACACACACAAACACACACTCCATATACACATATACCACACACACACACACACCATATGCACCACACACAAACATACACACATTTGCACAAACACACCACACACAAACATACACACACTTGTACATACACACCAAACACAACATACACCACACACACACTCACACACACATTGTGTGTGAATATATATTTCGTACAACTCCTGATTTTATTACAAGTCCAACTTTGGAAATAACAACATAAAGGCAATTTATCAGCACCTCTCGGATCCTCAGTGGTGTGTACTGCTGCTTTCTTGTTTGAGTGAGTATTTGGAAACACGGGTGTATGATAATGTAGCTGGTGGGTCCTTGAGTCTATACGTGTCACTAACAATACCCTTTCAACACTGTTTTATCCTCGTAATTTTTATACCCAAATTTGTGGCAAAGGACCTAAGTAACTACCTACCCCTAACTGCTGCATATTCCACTGCACAACTGTACAGGACAATTGCACAGGACAACCTGGCACCCCTGTTCCTCAGCCTGGGACCCTCATCTCATCCCTGACCTCTAAGATCCATTCAAAGCTCGGCTCACTTCTGTTATACCTTCCCGACATGGAACTGTCCAGAGCCTCCTCTGTAGTATACTTTCTAATGGTTCCTACTATGTACTTAGGGGTACTTCCTTGGTGAAGGCAACACCCACATCCCTCTGGGTGTGAGGCTACAGTTTCTCCGGAGCTGTGTTGTTTTCCTGATGCCCTTCCACATCAGTCTCCTTGCCATCAGCACCACACTCCTCTCAGAGGCGCATGCAGATGTGGGGGGCCCAAAACAAAGTGCTTGGGAAATCATCCTAAAGCTGGATGATCTGAAGGAAGTCGTTAGACACGACGTCTACCTTCCCCAAGCATCATGGCGCTGTGCCAAAGATTGCTACACAGAGCTCAGAGGCCCTGAATGCACCTAGCCAGAGAAAGCTCCCTGCTAGTTTGGATACAAGCCCTATAAGAAACTATAAGGTATAAATCCCAAAGCCAGGATTGTGCATGCTATTATGCTAGTGCCCGTGTTGGCCACACATCCATGGTGTCCTAAAGCAAAGCGAGTATCTTCTTTTATAGACCTGTTCTGAAGCTCAGAAGTCCAAAGCCGTTTAGGTCTCACTGGCAAGGCAGATTGCTTTGGGAGGCTCCTGCAGGAATCCTGTTCCTTTTGCAACCTTAGTGGCTCCTGCGTTGTGTGGGTTCGGAACCTCTCCTGTGTTTGTCCACTATATCACTCTGGCCCCTGCTCCTCCCAGCTGTGGGCATCTTCTCAGGATAGCATGACCTCCTGCTTTTCCCACGTAAGGATATTTAAGAGTATAAATTCATATGCTCAGGAAAATCTTCCCGTCCTAAGATTGTTAGTTAATGTCTGCAAAGCGTCAGCTAAGGTAGATCTCATAGGTTCTGATATTAGGATGAGGCCTCTTTATAGGCCATTTTTACGACTACCACACAGATATTTTGTAAAAAACCAAAAATTTTGACATTGTTAGCTTATTCCCGATGTTTATAACAGCATCATTTTAATGTTTTTTCTCTTATTTGTCTTTGTGCATGTAAAATACATATTTATAATATGTAGTGACACAAACATCACAAGTCTGGATTGAAGCAATACATTTCAAAATGTTCTGTAGATGGGACTGATGAGAACTAAAAACAGGGGTTGGGGATTTGGCTCAGTGGTAGAGCGCTTACCTAGGAAGCGCAAGGTCCTGGGTTCGGTCCCCAGCTCCGAAGAAAAGAACCAAAAAAAAAAAAAAACCATACAGGAATATGATATATATTAGGTAGTTGGATGTTGTGTATAGAGTCAATGAACACCCCCCCAAACCAGACACACACACACACACACACACACACACACACAGAGAGACAGACAAATAAAGGACTATTGTCTTTCGCAAACAAAAGCAAACTCTTTTCAGGAAAGAATTTAAATGATACTTTATTTCTTTATATGTTGGGAAGTGCACATACAACAATGCACATATGACAGTGCACATATGACTATACACATATGATAGTACACATATGACTATACACATATGGCAGTTCACATATGGCAGTTCACATATGGCAGCGCGCATATGACAGTGCACATATGGCAGTATGCATATGACTATACACATATGGCAGTTCACATATGGCAGTGCACATATGATAGTACACATATGACAGTGCACATATGGCAGTGCGCATATGACTATACACACATGGCAGTTCACATATGGCAGTGCAGTGCACATGTGTGAAATTCAGACAACAACTTGCAGAAGCAGATTCTCTCCTACATGTGGGATCCTGGAGATCAAGCCCAAGTTGTTAGGCATGGCAGCAAGTGTTTTTCTAGTGAGTTATCTCACCAGCCCTCACAAGAACAAACTGGTCTTGGTCAAGGTTACTATCGCCCCGATGAAACCACATGACCAGAGCAAGTTGGGGAGGAAAGGGTTTATGCAATTTACACTCCCACATCACTGTTCATCACCAAAGGAGGTGAGGATAGGAACTCACACAGGGCAGGAACCTGGAGGCAGGAGCTGACACAGAGGCCATGGAAGATGCTGCTTGCTGACTTGCTTCCTATGCCTTGCTCTGCCTGCTTTTTCGTAGAACCCAGCACCACAGCCCGGGCGTGGCCCCACCCACAATAGGCTGAGCCCTGTCACATAAATCACAAATTTAAAACATGCTCTACAAGCTTGTCCACAGCTGAATCTTATGGAGGCATTTTCTCAGTTGGCGTTCGCTCCTCTGATGACTCCAGCTTGTGGCAAGTTGACTTAAAACTAGACGGTACAAAGCTCGTACAGCCATATTCAGACTATGCATTTCATGCTCAGGGGATTGGATGCAAACTAGACATATCCAGCTAAACTAACCAGATTTCTTTTTCCTGGGGATTTGGAATTTTGTATTCAGAGAAGTCAACGCATTAGAATAGTCAGTCCCAGCTCTTAACTAGAACCTGAGCTCTGGTAGTGATTTCTCCTTTCTACATATGAAAAAGCAGGGGGAAATGGTCTGCCAAGAGAATGAAAGCAATGTGTAAAGAGGGGAGGAGAAAACATGTCCTGGCTCACAGAGGAAAACAATGGGTACAGTAAATGGTTGAGAGCTCTTGTTAGGTTCTAACTCTCCTTGAACACCAATGGTACAGTCTACTCAGAAGTCTGAGCTAGACCTACAGTGTTAGGACAACTCCCTCTGCGCCGGGCACCCTCTCTTCCTCTTTCCTTCCTTCCTCCTCCTTCTCCCCCGCCCCTCATTTCGGTTATATATGTTTTTTATAGTGGAAAAAAAATCCTCTAACACAGGATAGAGTCTTTGGTTTAAAAATAATGAACTCTGATAATAGAATAGGAACAGTGGCTGTAAACTTGTGCTTGGGAATTTACACCTCTTTCCATAAATTTCTTAGCTGTAATGAAATAAGCTATTATTTATTTGAACTTTCTCTCTGCCGGCCCTACCCCACAGCAACACTGGAAATTGAGTCTGGGACTGATGCACACTGGGTAACTGCTCTGCCACTGAACTATACCCTTTCCCTTCCATCCCTCCCCTTCCTTCCCCTCCTTCCCCTCCCTCTCCTCCCTTCTCTTCCCTCCCCTCCTGTCCCTTTCCTCCCTTCCTTTTCTTCCCTACCCTCATATCCCTTCCCTTTAGTCTTTCCCTCCTCTCCTCTTTCCTCCCTTCCCCTCCCCTTCCTTCCCTCTCTTCCCCTCTCCTCCTTCTCTACCCCTCCCCTCCCCCATCTCTCCTCCCCTCCTCTCCCTTCCTTTCTCTCCCCTCCCTTCCCTTCTCTTCCCCTCCCCCTCCTCCCGTGTCTTCCTTTTTACCCCACCTTGTAGCACTGGATTCCACACACCCTGTACACCAAGCCAGCCTCACCCCCACACAAACCCACCCAAAGCCTTAGCTTAGATAAAGGCAATTCCACCAGGACCAGCTTGGTTTCTGTTTTTTTATTTAGGATAAAACTATTTGTGACGACTTTCTAGATAGAAAGCATACTTTCAGTAATAAATCAAAGGACTTAGTTAAAAATTGTATTTTCCTTCATTATCTAATACCATATTTAAGTTTATTTTATCATAATTTTAATTTTATGAGGGATAATGTGATATATTAATGTTTATATGAATTGATTGAGTCACAGGTGATTAACATTTCCATCTCCTAGACAGCACTTAGTGCTGGGCACCTTTGAGCTTTTCTCTTCAGTTATTCATAACAGTTTATGGAAATTTCCATAAATTTTCAGTTTAAACCAATTGGCTACAAGTTGTAGTTTCCAGTTATTTAAACAGTTTATTATAAAGTGAACTATTGTAGCGTCTGCAAGAAGACAATGTGTTACTTGTATGCATCCATATTTTGTTACCCTTTGTCCAACACCATTTTACCCCATTTCCGGCCACTAGTGATCAGGAGTGTACATTCAGACGACCTCTTAGAGAATACGGTGTATGTGAATGAGAAATCCGGCATTTGGCTTTTGTTTCTCACTAATTTACACGACATCCTTATGTCAGTCCATCTTGTTGTAAGCCTCTTGTCTTTTGTGGGTGTGAGTACCATTCCGTTGTGTGTATATATATCACATTTTCCGCGTTGGTCATCTGTTGACGGGCATCCAGGCTAACTTTGTGTCTGACCTGTTATGAATACTACAGCAGTAAACAAGAGCATGGGTGTCTTTCTGTATTTCCTCCGGCTCTGAACCTAGAAGAAAAATAACTTCATGTTTTAAGAAAGTCTCTAGCATTCTCCCTAGCTGTACTAATTTACATTCCCACCAATAGTATGAATTCCCTTCTCTTATGATAGTAGAATTCTCAGTTTAAACCATTTCACTACAGATTGTGCTGTTAGAGCTCTGTCCATTTACCAGGAGGTAGGTGGTGGTGCACATCTTTTATCTCAGCACATGGGAGGCAAGTGGATCTCTGAGTTTGAGGACAGCCTGGTCTACAGAGTGCGTTCCAGTATAGCCAGGGCTACACAGAGAAACCCTGTCTTGAAAACGAGAAAACAAACACACGAAACCATAAAAACCAACCAACCAACAAACAAAACCCCCCAAAACTTCTGTCCATTTATCTACAACTAAATAAGTGTCCTCTCTTCTTCGCTGTAAAACCATGGGTAGAGAGATGGCTCAGTGGCTAAGAGCACTTACTGCCCTTGCAGAGGGCTCAGGTTTCGGTCCCAGTATGCACATGGCAGCGTACAACCATCTGTAACTTCAGCTCCAGGGGATCTGAGTCCTCTTCTGACCTCCACAGATACCACACATGCATATGATGTATAGGCATGTATGCAGGCAAAACACTTATATACACTAAAAATAAAAAATTTGGCCATGTGGTGATGGTGCACACCTTTAAATCCCAACACTCGGCAGAGGCAGAGGCAGAGGCAGAGGTGCAGAGGCAGGTGGCAAAGGCAGAGGAGGTAGGGGTGGTGCGGAGGTAGGCGGAGGGGGGGGCGGGGGGGCGGAGGTTCAGAGGCGGGGGCGGGGGCGGGGCCGGACGGGGCGCGGGGGCGCGGGGGCGCGGGGGCGCGGGGGCGCGGGGGCGCGGGGGCGCGGGGGCGCGGGGGCGCGGGGGCGCGGGGGCGCGGGGGCGCGGGGGCGCGGCCCCGGGACAGGGGCAGATCTCTGTTTGTTTGAGGCCAGCCTGGCCTACAGGGCAAGTTCTAGGACAGCCAGGGCTACACAGAGAAACCCTGTCTTGAAAAAAACCATAAACCAATCAACCAAACAAAAATTTAAATGGATTTAGATTTACAACCACCTAAAGGAACAATAGAGACGCTTTCGGTAAGTTTTATATTTTCACTGTCTGAACATTAGTGTTTATGAAAAGTTTTTTGTCGTTGTTTTGTTTTCTTTTGTCCTTTGTGTAGGAATAAAGCAAGATAAATACCCGAGCAACCCTAAAACATCAACCTTTGTACTTGTTTTTTATTTATTACAAAGTTTTCCCATCTGGAAAACGGGGTAACCTTGGGTTTGTCTTACAAGGAATTATGGAACAACAAACAGCTTCTTCAAGGTACAGGTTTGGAAACTCTCTCACCTGTTTGGACCGAAGTTACTGATTTCATACTCGTTTGCTTTGTAAAAACAAGACTTTCAAGCCATTCAGCCTAAAAGTTTCTGTTTGGATCTGAGATGTTTCCTGCTATACTCTACTTGAGAGACAGCGTTGACTTGTTGCTGCCAAGGAGGCTGAATGGGTTTCGCCTCCTGCTCATCTATTGGCAAATGCTTCCGATTTGCCTTGCAGGGTCTCAGTTCTGGCTGTGCTGCCTCTCCATTCCTACCTAGGCCTCTCCTGGTCTTCCCCTTTCTCTACCTGTGCTCCTCTAGAGCCCCTTCTGAAGTGGAAGCCAGACGGAGGCCTTTATATGCCAAGTTCTCAGCACAAGGAGATTTATTTCCCCTAGAGGGATAGAGGGCAGAGGATACTGACAAAGACAGGAGATAGAGGGTGAGGGAGAAGAGGAAAGGAACCAGGGAGATGGAGGAGGGTCATTTGTCTCAGAGGAGCAAGAGATTGGGAGTGTTTATCAGGTGAGCCACGGGGGACTTTCAACTGCGGGATTTCCATACTTTGACAGCTGGACCTTGGTAGTCAGCATCTAGGAATGTAATCTCCTGCTTTTTATCAAGGCAGAGGGAACGCGGGAGAAGGGCAGGGCCTGCCAGAGCCATGTTCGCCACGCTCAGGCTGGCCAGAGCCCCTTCAAGCTCCGTGAGAGGTTGGGCTGTTTAAAGTTTCGTTCCAGCAGGGAACATGACTTCGTGAGTAAGATGGTTTACTATGCAAACATGGAGACCTGAGTGTAGATCTCCAGTGACCAGGTAAAACACCAGGTGTCTCTGTGCATGCCCCTTACGTCCATGGGGCAGGAAATGGGGGTGGAGGTGGTGGTGATACGGAAAATTTATCATGTGTCTCACTGACTGCCAGCCCAGTCAGAAACTGGCAAGCTCTAGATTTCATGAGAAACCCTCTCTCAAGGTAATGGGGAGGAGTGCAACAGCACAGGACTCCTGACAGCCTCTCCCGTCCTCCACACTGACAAGTCCACCTGCACATACATCATATATACACACATATACACTCACACACATACACACACATACCCTCACACATACACACACACTCACATACATTCATACTCACATGTACACACTCACACATACACACTCATACAGATACACACTGACATACATTCATTCATACTCACACACATACACACTCACACATATACACACACAATCACACACAGACATACACACTCATACACAAACACACTCATACATACACTACACATGTACACTCATTCATACTCACACACATACACATTCACACACATACACACTCACACACATACATACTCACACACATACACACTCACACATACACACTCACATGCATATACAAACATACACACTCACACACATACACACTCACACACATACATACATATACACTTACATGCATACACAAACATACACACACACTCACACATATACACTCACACATACACGCATACATACTCATACATACACTCATACACATTCACACTCACACACATACACACATACACACTTACATGCATACACAAACATACACACACTCACACATATACACTCACACACACACACATACTCACACATACACTCATACACATTCACACTCACACACATATTGCCATATAGAAGTATACACCCAAAACTACATCCGACAGCAGGAGCTCGATAAATAACTATTTATTAATTGAACAAAAGAAAATCTGCCTGGAGCTAGTGGCTTTTGTCGTGGGTATGAATGACAAGCTCAGGTCTGCTGCTGGGCCCCAGTGAGGGAACGTGAACCCCATCTCCTTCCCACTGACCGCCCTGGTGCATTTCCTTCCGTTTCTGTGTTGATGGAGGAATTTTTCTCTTTTCTGCTCTTTTTTTTAAGTATCCTTGTGTGTATATGATGGGGCTGCGGTGCCACGCCCACATATGGAGGTCAGAGGGAAACTTGTGGACTGACGTCACTCCTTCCCTTCTGTGGGACTCAGGAATCTTGTTCCCAGACTTCCTTACTAAGCCTTTACTCGCTGAGCCAAGTCACTAACCCAAGCTCGTTTTATTTTTAAAAAGGATTTATTTTCACTTAGGCTTCTGTGTGAGTAAATGCTACACCTAGAAGGATATCTGCAGAGACCAGCAGAGGGCGTCACAGTCCTCGGGCCTGGAGTTACAGGCAGTTTTGAGTCACCTGGTTATGGGTTCTGGGAACCGAACTCTGGTTCTCTGGAAGAGCAGCAAGCACTCTTAATCACTGAGCCATCCCTCCAGTCCCCTCTATCTTTAAAGACCTGTACTTAAAGTGTGTTATCTGTGATAGCCCAGCTAATAGAATTCATTCAGAGGTGTGTGCGTTGGGCGTTGGAACCTCTCTGCCTCTGAGGCGATAGACTACGGTGACATCTTATTTGATGTATGCTGAGGGAATGGCTGTGGGGTTGTGTGTGCACGTGTGGAGGCCAAAGGTTGATGTCAGACACCTTCCGAAATCACTCTCCCACCGTGTAGACCCTCAGAGTCTAGGGATCCTCCTGTGTCCCCGTGTCTCCCTCTCCTTAGGGCTGAGATTACAGGCGTGTGCTGTCCTGATTTACTGACACGGCTCTCATCCTCTCTCTGTCTCACGACGGCCTTGAACTCACTCGTAGCCCAAGCTGTCCTTGAACTCGGGCTCTTCCTGCCGCCATCTCCTGAGTTTTGAGATCATGGCTGTGCACCACCGTGCCCAGCCTCTGATCAGAGTTTCCAGGAAGCTCTTGCAGATCATGTGAATAGAATCAAAATGGATCAAGACTGGCAATTGGGTGGCTGTTCCGGGTTTATTATGGCAAAGGACTGGGCCTGAGGGACATTGGAGAGATGCCATCCCTGGGGCTGGTTATGGGTGCTCCGGTCACCTAGACTCAGAGAGGACTCAAGCAGTGTCATTTGGTGGATAGGGTGTCAGGGCAGGTTTGAGGGAACCCTGCGATAATTGACCTCCTATTTACCTGAAGATTTGCTGCCCAGGCCTTCATGATCTACAGAATACTCAAGCAGTTATAGTAATCATTTTTTAACAAGGTATCTTTTTGAGGTACTTCTACGTTAAGATAGTACTTAAAAGCAATATTGCCAGCGTTCACATATAATTTCCGGATTACAAAAACCATTCTGCTTTTTCTTCACACACAGTCAATAAGCCCTATGAAGTCCTCTTTTCTCGATTCTTATAAATGATCTCTACAGGTGTTCATTTTCTATCTTCTGTTGACGAGGAACGACACCTGAGTGCCTGAGAAGTTACTGAAGGACAGATGCCATAGGAAGAAAGACATGGCCCCGTTTGACCCTTATCTTTGTATCTATTTTGGTCTTTTAGGGTGTTCCAGTGTGAGTCTAAAATGTGCCCCACCCCTAGTTCATGTGTTGAAGGCGTGATCCTGAGTAAGCTAAGATGGTGGTCTTTGGAAGGGTGATTGGGTTACAAAGGTTCCCTCCTCTGTAATGGGTTGATCCATCTGTAGATGGGCTAATAGATTAGTGGGACCTTGAGAGGTGGGGTCTACTCAGAGACAGTAAGTCACCGGGGATGTGTCTTTGACTCACTCTTCCGTGCCTTCTGACCATCACAAACTGAGCAGAATGGCTCTATTTCGTTCTCCCTACCGTGATGTTTTGCTTTATCACAAATCCGAATGAAGGTCCAGATAAGCCACCGACTGAAACCAAACCAAAGGGAATACTGTCTCCCCAGAGACAAGAAGCTGAGTAGGACAAGGGACATTACACAGTAAGTAATCAGCACATATTTAAAGTCAACAGAAAGGAGTGACAAGTCTTCCCAAGTGCCACTTGACACAGTTAAGACACATGGGTTACGGCTGGCATCCTCGTTGGTTTGTTTTAAAGACAGTGACCGCCAGCTACGCATCTTGTTTAATTCTTTAACTTTATCCCCTCAGTAAACCAGAGGAGAGGGGCTCATCATCCCTATGTTCCAGAAAAGGAAGCTCGGTCTAAGCCAGGTTACACATGTCTAAAATCCATAATTCGTAAGAAGTGCAGACTGAGGAAAGCCAGGGTGATGGCAAACCCCATACAAGGCCAGGAGAGGACAGGAACGTCCGACCTCCTTCTAACATGACTTTACCTTGGGGACTCATCTTTGACCCACTTGAGTATGTCATTTTGTTTGACCTGTGGAGCTCTTCAGGCACTTCCCCACAGCAGTGATGTGACATAATTGCAAACGTGACATCAATTTCCCTGCTAGGCTGAAATTCCACACTGAGTAGGTCCAGCTCCCACGGGCTTGCATACATTAAGTGCTCCACATTTCTTCGTCAACACTCGCGTGCATACTCATATGAATGAGCGCCCTTTAATTTCCAAGGACCTCCACCCTGCTCTCAGCCAAGTGAAGAAACGAAGGCAGATTATAGCAGTCCTGTACTACATGGGTGGGCGGCTCTGGGAAAAGAGAAGTAAGTCTGGGCAGCGTAATGGAATCTCACTGTGTTCTGCTTCCCCAGTACACCCAGTTCACCCGTGTTGCCTGCACCCGGCATGTAAGCTGCATGACAGTTTTCATGGTTATTTGGTCCACTGCTCTGGTGTTCCAAGTCACCCCGATTTTACTGAACAACGGCCCCAATGCGCAAGGCTGCGATGCTTGCGATTGGATGAAGGGAAGAGCTGCGACGTACTTCCTTTAAGTGAAGAGGGAAGGTTTATCATATTCATGGGAAAAGACATGTATTATGTATGTACGTGTATTATTTTTACACCTCTACAACAAAATACCCAACAGATGCAAGGAGGCAGGAAAGACGGTTCTCTTCACAGTTTCCGAGGGCTCTGCTCACAAGAGGGTTCCAGGCATCCCCTAGGAGTTTTGGACCTTACAAAACGCAGATCCCATTGCAATCGGTTGATATTATGTCCCCAGTCACTTCTGGCCTCACTTTCTCCCTCAGTGCTTCCCACTGCAATTTGTTGACAAATTCAGAGACATTTTTATGTGACTGATGCATGATCCCTTTAGTCAGCAATATGTAGCACACAACAGCTAAAGGTCCACCAGAACTGTATCTGTATCCACACCTATTTCTACCCACCCAGTCATCTACCCACCCATCTCCTTTCTTTTTGTAAAATCTCCTTTCCGGCTAAAGCTATTAATTACCATTCTGTTATTAATAAAACCCTTCTGTGAAAATTATTAAATATATGGAATATTTCTCCTTGTTTTTTTTCCAATTATGCGGAAATATTCACATCCTAATGTGGTTCATTAGCAATGCTACAGATGTTCCGTCAGTAACAGTATCGTAGCTTCTAAAAATGTATCCTTTTCTGTTTGAGAAAATGCTATAGATTCATGAACATCGCTGGGCTAGATTTCTATCTCTTCCTTTTCCACTGCTCTCTTTAAGTAATTGAAACTGGTGATGTAGAGCGCTGACTGTGTGACATGGATAATGTAAAGTGCTGACTGTGTGACATTGATAATGTAGAGCGCTGATTGTGTGACATTGATAATGTAAAGCGCTGATTGTGTGACATTGATAATGTAAAGCGCTGACTGTGTGACATTGATAATGTAGAGCGCTGACTGTGTGACATTGATAATGTAGAGCGCTGACTGCGTGACATTGATAATGTAGAGCGCTGACTGTGTGACATTGATAATGTAGAGCGCTGACTGTGTGACATTGATAATGTAGAGCACTGACTGTGTGACATTGATAATGTAAAGTGCTGACTGTGTGACATTGATAATGTAGAGCGCTGATTGTGTGACATTGATAATGTAAAGCATTGACTATGCGACACGGAAAGTGTTATGCCTGCTGCATCTCATTCTCCCTTAGCAGGTCTTGAATGGGAGCTATGGAGTGCTGTGTTTTATTTTCTGCAGGCTATTGCTTGCTTGCTTCTTTCTACCTCCTCCTCCTCTCCTTCCTCCTCTTCCTCCTCCTCTTCCTCCTCTTTTTCTAATAAAAATTTATCTACCTTAGTGAAAAAATGTGGTTCCCCCAAAATAGAAACATCGTAAGAAGGAAAAGTCATTGACTCCATGTGAAGAAGGATTTGGCGTGTCTACTTTACACAGCATGGGTTATTTGTGCACACAGTGCCTGACAGGGCATCCTCAGGAGCTTCCTTGTGTCTCACAGTTTGAGGGCGCAGCCATGACAGGGCGGTCATGATGTGTGAGGCATTAAAGATGCTTCCAGGAAACAGAAAGATGGGCACTGGTCTTCAGCTGGCTTTCTCTCTATCTCCTCCGGGCCCCCAGCCTGGGGGATGGTGCTGTTCTCGTTCAGGGCAGTCTTCCTTGCTCTGAGAAAGCTTGTTCTGAGAAAACAGAACAAAACCAAATAAATTTTCCTTATTATAGTTATAGTGGAGGGACATGGTGGTAGACATTTAACCGACATCCTTTAACGGGAACTTTTTTTTTGGTTTGGGTGAAAATAACCATGTCAAGATAATTATTATTAAAATGCAGCAAGAAAAGCCTTAAGGTAAAAACTTCTAAAACTCAGCAATATCTTCACCTGTTCTTTAATTTTTAGTTATAAACAAGTATTCCAGAATTATTATTATTATCTTACTATATAACTCTTTAATTTACCAGAAGCTAGTAGCTACGGAGAAAGGCACCACCATCGAAGAATATGTCATATGGTGGTAAAAGACTTTTGGAAAAAAAGAGAGAGAAGAGAAATGGATAGATAGATAGGCAGGTAGATAGATGATAGATAAATAGTCAGACAGACAGACAGTATGGTAGTTTGAATATGCTTGACCCAGGGGAGTGGCACTATTAGGAGGCGTGGCCTTGTTGGAGGAGGTACATCACTGTGGGGGTGGGCTTGGAGGATAGTCTGCTCCTGGCTTCCTTCCGATAAATATGAAGAACTCTGGGCTCCTCCAGCACCATGCCTGCCTGGACACTGCCATGCTTCCTGCCTTGATGATAATGGACTGAACCTCTGAGCCAGCTCCAATTAAATGTTGCCCTTTATAAGAGTTGCCTTGGTCATAGTGTCTGTTCACAGCAGTAAAACCCTAACTAAGACAGAAGTTGGGACCTAGGATTGGTATTGCTGTGATAGGCCTGACCATGCTTTTGTTTGAAGGAATGTGTTTGTTTGGGGACTTTGTTTCTTTTGTTGTTGTTATTGTTGTTGTTGGTTTGGAGTTTTTTTTGGGGGGGGGTTAAGGTTTTTTTTATTGGATATATTTCTTTATTTACATTTCAAATGTTATTCCGTTTCCCCGTTTCCCATCCATAAGCCTCCATCCCCTCCTCCTGCCCCATAAGGGTGTTCCCTCCCCCATCCACCTCTTCTTCCCCCCCCCTGACATTCCCCTGCACTGGGGGTTCAACCTTGGCAGGACCAAGGGCTTCTCCTCCCATTGGTGCCCAACAAGGCCATCCTCTGCTACACATGCAATTAGAGCCCTGGGTCAGTCCATGTATAGTCTTTGGGTGGTGGTTCAGTCCCTGGAAGCTCTGGTTGGTTGGTATTGTTCTTATGGGGTTGCAAGCCCCTTCAGCTCCTTCAATCCTTTCTCTAATTCCTCAAACAGGGACCCTATTCTCAGTCCAGTGGTTTGCTGCCAGCATTGGCCTCTGTATTTGACATGCTCTGGCTGTGTCAATGCTTTTTTTTTTTAAGATTATTTATTTATTTTGTATATGAGTACACTGTAGCTGTCTTCAGACACACCAGAAGGGGACATCAAATTCCATTACGGATGGTTGTGAGCCACCATGTGGTTGCTGGGAATTGAACTCAGGACCTCTGGAAGAGCAGTCGGTGCTCTTAACCACTGAGCCATCTCTCCAGCCCTGTGTCAATGCTTTAAGTGGGGCTTAATGGGTCATCCTAGTAGAAGCATGGCAGACAGCAGTTTTGAACTGTGGGGATCTAGCTCAAGTGGTTTCAGAAGAGAAGATGTTGAGTATGTGGCCTAGAGATTGTTTTGTGATATTTTGGTGAAGACTGTGGCTACTTTTTCCCTTGTCTGAAGAGTCTGCCCAAAGCTAAGGTAGAAATTTGTATTAATTGCATTGACAAAAGAAGTCTCAAAAAAAGCCCAGCAGAGACTGTGTTCTCTGGTTTAGTCTTATGAAGAATGTTTTAATGAAAAGGAGAAAGCTGAGAGAGGAAAAAATATAAAATTGTGGTTTAAGTAATAAAGGGGCACCGGGAAGAGAAATCAGATGGCCTCTTCTGAACTGAATGAACCATATTCATGAATTGGATGACTAAATGTTGCTGCAATGATAGGTCTTCTCAAACTGACTAATAGATTCAACTCAGACCTTAAAAAGCATTTGTTTGCCCCCACCTCTACTTTTAGAAATTGAATTTAATCTTTTTTTTTTCTTTTTGGACAGGATCTCTCTATGTAGCCCTGGCTGTCTTGTAGACCAGGCTGACCTTGAACTCACAGAGATCCACCTGCCTCTGCTTCCCAAGTGCTAGAATTAAAGGCCTGTGACACTGTGAGACTATGCCCAGCCAGAATCTAATTTTAAAGTGTATATTAGCTTTGAAAATACCAACCAAGTGGTGGCAGCATATGCCACCTGAGTTTGAGGCCAGCCTGGTCTATAAAGCAAGGTCCAGAACAGCCAGGGCTACATAATGAGACCCTGTCTCAGGATTAAAAACATCTAGATTACTCTAAACACCTTTTAAAATAATGGCGGGTGGTCTGTCTGTTGGTATAAGGCAAACGTGTGTAGATTGTTGTTAGGTGTTATGCTGGGTTAGTAAATTAGAGGTTGTAGATTTTCATGTAGATAGCCTTCATTTCACTGGCCCTCGGTGTTTCACCGAGTCTCCAGTACCAGACATAGAACTGAGCTCATCTTCAAGACAATTAGAGAGCGGTTGGTTACCACCAAGTTTCGAGTGCTCTACTGCAGCTCTAGGGTTATTCCGCCATGCTGGCTGTTGATCTGTAGGACTCAGGGTTGTCTCCCTCCTCTGGGAGCTTGCATGGCCCCTCTGTTACGATGAAAGCTGGTCCCCAGGCAACTGAGTAAAGCTGGAGAGGTGGTTCTCCTCAGAGAAGACCAGGCCAACTGGCTGTCCAGCGCCAAATCCTCAGACCGGAAACCGTACCTACAAGTATCCCTGTATCAGCAGGCCACAGCCTTCCTAACGTTGTGGCCCTTTAATATTGTTCCTCATGCAGTGGTGACCTCCTCCCACTGTAAAATTGTTCCATCGCTCCTTTATAGCTGTAATTTTGCTACCGTTATGAATGGTAATGTAAATACCTGATATGTGACCCCTAAAAGTGGTCACTACCCACAGGTTGAGAACTGCTGCAGTAAATGGATGTAACGGGTTTTATTTAGGGATGTATATGTATACATTAGTCTTAGCAGGGAAGGGAGAGGCCATGAATTTGAAAGAGAGCAGGGAGGGGTATATGTGAAGGTTTGGAGGAAGGGAACGGTCTGGGGGGAATGTTGTAAGTAAATTACAATCTCAAAAATAAACAACAACCAAAATAGCCAATAAGCTTCTGTTTGTGTTTTGCAATAATGGCAGTCTACTTTTGTAGCTTCGTGGGTTTGGTTGTGTATTGGAAATTCACAAATGCAGCTAGGCAAAAATAGAAAAAGTGTGTGTGTGTGTGTGTGTGTGTGTGTGTGTGTGTGTGTGTGTGTGTGTAAAACAATGGTGCCAGGGGAATTCTGAAGAGGGTGTTGTGTCCTCTGGACTTGAGATGCAGGCGATCATGAAGCAGCAGATATTGGTGCTGTGCGTCAGACTCAGGTCTTCTGAGCACAGCAGGAGCTCTTAAAGATTTAGTTATTCATTTGTTTATACGAGTACACTGTCGCTGTCTTCAGACACACCAGAAGAGGGCATCGGATCCCATTACAGATGGTTGTGAGCCACCATGTGGTTGCTGGGAATTGAACTCAGGACCTCTGGAAGAGCAAACAGCTCTCTTGACTACTGAGCCATCTCTCCAGACCACTTAAAAAAAAAAAAGATTTAATGAGCTCTTGACTAGTAACACGTTCTCCAGCCACCCAAACAACTTTTTTTTAAAAGAATTATTTATTTATTTTAGGTATAGGATACATTGTAGCTGTCTTCAGATGCACCAGAAGAGGGGGCTTCAAATCTCATTACAGATGGTTGTGAGTCACCATGTGGTCGCTGGGAATTGAACTCAGGACCTCTAGAAGAGCAGCCAGTGCTCTTAACCGCTGAGCCATCTCTCCAGCCCCCAAACAACTTTTAACCAGAAGAAAACCAGAGGCAGGTTCAGTTGGCAAAGGGTTTACCTTGCAAGTAGGATACATGTGTAATCCCGGCACCGGAGAGCTGGAGAGAGGTAGGTCCTGGGGGCTTGCTGACCAGCCAGACTGGTCTGATTAGTGAGTTCGAAGCCAGTGTGGGATCCTAGCAAAAACAGACACAAAAACAAAAAGAGGTTAATGGCTATGGAATGACACCAGAGACTGACCCTTGTTCCTTCATTACCTCCTGACCGTGTGTGCACCACAAACATGCATTATGCAGATAACCAATCAATTAGAATTGCTGTGTAGAACAGTCAATCCATTCCTATACACTTATCCAGGAGAAATTAAAATGCATCCGGAAGACCCCCTCACAACAGCATCACACATAGTAGATGACAGTTGGGACGATCGAATTATTGTCCGAGGGCTTGGCTGTGAGAAGTACTGTGGCTGCATCCATACAGAGAAGCAAAGGGCCACCGTAGGCAGATAGATGGTGCAAGCCCCATGCTCAGTGAGCGAAGCTGTGCACGGAAGGCTCAGCTTGAAGGATGCTGTTGACCTGGAGTTTAGAAAGGACAAAGCATGCAGACAGAAGATGGAGCACACATTCCTTGGGTTCAGGGTAGAAGAGATTGGTACAGACTAGAGGATGAGAAAGGTGTGCTGAAACTTGATTGCACCAAAGTTTGCACAGCTGAATGTTTGCCTGGTCCAGTGGTACCTCTGTGATCTCGGTTCTTGTGGGGAAGAGGCAGGAAGATCAGGAACTCAGGGCTATCCTTGGCTACAAAGGGAGTTAGAGCAGCCTAGAAGACACAAGAACTGTCTCAAAGCAACCCCCCCAAAAAATACAGAAGATGTCTAAATTTACTACACATTAAATTTATACTTGGGGTTGGGGATTTAGCTCAGTGGTAGAGCGCTTGCCTAGCAAGCGCAAGGCCCTGGGTTCGGTCCCCAGCTCCAAAAAAAAAAAAGAAAAAAAAATTATACTTAAGTATCGTGCTATGTAAACTACACTTCCGTGAAGTTGTTTTTTAAATATAGTTAAAAAGATATATGCTGTGAGGAAATATTTATGATATATAATCAGCAAAAGATTAATATCCCTCAAATCTATAAACCTTAAAACGAATAGAATAATTAAATACTTAGAAATGAGGTAAAAAGGGAGCCCTTTCTCATGCTGCCGCTAGCACGCTTTCCCGCACCCTCACGCCCTTGCTTTAACACGTATTTTAACAGAGTTGGGATGACATTTTTTTTTTTTAAAGCCAGAGACGTTTTAGGGGGCTGGAGAGTGTTTTGAATTGTTTGGTAAGAAGTCCACGAACTCAGGTTTTAAACTATAACACCAAACAAGAGTTCTAGCTTGAACGATGGAGGAGGCTGCTCCAGGAAACACCCCGTCTCCCCTCGCTGCCACTTTCTTATCTGCGAGTCTATAATTAGTACTAACCTAAAAAATGCCGCCAGGCTTCTTCTCTGGTCTCTTTACAGTTCAGTCAGAGAAGGAATCTCAAAAAATGAGTCTCCGCTGGATGTGGGTCAGTATCGCGCTCACGGCCTGGCTATGGTCTCCAGCACTGTGGAAAGCAGGCATGGCCACCTATGCCTACAACCCCAGCTCTCAGGAGCTGGTGGCCGTAGGATCACGAGTTCAAGACTGTCCTCTGCAGCCTAGTGAGTTGGAAGCCAGCCTAGAGTACAGAAGACCCGTCTGAACAAATGGTTGAGTCTCTACTTTGTCTAAGGAATTGTGCTGATATAGTCGGGGGGTGGGGGTGGGGTTAATGTGACCAAGAAGGAACATCTTATAGTCTTTTCTGGAGGGGAAAAGTGGCATTATTATGATAAATAAACAATGACAAATTATTGATTAGTTAAAAGCTTTGAGATCTTATTTGAATGCGTTCTCGTTAGTTAGTTTTAAAGCATTAGCCCCTTCTTGACTCGGGCTCTGCTGCTCCCAGTCCTCCTTAAAACACACTTTATTTCCCTACCTCTTCAGTTCAGCCTTTCCTCTGCTGCTCCTCTTCTAAGCCCTTCCCCTTTGACCTCCCGAACTACTTCTCCATCAGCAGATTGGCCTTCATTCACGGACCAGCCCTCCTGATGAATAATGTAGCTTGTCGAAGACGTCAGACTTGGCTCCCTTCCTCTCCCTACTGCCCCTCCGGAGTGCAATCAGACATGCCCGTGGGTACGATCTATGGGCTGACAGCTCCCCAATTTCTGTCTTGATCCCTAGAGCCAGAGACCTGTACACCCGATTGCTCTCTTGGCATTTCCACATCAGATCTTAACATTATCTCAAATTCGACTTGCCTGGGACTGAATGCGTGAGTTCCAGTTGGCCCACCTAACAAAGAAGTGAGACGAGAGAAGAGAGGAAAATAAGAGCTTGGTAGCTGGACATTGGCTACTTTGTAGGTTCTTTTTGGTTTCACCCGTCTCCACCCCTTTTCACCTTGTTTTGGTTTGGTTTGGTTTTGGTTTTTGGGATGGGATTTCTCCGTGTAGCCCTGGCCATCCTAGAACTCATTTTGTGAACCAGGCTGGCCTCAAACTCACAGAGACCGTCCTGCCTCTGCTTGCAACTCTTAGTGTTAGTTCTGGGTCAGTCTGTAGGTCTGGGCTAATCGTCATCTCCTGTGCTATTCAAGTTCTTCAAGGCGTCACACACTTCTATTTTGTGGTAAAGTTCAAAAGTTAGGATTAAACAAATGTACTTCTTTATGTGTGTGTGCACAGGCAGACATCAGAGAACCACTTGCAAGAGTCTTTTGCTCCTTCCATTGAATCCCAGGACCAGGCCTTAGGCCATCAGACTTGGCAGCTGGTGCCTTTACCTACCAGTCCACCAACCCTAAGGTGCATTTGTATGTGTTGATCATTTGACCGTTTCTGTCTCTCTTATTAGGCTCTGAGCTGTGTGAGTGGAAGCCTTTGTCCTCTGCCCCTAACTAAGATAGCTCCCTGATTCCAAATGGCTGCATGTGCTGATAACTGTCTGTAACATTGTAACTGAGGAGTGCTGAAGGTTTCTCAGAGGCAGCAGCCTTTAAGGGAGAGTCTAGACCAGAAGTAGGTTAAGATGTGAGGATTCTCCACATAAGAAACAACCGACATACAGGCAACTTGAAATGCAAGCACCAGTCATACAATGTGCCCCAAGGTACAGAGCATCAGAATGGCTGGAGCTGGGAGAATGAGGGGCTCAGCTGGTAAAGAGCTTGGAATTTATCTGAAGGGCAATGATGGAGTCTTTGAAGGGTTTGCTTGTTCTCTCCATTTTTAATGTTGGATTGGAAATCACTTGGAGGGCTTCACTTAGGCTGGACAAGCCGTCCACCCTCAACACACTCCCAGAACTCTTTGAAGGATTTTAAAAAATATATCAATCAACATGGTCGGATTGACGCTTTCCGGCTGCTGGGAGAGCAGGTTTAATGTAGGAGGGCATCGCAGTGGTCTGCGTGGAATCTGGTGTTGACAGCAGAGATAGAGAAAGGAATGGACTCTGGCTGTCCATACTGAAGCGGTACAAGGGACAATCCTGATGACAGATTAAATGAGATCACTGGGAGGGGGGTAGAATCAGGACACATTTGGGGTGGATGATGGTGGCTTTATTGAGACCGCGGGTGCCAGAGGGGCTTGACAAGGAGAAAAGTGGAGGCACTTTTGGATGAGCGCTTAAAGGAGAGCTCATGGAGGGAGGAGAGCCCCTCAGGTGGTCTTGAGGAATCCCAGCATGTACTGGTGGGTAAGGAGGACCCTGTGAAGGGTTCAGAAGGACTTACTGCTGAGGACAAGAAAAGCAGGACAGGGTGGAACTGAAGTTGTGAGAGTTGTGAGCCTCCAAATGAGTGCTGGGAACTGAACCTTAACCTTCCTCTGGAAGAGCAGCTGGTTCTGAATCAGCCAGTCTACCGCGCCCACGCACGCGCCCACGCACGTGCCCACGCACGCGCCCACGCACGCGCCCACGCACGCGCCCACGCACGCGCCCACGCACGCGCCCACGCACGCGCCCACGCACGCGCCCACGCACGCGCCCACCTTCAAGACTTCTTTCTTTCCACTACGTAGTTACTGGGCTTGAAATGAGATCATCAGGCTCAAAGGCAAGCACTCTGACCTGCTGAACCATCCCTCTCGTTGAGACACTTTATTTTTTAACCCAGAGCTGATGGCTTTGGCCAGACTGACTGGCCAATGAGCCCTGGAGACTCCCACTTCCCAATGCTGGGGTTACCCATATGGGCTGCTGCTCCAGGCTTTCTGTGAGTGCTGAGGTTCAAACTCAGGACCTCATGCCTGAGCAGCAAACACTTCCCCGATAGATATGACTCATTGTCCCCTCCCCTCCCCTCCCCTCCCCTCCCCTTCTCTCCTCTTCCTCCTTCTCCTCTTCTTTTTCTTCTTCTTTTCCTCCTCTTCCTTCTCCTCCTCCTCCTCCTTCTCCCCCGCTTCTTCTGACTTACTTAGTTTTACCTTATGTGTGTGGGTGTTCTGCCTACATCTATGTACATCGTGAGGGTACATTTCCCAAGGAGGCCCAAAGAGGGCACTGGATCTACTGGAACAGGAGTTCCAGATGGCTCTGAGCCACCTGGTGGGTGCTGGGGATTGAACCTGGGACTTTTGGAAGGAGTTGTTGAGCTATCACCTCAGCCTCTGATGTAAACCTTTAAAACAAAAACAGAAACTGAAGGGCGTGATTAATTCCGTAGACAACACAACTGGAGCCAGTGAAGTGATGGGTCTTCCAAAGACACAATAAACTGCAGGGAGGCGACGGACAGGCAGGCCTTCCTGATCCCAAAGCCCAGGCCTTCAGCCATCACACCTCCCCAAAGAAGGAAACGCTCACACTTTTCCAGACATCTGTGGAGACTTTTTTTTTTTTTAAAAGCTGGCAACTTTCCCAATTTATCTCAAATTATAGCCCTGGAAGAGCAGCCTGCTTTCATTCCAAGAATGCTTTGTTCTGAGCCTGGCCCCTTCTGAGCGCCTTCTCCACTCTCTCCTCCATCCCCCTCCCCTCAGCCTGCCTGCTCCTGCAGATTCTGGCTCCCCTAATTCCAAGTTACCGGCACCTAGTGTGGTGTTACGCCATCGCCATCAACGAGCTGTCCTGTAGGCTCCATCGGGGGCGGCGTGCTTCTGCCTTAGAGCTGTGTGCTCAGACTGCTCTGAGGAAAGTAAACGCCTAACCCTTGCTTATCAGAGCTGTACAAAAAGCTCCACAGAGAAACTCGGTTTTTTAAGAAGGGTTAGCCTGAAATACCTGGCAGGCCAGTCCTTCAAGACATCAACCCTCCCTCCTGTGAGGAGAGGAAGCCAGGGTGCCACAGGGGGGTGGGGGAGTGCGGGCTGTGTGTGTGTCAAACGTCTTGAGGAATTTAGTCGTTTGTTCTATTATCGAAGCAGAAAACCACCGAGAGCACCCTTAGAATATGGTAGACATTTTCTGTCTTAGTAGGTAAGGTCCCAGCTGGGTGTAGTGGCACGTGGTGTAGTCCCAGCTAAGGAAGGCAGGCAATTGAGAGGCCTGGTCAAGTGTGAGGCTCTCCCCTCCCCGATCTTGACTCTGTGTCTCCTGCTTCCTTCCCTTCCGCAACTCTCTCTAACTCTCTCTCCCCACCCCCCACCCCCTCCCGGGGCTTCACAGCATGCAAGACTGATCAACAGCCCCAGTCCTGGGTCTCATTTCTTACAGAAAGAAAGGGGGGGATTCCAAATAGCTGGAAGAAAGAGTGAATGAACCCCAGCATAACTCTCTCCACTTTTAAAGGACTTTGGTCAGAGTTCACACTTAACACTTAGTTCTGGATGAAGCAGCTTGGAAGTTTTGACCAGATGACTTTTCAGGACAAAATGGAGAATCCGTGCACAGGCCTGCCTCAGGCCGCTAGCTGACACATGGTTGGGACTTTTACCATTAAACAGCAGTCAGTGTCGCTGCCTAGAGAGACTGAGTTTATTTCAGTGGTTCTCAGCCTGTGGGTCAAGACCCCTTTGAGATCTAAAGACTCTTCCACAGGGGTGGCCTAAGACCATCGGAAAACACAGATGTTTACGTTAGGATTCATAACAGCAGCAGAACTAAAGTTCTGAGGTAGCAATGAAAATAACTTGATGGTGGGGAGTCCCCAAGGCAGGAAAAACAGTATGGGAGTCCCCCCCGGGACTCCCACGGCAGGAGGAACTGTATCAAAGTGTAGCAGCCTTAGTAAGGTTGAGAACCGGTACTTTCTTTATCTCCTCTTCCTGTGTTTTTTAGTCAAGGCTTGGCCCAGAGCTTTCACAAGACCTCTTCTCTCCTAAGCAATTTGAAAACTATGTTGCTTTTCTAAGTTCCTTCCAACATTCTTCTCACATTAGCTAGATCTACCACTGCTCATTTCCAAAGACGGCTGCCAAACTCGTCAATTTCTCTTCCCAACCCTCAGGGGTATGCCTTGATTTCCTCCTTACTAAAAGAATCGCCCGTCCCTTATGTGTTTTTATGTGTTTGAGCGTTTTCTTTTTCCTTCGTTCCTTTCTTTCTTTTCTTTTTCCCTTTTTGGCTAACAACTGAGGAGGGAAGAATATTGTTTCAAGAATTTTCTCCCAGAGTACGGGTGCGGTAGGAGGGCAGTCACCAAGCACTGACTATCCCCCCACCTATAAGATCCTCACAACTGTTTGATTCTGCAGAAGTTCCAGATAGGTTACTGGTGACATGAGCCAAAACAAACCAGATTAGACTAGATTAAGGCAGGTTTATTAGGAAGCTGTTCTTCAGCGTTCACTGGCCCCAAGGACCAAGGCCAGGGAAGTCATCATAGGGAAAGGGGAGGGGTAGGAGAGGAAGAGAGAGAGAAAGGGGCGCATAAGAAAAGAGAGGAGAGTGAAATGTCTGATGATACAGGGATGGGCCTCTGAGAGAAGGGCAGCCTAGTTCCAGGGCTGGAAAGTTTAGAGTTGGGGGCAGGGTGTGCTAGGTAGGGATTGAGGAATGCTGGGAAAACCTGGGGGCCAGGTCTGCTTTGGTATGTAAAATATGCACCACAGCCGGTCAAAACCAAACATTTCCCCTTTTGGGAGCCAGTGGGATGCTCTCTGGGTGAGAGATTAGAGGGGGATTGTGTGAGTTTATCTAAGTAGCTATAGTAGGAGGTCAGCCTCAGCACCGGCATGGACTGTGGCTTCCTTCAGTAGGTGCAGAGAGAGTTCCCTGTACTCCTCCCTAGGTACTAAATCCTCTAGCCCTTCCCTAAAGCCCTGGCCACCCTGCAATTGGGGCAGAATCAGGATGGCCCTGCTTATAAGCGCTCACAGTGATCAAGTCCAGCTGTGGCGATCATTTGCAAGCTAGCACAGCTAAAGTCATGAAAATGGAGGTTGCCCTGCAGGAGGACAGGCCTGTAGAATACGAATATACATCTTAGACCTTATGGGATGGCTTCTAATTCACTTCTATACCTTTGTAGACATCAAATTGACAGTCAACTAGGTGAGCATATGAGATTCCCACCCAAAGTCATCTTGTGCAGGTTTCCTACCATGCTCCAGTCAGGCTTGCTATTTGTTCTCGGTCGCTGTTGCTGGGATCGAACCCAGGAACTTCAGTAGCTGAGTACCATAAGCTGTAATTCAGTCCCTCGCATCCCTCTTTTGAGAAGATAAAGGAATAAGTTAAACCATCCCTTCCGTGCGATACATAACGATGAATTATGTGATATGCAGGCTTTCCAGCAATCTGTTATCCAAACTGTGGGTGAAATAAAAAATTAGCATCTAAAAGGTCATTTGCATATATGTTTGTCTGAGTGTGAGTTTGTACAAGTGCAGTGCACACGGTAAGCCAGAGGAAGGGGTTGGATCCTCGGGTACTGGGGTAACAAGCGGTTGTGAGTCACCTGACGTGGGTGCTGGGAATTGAACTCTGGTTCTCTGTGAGAGCAGTGCGGGCTCCTAACCACTGAGCCATCTCTCCAGCCTTTAGCATTCATCTTTAACCGAGGGTTAGGGATGTAGCCCAGGTGGTGGAGTGTTTGTGTAGCTTGCAAGAACCCCTGGATTGGTCCCTCAGAACCACATAAGCCGGGAATGCTGGCTTGGGGTTTCAAGGCCCAGCCTGAGGAACATGAAATTCTGTCCTAAAACAAGTTTTTTTTTTTAATGTTAACGTCAATTTAATTTGTAAAACCCAATATATATATATATGTATATATATATATAAACTTCACATATATGCATCTTACATTCTGACCACATGTTGGCCCTCCCCCTGCCCTGACACTCCTCCCTGAAGATTAACCAGGCCCATTTGTTTAATTGGAGGATTTAGAGCCATCTGTTGCAGCCTGGTGGGCTCGTCAGAGAACACACAACTAAAGATTGATTTTTCCACTCCTAGAATCTATTGATTGCTAATACTTCAGCTGTAAAGGGTTCTGTGCAGACACACACACACACACACACACACACCCCGCCCCGACTGTCCTGTGTTGGTGCAGGGCAGACAACTACAGCTGATGTGAGTTAATGGTTTCAGTAGTTGTTTGAAATCTAGACCGCAGTATTCCAAACTCTTCAGCCCACCCTCTGGTCCTTACATACTTCCTGCCCTCTCTCCCAGCACGTCCCCTCAGCCTTGGAGGAGGTGGTGTAAGTTACTCATTTGGGGTCCACCTCTATCACTCGGTCTCTGTATTCTGGGAAGCCATAGGTCTCTGAATTCACCACTGTGATGTGAGAAGAGGCTTTGCCGACTGGGCTGCTGCTTTCGTCTGCGGATATAAGTGTAGTATTTAGAATTCACTTCCCAGCTATGCAGGCTTACTCCAAGCCGTGTCACTAATCTCGCAATAGAATGACTTCATACTTTCTGAAACTGAATTCCTGGAGCCCATTTGTTTTCAAGTACTGCGGGACTGAATGTCACGTGAGGGTCTCAGCTAAGCTAGCAAGTGCCAGCAATTCTTCTGGAGTCATAGGAGCCACTGTTAAAGGCATGTGTCAGATGCCCAGCTCGTCACAAAGATGCTGGTATCTGAACTCCGGTCCTCATGATCGGGAAGCAAGCACTCTTAACTGCTAAGCCATCTCACCAGCCCTGAGATGATTAAATTGCTATAAGCATTACATGATGTATTCGTATAGCAAAGCACCACATGACACTCTGTTAATATATAATTTTTAAGTTTTTCACATGTCATTTAAACATAAAATTAAAGAGTAGGATGTACCCCAGTGATGAAACATTTGCCTTGTATACATGGGTCCTGAGTAGAGAAAGAAATGGTAGACAGACAGACACATGATAGATTGACTGACAGACTGACTGACCAACAGAAGACAGATGATACATAGATGATAGACGGATAGATAGACTGACCAACAGACAGATGGAACAGATGATAGACATACAGATAGATGATACACAAATGACAGACAGATATATGATAGATGAATGATAGATAGAGATAGATAGATGATAGATAGATGATAGATAGATAGGTAGATAGATAGATAGATAAAGTACGGAGCTCTCCAAGAATTTAGAGTGCTCCCAGCACATCCTGTGTGTGTGTGTGTGTGTGCGCATGTATGTGTATGTATGTGTGTGTATGAGTGTATGTGTGTGTGCGTGTGTGTATATGTGTGTATGTTTGCGTGTGTGTATGTGTGTGTATGTATGTGTATATGTGTATGTATGTGTGTATGTGTATGTGTGTGTATGTATGTGTATATGTGTATGTATGTGTGTATGTATGTGTGTGTATGTATGTGTGTATGTGTGTTATGTTTGCGTGTGTGTATGTGTGTATGTATGTGTATATGTGTATGTATGTGTGTATGTGTATGTATGTGTGTATGTGTGTGTATGTGTATGTATGTGTGTGTATGTGTATGTATGTGTGTATGTGTGTGTATGTGTGTGTGTATGTATGTGTATATGTGTATGTATGTGTGTATGTGTATGTATGTGTGTGTATGTATGTGTGTATGTGTGTTATGTTTGCGTGTGTGTATGTGTGTATGTATGTGTATATGTGTATGTATGTGTGTATGTGTATGTATGTGTGTATGTGTGTGTATGTGTATGTATGTGTGTATGTGTGTGTATGTGTATGTATGTGTGTATGTTTGCGTGTGTGTATGTGTGTATGTATGTGTATATGTGTATGTATGTGTGTATGTGTATGTATGTGTGTATGTGTATATGTATGTGTGTGTATGTATGTGTGTATGTGTGTGTATGTGTATGTATGTGTGTATGTGTGTGTATGTGTATGTATGTGTGTATGTGTGTGTTTGTGTGTGTAGGTATGTGTGTGTAGGTGTGTGTGTGCGTGCATGCATGAGTGTGTGCGTGCGCACGTGTACTTATATCAGTTGGTAATCAGGCTGCTTTCTCTAGCAATCCAGATGGTTCAAAGCCCCTGATCTGAGAATTAGACAGGCTGTCGTCAGGGAGTTTCACTACCATACCTGTGATGAATAACCAGTGTAATCATTCAGTCTGGTGATGCTGCCAGCCGACAGCGACAGAAACATACCCGAGAGGAGGTAAGGAGTGTTTTCAAAACGGACAAAGCATGAGTGTGGCCGTTAGCCCCTTCTTCCCTGAAGAAAGTGGTGTCTACGTCACCTCCGTGTATTGTTGGGGCGTTGATCTCTGATTAGAATTTATCCTAGGCAGCCAGTAAAGGTCAGTGCTTGGTCTCCTGGGCACAATGCCCGTGTGTACTTATCTCCTTTCTCCCTTCTCTGAGGTCATGCTCTGTGTTTCTGATCTCCTTATGCCTCCAGAGCGTCCCGATGAAGTCCCCGACTGGCTTGCCTAGACTTCCTAGTCTGATTATCCTTGGCCCCATCAGTGCTCAATCCTCCTCTTGCCTTCAGCTTGATGTTGCAAATGAGCGATCTTTTTCCCACTTTGCCTGTGTCTCAACACCTGTCTTTATGGGTATTTGTAAAGAGTCTGGAAGATAAAATGCCTGAAGAGAAACCACCTGTTGTGTCAGAATTCCTCAGCTTGAGGCTACATTGTAAAACTTTGGAAAAGGTTCTTAGTGAGTCTCGCTTTAAGAATTTGTCATGCTGAAGACTCATTTCTTAGGGCAAATATAAACCGTCCTGGGGCTGAAGATGCAGCTCGGTTGGCAGAGTGCCGTCCTCCCGTGCAGAAAGTCCTGGGCTGGATCTTCAGCACTGTGTAGGTGTGGTGGTTTGTGCCTCTAATGTCAGAACTCCAGAGGTGGAAGAAGGATGAGGAGTTGAAGACCCCTCCTTGCCTACAGGAAGGAGGGGCTGGAGAGATGAGTCATCAGCTAAGACTGCTTGCCGCTCTTGCAGGGACCCAGGTTTAGTTCCCAGCACCCACATAGTGGCTCACAGTAATCGATAACTCCAGTTCCTGGGAATCCAACACCCTCTTCTGACCTCCACAGGCACCAGGCATGCATGTGGCAGACAGACTATATGCAGACAAACATTTATACACAAGAAGGTAAAAATAAATCTGAAAGAACCAAGTGTCCTGATTGATGGGTTAGTTCTCCCCCACCGTGAAACAAGCCAATCCAGGCCAGATTAGAATATCTTTGAGGCAGGTTTTTTGAGATGCTGCTCCATGGGGACAAAGGGGGGAGGGGAAGAGAAAAACAGAAAGGGCATCCCAAGAGACAAGAGAAGATGAGGGAGATGGGGAGAGAGAGAAAGAGAGAGAGGAGGAGGAGGGGGAAGGTGGAAGGGGAGGGAGAGGGGGAGAGAGAAAACCTGGGGGTGCCAGAGCACCTGGGGGAAGGGCAACCCAGGCTCTGGGCTGGAAAGTTCAGGGTTAGGGGAGGGGTATCCTGGGAGAACCTGGAGGCCAATTCTGCTTTGATATATAAAATATGCACCTCAGTCCCTTGTCTCTGTCCAAACACTTATGACCACATTAAAAACATTTAGCCAACTATTTGATATTGAAAAAAAGCCCCATTTCAGTGGAGTCTGGGTTACTGTAAAAGCAAAGAATACATTTGTGGCTGAAGTATCCTTGATGTCCTGCATACTTTTGGGACCTACCTAGGTTATGAATGCCTGATGAATTGAACTTGACATAATTTCCGAACGGTGTTGGCCTAAGTAATGGCATAGCCACACAATGGCAACGTTCACAAAGTTCGATTTACTAGAACACAGGGGATTTCCTGAAAACATCAAGCAGTTTTTCTATCTGATCGATTCTAAGATATTGATGATTGAAAGACATGCCTTTGGGGTTGGGGATTTAACTCAGTGGTAGAGCGCTTGCCTAGCAAGCGCAAGGCCCTGGGTTTGGTCCCTAGCTCCGAAAAAAAGAAAAAAAGAAAAAAAAAAAAAGAGAGAAAGATGTGCCCCCCCCCCGAACTCTTTGGAAAGGAAAAAACAGTTATGAACTATTTTTAAGGTAACTTGTAAATATGTCACAACATTGAACAAGTATTACAAAATTGATAAACTATAGAATTTTAACATACGTGGACCATGATTCATTTTTGTACTTTGTGATATATCGGTTATATATTATTACAAATCTTTTTTTTTCTTTTTTCTTTTTTTCGGAGCTGGGGACCGAACCCAGGGCCTTGCGCTTTCTTGGTAAGCGCTCTACCACTGAGTTAAACCCCCAACCCCATTATTACAAATCTTTAAGGGAAATCAAAGTTATTTTCCCTTTGAGAGCAGATTAATGGATCAAGTCCATGGCCCAGTGCGGTTTGTCACTGACGTTTCAGATGGTAAGGCCGATGGTTCGGCTCAACAGTTAATATCACTTGTTCTTGCCGAGGACCCTGGCTTGGTTTGTAGCACTCACAATCATCCATAACTTCCAGGAACATCACACACCCTCTTCTGGCCCTCACAAGCACCACGCTGGCCTCAAACTCAGAGATCCACCTGCCTGTGCCTCCTGAGAGCTGGGATTAAAGGTGTGCACCAGTATCACATCGGCACATTAATTCTACCTGTTCTATTCCTCCAGAGAACACCAATCAATATCCTGAGTGTTTCTGGTATAAGAACCTTCTCTACAGGCAGGAGATGGTCAGTCAAGCCGATTATCTCATCGTGATTGGTAGCAAAAGAATTCCCCATACATTCATACCATTTAGCATGCGTTTTGTGTGTTACTCCTTGAAGGATTTTATCTATCCAAACTTGGTAAACTCTGATTGAACTGATTCTCAGCTGCACTGGCTCCTCAAGGCATCCTCACCAGATGTGTCACTCAGATTGCAGATACTGTAAGGTAACCCAGGAGCCAATCAACTTAGGGGAAAGGAAGTCATTGATTTCTGCTCATGGCTTCATGGGTTGCTCAAAGATCTCACTAGATGGTTGGGAAACCAAGAGAAGAGGAGGAACATCTAAGGTGCTACCATGACTTTGAAAGGCAGGAGGCTGATGATTGGAGGAGTCCTCTCTGGACTTCTTATTATTTGGACCAGCTCTCAATAGTGCTCAGTTGGACTACCGAGACCTTGGAAACATTCCAGATCCAGACGGCCGCAAGACACTACTTGCGTCTGGCAAGCTGATCTCCGCTACCTTTAGAACGCAGGTGGGGTTGTGAGCATATGGCTTCGATCTGTTCTTCCCCACGGCGATGCAGTGCTGAGCTGTGTGCAGAATCACAGTCACCCAGCACAGAAGAGAGAACGCGTTGGAACAGAATCGCTTCAGCAGCTGTATGGGCGCCATGCCATAAACCATCTTCATTTGAGATGAAATGATTAGACAATCAGGAAGATGGCTGATGTAAATAAGGAGAGAAATGGTTGTAAAAAGGTTAACATCACAATAGCAGGTTAGAACTGCTCCTGCATCTCTGGCTTCATGTCCTAAAAGTATTTTCCGTAGGTGCGGTGGCCATTTTGGTTGTTGACTCGACCACATCTGGAATTAACTAAAACCCCAGAATGGCTGGGCACACCTGAGGGACTCCTGCTTAACTGAATCATTTGATGTGCAATGATTTCCTTCTAGCTCTTTGAGGGGGGGAAGATCTACCTTTAGTCCAGATCTTTTAGGGCACAAATGCCCACCTTGAATCCGGGCCACACCTTCTGCGGAAAGCCAGTATAAAGGATGTGAAAGAAGGATGATTCGGCTCTTTGTCCGCTTGCCCTCACTGCCAAGTCTGTTCCTTCACTGGCATCAGAGCCTACTTCTTCTAGACTCATCTACTGAGACATCCAGCCTCCTGAATGCAACAATTACCGGATTCTTGGACCGTCATTTTTGAATTAGCTGGACCACAACGTGTAAATCATTCTAATAAATATATTTAAATATGCAAATATATGTAAATATTCTATGATCTATGTGTAAATATGTATTCTATAAGTTGTTAGTCTCGAGAACCCAGAATAATACAGATTTTGATACCAGAAATAGGGTGTTGATTGATAGACTCGACCATTTGTTTTTTTTTTTTTTTTTTTTTTGGAAGGACTGTGGAAGAACTTTGGATCTTTAGGCTAGAAAAGCCATTTAGTGTTGAGAGCTCAGTGGGATGTTCTGTCAGATCTTGGAAGATAAGACGGCTGAGAGCTGTGCAGACGACTGAGGCCTGGCTTGTGACGTTTCAAAGGGACGTTTAGAGACGACGCCAGAGCCATTTGCTACTTCGAGTTGAGGATCTGTGGTTCTGGTCAGCTGGGGCTTAAGAATCAACTGTGATGAACAAGAGACCAAAATCAATAAAGCTCAACCTTTGAGTTACTGGGACAATGGGTGCTGTTCAGCTGGAGTTGTGAAATTGGTGGTGATTAAGAGAAGCATCACTGAGGCGAGTCTTCTGGAGCGTTTCCTCAGGGTCGGCGCTCAGAAGCTGTGTCCCAGAAATAGTCAAGGTGGTATCTTGTGCTGGCAGCCATGCTTGGCAGAGTAAGAGTCACCCGGGCAATACTGAGCTTGAAGGCACGGAGGGGTGGTGGAAAGGAGCTGTGGCTTGGCATTGTGAATGCAGTCTCTCCAGGGGCTCCAGGAGAAGCTATTAGTGAAAGTGCATTCCAGTTGCAGCAGAGACCCCAGCACTGGGGAGATGCCAGTTCCCTGGTTTGACCACTCAGAAGAGCAGACGTGGTGGAGTGGGGCCAGCTTGGGCCTGGAAGACAAGCAGTGTGTGCTGCAGAGGGCGGGGCCAGAGACGTGACCCCAGAGAAGCCTGGGAGATCTTGAGAGGATCCTAGACATTGGCCACTGAGTTATTTGCACAGTTGGAGTCTGGGTTTGCTTTCATTGTATTGTGAATGTGCCTGCTTCTTCCCTCTGTTTTTTTTTTTAAATATTTATTTTATGTATGTGAGTATACTGTCAGACATAAGGGCATCAGATCCCATAACAGATGGTTGTGAGCCACCATGTGGTTGCTGGGATTTGAACTCAGGACCTCTGGAAGAGCAGTCAGTGCTCTTAACCTCTGAGCCACCTCTCCAGCCCTGCTTCTTCCCTCTTGAAGAAAGAATTTCACACACACACACACACACACACACACACACACACACACACACACACACGCATATATATGTTATTTTATAGGAACTCATAGCTGAGAGAGATTATATACTTAGAGACTTTGGATTTTAAAAGAGACCGACTTTTCCAATGTTTGAATATTTAAAGGTCATGGGACTTTTTAAGTTTGCGGGGCGTTTTATATTGTGATGTCTTTATTAATGTGTGATTCTTGGGGGTGAACAAGAAAGGGAAGAATGCGACTTTCCAGTCATGTGACAAGGAGTCAGTTGTGCTGGCTGGTTTTAGGTCAACTTGACACAAGCCAAAGTCATTCTCGGAGAGGGAGTCTCAACGAGAATTTGCCTCCATAAGATCAGGCTGTAGGCAAACCTGTAGGGCATTTTCTTAATTATTAATTGATGAGGAGGGCCCAGCCTGTTGTGGTTAATGCCTGTGGTCCTGGGTTCTATAAGAAAGCAAGGTGAGCAAGCCCGGGGAAGCAAGCCAGTAAGAAACACCCCTCCATGGCCTCTGCATCAGCTCCTGCCTCCAGGTTCCTGACTGCTTGAGTTCCTGTCCTGACTTCCTTTGGTGATGAACAGCGATGTGGAAGTGTGAGCTGGATAAACCCTCTCCTCCCCAAGCTGTTTTGGTCATGGTGTTTCATCACAGCCGTAGTTGGTCCCAACTGTCACTCTTTCCTTTCCTTCAACATAGTTATAGAATTTTAATTAAATATGTACCTCAGCTGTTTGAGTATTTGCTTAGCATGCACAAAGCCCTGGGTTCAAGTTCCAGCACTGTATAAACAGATGCCGATAAATGTTAGGAGGTCAGGGCAAGAGGATCTGAAGTCTGAGGCCATCTTTGACTACAAAGGAACTTTGAGTCCACTCTCAACTTATAAGACCTTGGGTCCAAACATAAACAATTTAACAAGTACCAAAATGATTGAAGAGTTCACGTTCCTTTGGAAGTGATTTTATTTTGTCTGTATTTAAACCACCCAACCTGGGGTTATCATCTTGTAGCTGGAGGAATACATTTATTCAACGGTATCTCCCTGTTTTTGGTTACAAGGAAAATCGGTCCGTGAGATCTAATTCACTGGCGTTCTACTTTACACTCTTTCTTAATAAAGCAGACGGGATAGCTGAAATCACAGATGCCTTTTTCCCTTTGGATGGGTGTCAAGAAAATATTATAGACTACTTGGAACCTTTGAAACAAAAAAGGGACAAGGTTATGTCAAGTTCTATGTGTGTGGAGATTGGATGAGAGTGTTCTGGGGGTTGGCCCTTAAGCAGGAGAATCTGGCTGGTTAGATGTGGAGAATCTCCCGGCGTTTACCTTTAATGTTCTAGTTGTCTCTCGGTTGTGAGTCAATTGCTTGATCTTATCAGCTGTCTTATGGCTGTGAAGGGACACCATGACCACAGCAGCTCTTACAACGCCACACATTTAACTGCGATTGCTTACAGCCTCCCGGGCGTAGTTCCTTATCAGCATGGCCAGAAGCATGGCGGTGTGTCATAGACGCCGTGCTGGAGAAGTGGCTGAGAGATCAGCATCTGGATCCATCCATGGGCGGCAGGAAGAGAGAGATGCTGTGACTGGCTTAGGCTTTTGAAACCCCAAAGCCCTCACTCGGTGACACGCTCCCTCTAAACGAGGCCATACCTACTTTCATAAGGCCACACCTCCCAATCCCTCTCAGGCAGTGACCAAGCTTTCGAATATATGAGCATATGGGGGACCACTCTTATTTAAACCACCGTGTCACCTTTCTATAATTGATTCTCTCTCTCTCTTTCTCTCTCTCTCCCCCCTCCTCTCTCTCCCTCCCTCTCTCTCTCCTACCCCACCCCCTCTCTCCAGAACCATTGCATTGGAACGAGTCCTTCATGCTGTGGAACTTACTACCTTGACCTCGAACATACCCCGGACACTCCTTCACAACCCTTTTGCTCCATTCACTTAGGAGCTCCACTTTCACCACTTACCTCACTGGAATAAACTAGATTCTTAAGTCTGTCTTTCAGGGACTGGGGCCATGTGCCTGGATTGCCGACTACTGGAACTGAGAGGTGTTTTCCTGCCCGTGTATGATGTATACATTATGCCCTGAATAACCGCTCTGAGGCCTCCTCTCCCTTTCCGACTTCCTGCAGAGGAGTATTGTACGGACAACGGTCATGCTGTTATGTCAGTGGTATCTGGGGTCAGCGGTCATAACGCCAAGCTGTTTACCAGTACGTCCTTTGCCACTGCGGTGTTACTCCCTTGCTTCATCTATTTTCTGTTTTTTTCATTTGTTTTCTTGTGCTTCGTTATGACTTAAATCTGAATTCTCCCCAATGGCTCATGCCGTAGAGGCCTGGTCCCCAGCCGATAGGCCTGTGGGATACGAGTGGATCATGGGACAGGAGTAACATCAGCAGTGGGTCAACCCACCGGTGAACTCACAATCTGAAGGTGTCATTGGTAGCGACGGGGTCTAGTTGGATGAATTAGGTCACTGAGGTAGATCTACTTGGAAGAGTAGATCTCGACTCGGACCCCATTCTTTTATTTTTTCTGCTTTCTGGCTGTGGCATGATGGCTAGTTTTTCTCACAGTGACTGGTGACTTTACACCGTGTTTCTGCCATTCTCTGATCTGACAGTGGAGCCGGTTAACCATGGACTAAAATTTCGGGCTAAGAACGGTCCTTTCCTCGTTTAAATTGTTTCCTTGTGGGGGCTGGAGAGATGGCTCAGTGGTTAAGAGCACCGACCGCTCTTTCTACAGGTCCTGAGTTCAAATCCCAGCAACCACATGGTGGCTCACTACCATCTGTAATGGGATCCGATGACCTCTTCTGGTGTGTCTGAAGACAGCGACAGTGTACTCCTATACAAAGTAAATAAATAAAATCTTTAAAAAAAATATTGTTTCCTTGTGGTATTTTGAGCAAGGACTAACAGGTCCTTCTCTACTCATGCTTCAATGTTCTATGTGTAAGGTTCCCTGGTTCAGTGTTTCCTTTCTCAGCATGTGCTTTTGAGATGCTAAAGAGGAGTCCTGAGGTTGGTGTTCTTGATTGCTTCTTGATTGTTCTTGATTGCTGTTGGTCTTCTTGATTGCTTTCTTTCTTTTTTTTTTTGGTTCTTTTTTTCGGAGCTGGGGACTGAACCCAGGGTCTTGCGCTTCCTAGGCAAGCGCTCTACCACTGAGCTAAATCCCCAGCCCCTCTTGATTGCTTTCTCTCTTGTGTATTCAGCAGTGTCTCTTGCTAAACCTAGTGCCTAAAGATTTATCGAGTCCGGCTGTCCAGCTTGCTCCCGGGATCTCATGGGCTGCAGTTACGGACCTCATGCCATGTCTATCCAGCTTTTACAAGAGTTCTGGGATCCAAACCCCGTCTAGTCTTCACATCGAACAGTGTGCTTTACCTCCTCCAGTTCGCATTAAATTCTAGATACATTTTATAGTAAGTATTGGCATACCAGATCTATTTTCCTACTGTCTTATGAGGTTACTTATTCAGTCTTTTTCTCCATAGGATTTCTTTGTGTAGCCCTAACTATTTTGGAAGTCTCTCTATAGACCAGGCTAGCCTCAAATCTGAGATCTACCCGCCCCTAACTCCATAGCGCTGGAATTAAAGGTACTTGCCACCATGCCTGGCTCTCATAAGAGATCTTGTTTACAATTTTAAAAGCTTTATGTTTTTTTTTTAACCTCCCCACTTCATACTAAATTGAAAGTTGATTTTTTTTTTGTTAGAACTATGGGAATTCATTTATTCAACACATTATATATTCTGAACACACACACACACACATACACACATCTGGAGATCTTAGAAATCAATACATCTTATATATTTGAAATGTGCCCTGAAGGGGTTGGGGATTTAGCTCAGTGGTAGAGCGCTTGCTTAGCAAGCTCCAGGCCCTGGGTTCAGTCCTCAGCTCCGGGGGGGGGGGGGGATGTACCCTGAGGACTCACGTGTAAAAGGCTTGGTTCCAGGGGATAGCCCTTTGAATTCTGAAGGTTAGCAGACATCGTGGGTCTAGAGACATGGCTCACTGGTTAAGAGTACTTGATGTGTTGGTTGAGGACTCAGGTTCATGTCCTACCTTCCACACCCTGATTTGTCATCTGCAGCTCCAGTTTCGGGGCCTTCCAGAGGCTCATTTGGACTCCACTGTACCAGGCATGAAGCACGTGGTGCCCAGCCACACGTTCAAGCAAAACCCATATTCATGAGATAAAAATAAAGTCTCTATGGTACATCCCTCCCAAGCAGTTGGCCGAAAATAGACACGAGTTTATATGTTGTGTATCTATTCGTGTGTATGAAGGCAAGCTTACATTTCGAAACAGCCCAACAGTTGTGCGGTTGTGAGAAAACAGTCTAATCTCTCTTCGCCACTTTAGGTCGTAATGAACTTGCACACACAGGCTACAAGAATGCCCGATGGATGCACAGACAGCAAGCACTCCAGTGTCCGCAGTTATCAGCGAGTGAAATAATTAGAGTGGATAGTAAAATATCCGGTTTTTGGATCTTTTTTTTGCTGCTGCCGAAGGCACCATTTTCCAGGAAAGACACCCTCGTTCTTGTCAAATAAATGCAATTATGGCTTATCCCTCTGGATGTTAATGATATCTTGAAGGGCACGGAGGTACGCAGTTCATAATTGTTGCTTAACTAGTGGGAACTTTTAAAGTTCTTCATGGGAAAAAAGTTCAGTCAAACCAAAGAATTTTGTAAGGCAGGCCCATTAGAGTATTCTAGAACGTTTAGTTCACCTTCAACAGGTTAGGAACTTGTTGACTCGGTTCAAAAGCAAAGCGAATACCTCTAATTAGTGCGCCATTTCCCTCAGAAGCCTATGGCTGAACGCTTGTTAAAAGGGGGATTTAGAAGACCCTCTGGGGAAATCTATTGATTACCTGAAGAGTTAACCAGCATTTCAGACGTCTCTTTGCATGACTCCAATTTGGACCATCAAGGCATGTTCCTCAGTGCAGAAACTGCCCTCGCAGAGCCCTCAGAACCCAAATCCAGGGCTTCTTTCTGGGTGTCTTGACTGAGAGTTTCTACACCTGATGCTGTTTAACCTCAGAAAACCTGTCTGTGCCAGTACGCCAAGGTAGGCCTGGTATATATGTTGCTGATTCTTTCAACAGTAGGAAAAGAAACGGGATTTTGGCAAACTAGCGATTGCAGACACCAGAGATGGGCCTATTCCACCTTAAAGGGCCTAGGCATTCCTGGTACTTGGGTCTTGCAGAGTTTGGTTGCCACCATATTTGGAGCGTGCCTACTTTGGGGCGGGAACCTCCTCGGGAGTGGTTAGGTCACCGCTGGGGGAGGTGACCTTGTTTGGTTTTGGCACGGGAGAGCAGCGGTGCGCTGTTTCTGCCGCGCCCCCCGTGGGTCTGATTGGCACGGGAGCTCCGGCTGCCCCAGCGCACGGGCGCGCCTCGCTGGCCTCCCACGGCGGCCGGCGGCCAGGCAGAGGCGGGAAAGCCGCGCGCCTGCGCCGTGGGAACCGAGGCCGGAGGCGAGAAGCGGGGAGCGGAGGGGGCCGTTGGAGCCGAGTAGCGTACAGAGCGGCGTGTGACGCGGGGACGCCGCGCGCTCCCAACGTCGCCCCGGTTTGACGCACACGGCACCAAACTGTGAGTTTCGGGGGTCTTATTTTGGTTGGATTAGCCCGGGCCCCGGCTGCATTTCGGACGTCCGGGCTGAGGCGGTGGCGGGACTGAGGGTGGCGGAAGAAGTTGTGGGGGAACCCGGCCCGCGGCGCTCGGGCCCGGGGAGCTACGCCCTAGGCTGGCTCCCAACCCTCCGAAAGGACGCGTTTTGCCGCACAGGCTAAGATGGCGGCGGCTGCCGAGGAGGCGGAGTTGCTGCTGCAGAAGAAGCCCGGGTCGCGGGGCCCGGGAGGCGGCGGTCGCGGGGGGCCGCGGAACCTTAGGTGAGCGGCGGCGGCCGCCGCGGGGCGGGACTCGGTGGCGGGCGGGGGGGCCTTTCCGCTCCGGCGGCGGAGGATCCGGTGGCGGACACAAAGGGGCCGAGCCGGGCTCTGGACTTGGGGGGTTTTGTTTAGTCACATGTAGCGGAGCAGCCAGTGAGCGGTAGGGGGAAGGGAGCCGCGATCTGGAGGTCCTGGGGAGCCTTGCGGTCGCCATTGTAACGCTCCGAGTAACGGGGCGGCCCGACAGCAGTCAGCCGGCGCCCGGTGTGCGGCTGCTCCGTCCTGGCCTGCAGCCCCGACTCTGGGGCTAACTGTCCACACCCCTCCCCTGACTTTGGGACCAGAGCACATAGCTTTCCCCTTCTTCCCACTGGTCTGCAACATCTTGTGCCGCTAAGTGCCTGGGAAGTAACTCCAAGAGGTAAAAAAAAAAAAAAAAAGGAAAAAAAAAAAAAGGAAAAAAATCACGCGAAGTGTTTGGGTGGCCAAGGGGCTTGGTGGGTATCTAGCTAAAGCTTTTTGCCTCTCCAGGTCTGATTCCCTGGCCTTTGTGTCCCTGGGAGCTTAATCTCTGCCAGAGGAAAGCAGGTGTGCTCCATCCACTCCTCCCGAGAACATGAAGATGAGTTGCCCCAGACCCTTCCCCGTGATTGGAAACTTAGGTGGTTTCTTGTTTCGAGACTTCCACAGACGACTCTCGTGTTGGGATCCATCCATGGTTTAGCGACATTAGTGGAAAAGTTTTCTTCAACTGTTTAATACTGACTTAAATGTAGTTATAAAACTTTCATATTAGATTTCAAATATTATGTGATTAAACTCAACGAGGGGATACCCACGGCTTGTGGCCCTGAAATGATGATGGTCCTGTTCTGTGCACAAGTTAATTTCCACAGAAGTACCCCAAACACTATCATCTGTTGGGGCCAGCCCCAACTGATGCCAAGTTTACTGCATCTGGGACATGTGCTTGGATTTGCCTTAATCGTGTTGTAGTTTAGTTAATTTTGGCCCCACGAAGGAAAGTATTTCAGAACTCAAGCAACTATAAAGTTACCCAGATCGAGAAAACGTGCTTCAGGGCCATGTGTAAGTATCCAGGGAACTAGGTGTCAGCAATACAGCTGTGCCTTATCTCGGGTAGGTTTGGTAAGAGAGAAAGGTAGATTCTACAGTGAAGTTATAACTCAGTGTAGACTTTTAGATTGGTGAAACCTGAGTGCTTGACTGGTTCTAACGAAGTGGTTTGCATGTTGCTGTTGAATACTTTAATACTGTATTTGCATCATGTGTTGTATTGGAAGTAACTAATACTGGTGTGAATTCCAAAGGAGTTGGTCCTTGCGTGTGCCATCAATATAAGTACGTGAAGGAATAGTAAAACACCTTTAGGTCTTTGAAATTTTTAACATTAAAACTTTAGCTTACTTGTTTCTTTCCTGGGATGCATTTTCCCTTTCTTAGCTTCCTTTCAAACAGAGAACAGTGTTGTATTAGCAGGCAGGAGCTACGCTCACAGTCAGGTGTGTTCCCTGGATCATACAGTTTTACAGAAGACCGTTGAAAGAGCTACTGTTCCTAGGCCTTGCCTTAGCCACGTATTAAGTTGGTGATGTGGTGGGACACGGTCGCTAGCTCCTGCCCTTGTCATAGTTTTGTTAGCACCTGGTAATGGGACATTACTGATGATCCCCGTTAATTAAAGCGTCTTCAGTGAGACTTTCTGAGACAAAACAGTTAATGTTATGTAATTTTGTAGTAGTGTTGCTTATGTATGGATTTTTGAGAACTTTCCAACCCTGACATGACCCAGAAAAGCAAAAATTAAAAACAAAAACCGTGCTTGACAACTAATGTGGGGAGTTGGAGATAACCGCTGTTACTGCTAGAGAAGGCCAAGGGATGTAATCAGTGTTAGGAGCCATGCTGGTGTCTCTCACTCTGTAATGTCGTTTTGACGCCTCTCAGGCTCTTTAAGTGACTTTTAAGACCAGCTGCTGCTAGTACAAGTCTTAGGAAATGCAACAAGTGGTGAGATCAGGCACAGTGGAGTGCACAGTGCTGCTTGTTGTGAGGCTTGTGTGGGTC
This sequence comes from Rattus norvegicus, assembly GCF_021556685.1. Taxonomy (NCBI): domain Eukaryota; kingdom Metazoa; phylum Chordata; class Mammalia; order Rodentia; family Muridae; genus Rattus; species Rattus norvegicus. Next base: position 2,973,801 of record NC_141547.1, read on the forward strand.
ATTTAAAGTGCTTTTAATTTACTGTCTCTTTTTCTAAGAGTTCAGTCGAAAGGCTAGTTCAGTTTCAACACTGAGTATATTTAATTACACTTAGTCTTGTGCTAATTAGGGTTACTTTGAGGTTATTTGTAATTATAAAGTGAGTGTCACCTGCATGCCTTAATTGCCTCCCAGGTTTTTCAGTTTGTTCAAGTTCTTGGAGAGTTTGGGTAGCAAGAAGAAAAGCTTGAGAGATACAAAATGGTGGAAGGTCTATCATGTCAAACACGTCGTTATTGTGTAGGATTAGCAGTCTGGACTCTTCTCACAAAGTGACTCTGGGAGGAAAAGGCATGCTTGCTAAGTGCACCAGCCACACAGGAGAGACGTGGCGTGTTGTTGAGTTGTCCAGTCTGAGTCTGTAGAGTGCTCTGCGTGCCCAGCAGACCTGTTGGAAAATTAGAAAGGAAGATTGAAAATTAGTGGCTTTGTAATTCGAACATGGGAGTGAATGGTGGATTTTATAATTTGGGTATTCATGAGGTCTTTGTTTTTCTGCATTTATCTGGTGAATAGATGTATCTTGTTTGTGTAAACAGTGGGCAGTTTGTGAGGTAGTCCTAAAGGTGCTGTTTGTGCCTAGGGTTAATTAGAAGGAGATAGCTGCTTTTAGTACTACCATTTATGCCCTTGCATTTGGAGGTTTGGAAAATGACTGATTCTAGAGATAGCTCACCCTGCTGGTTGGCTAAGGTATCTCTTCTCTTACACAAACAAGAATCTCATGAGATCTGGAGGACGAAACACCACATTTAGTAGAGTCTTCCTTCAGGGAATAGAGTCTGTTAAAGGATCTTTTCTTGTGTCCTGAGGCCTCAGTTTGTCTGTTTCTTAGTTTTCTGAGCTCTCCAAAGTTGGCCTGTGTGGTTGCATGTTTGAATTTAACCTGGAACTCTTTGGTGATGATGGGGTTTTTATGTGTCTATGTTTATAAATTGAAGACCTCTTGAGATTAGAGACTTGCCAGGCTTGAAAGCCCACACTAGTAATCTCACTGGTGTAGCTAAGGCATGATTGTGAATTTGAGGCCTACCTGGGTTATAAAGACCTGTGGCCCCCTCCAGTCCCATCTTCCTGACCCCTGCTCCTCAAATCTCCTCCCAGTTGAGTGATATTAACAAGATGTCCTGTAATATAACTCTTGTTCTCCTAGAAGAAACACTGAGATTTCAAGAGGAAAGAGAGAGACTTTGAGGTTGGGGGAGGGAGGCTGGATTAGGTTAGCTTGTGGTCAGAAATGGCCTCTGTTAATCTTTGACAGATTTTTCTATCTGTAGGGAATTGTTGAGGATTCTTGGGTTTGTAGTTTCATAAGTAAAAGTGTAGATAAGTGATTTATTCTGTGAAACTTAGTTCTATTAATGTAGTTTGTGGTAGAATTGAAGTTGATTAGAGTAGTCCAGACAGAGTTTATGTAGTATGCCTTTCTTGGCATGTAATTCACTTAATGTACAACATTAGAAAAACCTAAGGCGGGTGAGTCTTGGGATTAAAGTACAGTTTACCAAATGTGCTTATCTATATTCTATCAATTATTGAATTAAAAATTTTTTGTTTTGTTTATCTCTCCACATAGCCCTGGCTGTCCTGTAACATAGTATGCAGAGCAGACTGGCCTAGAATTCACAGAGAGATCCTCTTGCCTGGGGTTAAAGATGTGTAACACAGGTGCTGGGACTCCAGGTGCACAGAACCACTCCTTGCTCAGTTATTTCACTCTTTTAATCTTCCTCCATGGCGTTTATTTGCCAACACACACGCTTTTTGTTTTTAGTATCAGACCACCATTAATTGTAGAGGGAGGGGGGTTCCCAGTTTGTTGGCAAGTGGTTTATGACGGTTTAGAGGAAAATCTTGCTGGAGTTGGAACTGATTGCATTTGCTAGTGCTGCCAGACACAAAGTGGGTAGGTATGTAAGCATCATACAGAGTCAGCTGAGGCAGGAGGAGGGAAACACTTAGAAATGTGAGCCTTCAAGTGAAACTGGCAATGTTCACACTCCCACTGTGAGCATTGTGTAGATCTAACAGCATCCCCATCTCTTCTACAAGTCACGGAAAAGTTCCTTTCCTCATCAACAGTAGTAACTGTCATTGCTCATTCCTTCAGGTAGTGTTAGAATTGTTGGCTTTTAAGGCTATATTTACAAAACTGAGAATGTTCTAAAGAACCTTAGAGCAGACATAAATGGGAAACTTCTCCGATCATAGAGTAAAACCTGTAACCAGGTTAAAATTCCTGATATTCCACTTACTGAAAGTGGATGAGCAGAGAGACTTGGGAGCGAATGCTTTGAGTGTTGATGCCCCTGTATACAGCATTCTGAACTTTAGTACTGTCCTTTAACATGTTGATCCTGTGACTGTGACCATTAGAGGAGAGAAGAGGGTAGTTGGTTATGTGTGTTTCAGTGTATCTCTCTCTCTCACACACACACACACACACACACACACACACACACACACACACGGGATAAGAGTGAGAAGGGGGCTGGGGAGATGGCTCAGTTGGTCCCTGCTGTGCAAGCATGGGGACCCCAAATTAGATTCTGAGTACCCATGTAAAAGCTAGCTGATGCGTGTGCCTGTGCGTCAACCCCAATAGTGGGCTAGTAAAGATACACTCCCAAGAACTATGGATCCTGAGATTTAGGTTCAGGAGACTCTGTCTCAAAAAATAAAGATGGAGAGCTATTGCAGACCCGATGTTTACCTCTCACCTCTATAGCCATATATGTAACACTACCACCCCCTCCCACACGCACACACACACACAAAACTGGGCAAGGCAGAGATGGGAACTTTCCATTGGAGAGTCTCCAGCGGGGTTTTAATTTCTCTGAGTAGAGCATTTTCTTGCCCATTTCTCTTTTTCCTGTGTGCCCACATGTACATATTTGATAAAATGTTATCTTTTCCTCGTTAATATTCTTTTTTCCCCATCACAAACACAAATTCTTAAGCTAAACAGAATTGGATAAGCTAGTAAAATTTTTATTTTACAGAAGGAGATATGTAAACATGAAATACGTTTCATTTATGTTTAACGGTTGTTTTCAGTAATTTAAAGGCTGAAGAGAAGTCTCAATCTTCTTTCCAGACAGGGTCTTATGTCTAACCCCCACTTCATCATGTAGCTTCCTGCTGCCTTCCAAGTGCTGGGAACAAGTCTCCTGTCATCACTGCTGGTGTGAAAATTTGCCTCTGTTCCTAGCACCATCGTTTAGTAATGACATTAATATAAAGCTAAATTTGTTTATTATGTGTTTCTATGATGCTAACCAGTTATATATTTCCATTTTACATATAAGGAAATACCTCAGAGTTAAAGCATTATAGTTAACAGATCACCAGGTTTGAGTTTGACCCTAGAGGTGAGACACTATCTTCTCAGCTTCTCGTGTGTTTGCCCACCCTTTACCCTCTTGTACAGTACATAGCTCCTGGTTCTAAAACTCAGCAGTACAGAAGCATCTTCTGCCTATTCTTGCTTCAAGTAGTATCTTGTTGCCCATGTTCTTAATTATGACCATTGTACCAACGCTCTGTCTCAATAGCTGGCATTGTGTGATATTGACCAAAATTGAACCTGCTTTTTCTTTGCTGAGTGACTAAAATGAAAAAATAACAAAATCTCAGTGGACTAGGATTGCTGCAAGTTTAATCATGCTGTCATGCTCTGCTCATGGAGGGCATTTAATTCAGAATTAGACATAGTTTAGTAACGTACATGGCACACTGAAGGCAGCTGTCTGCAGTCCGTTCTCTTGTATCTTTATACTTTAAAATGCCATAACCTTGGTTAAAAATTAATATTAAAAATAGGCAAGTATAGACCCAGGCCTCTAATTCAGAGCTTAGTAAGTCAAGGTGGGAGGACAGCAAAGGTAAGTGTTCGTTTACAGAGTAAGTGCTAGGCTACCCTGGGCTACACATGGAACCCTTATCTCAAAAACAAACAAAAAAAAGCTGCAACTTTTAATTAAATGGACATTAGATTATTTTCTTTTTATTTCCAATTTGTTTTACAAACCATAGCTGTGTTTACTTTCACCCTCTCGTTTGAAGGAAAGGTATATTTATGTATTCAAAGATAATCTGTGAGATATAGATATTATAGTTGTGGTTAATATTTTATTCCTGGAATTTGTACAATTTAGATGCTCTTACTGTTATAAATATGTGAGATATTATATACCTTAGCTCAGTTTAGCTATTCTTTTTTTTTTTTTCCTTTTTCTTTTTTTCGGAGCTGGGGACCGAACCCAGGGCCTTGTGTTTGCTAGGCAAGCGCTCTACCACTGAGCTAAATCCCCAACCCCAGTTTAGCTATTCTTAAATGTATATATTTCATATATGTGTGTGTGTTTATATATATATAATATGTATATATGTGTGTATATGTATATATACACACACATGTATGTGTATATATGTATGTATGTACACACACAGGCAATTTCTTTCAATTTGAAAAAGAAAAGGCATAACAGTGAGTACCCATAATTCAGGGCTAGGGTGTTATAGATAGGTTAATTCTGAGGAGCCAGTCTATCTGGGTCTATAAACTCCCAGTTAGAGACCTTGTCTTCAAAGAGCAAAGGGTAGACAGTGGAGGGGACACTCCAGCTTCTGGTCTTCCCGTGACCCTGAAAATGTGTTCATACAAATGTACAAGACACCCAAAAGATACTCTGTAGGTATATTAATAGTACAGGTCAGTATTGTACAATAAAGGTGAGTCATAAGACAATTTAAATTCAGTGTGGCTACAATAGACCAATATGTAAATATATATATTTCAACCCAGTTTATCCAAAATGTTATTCTAATATATAAATAATTGAAATATTTACATTTTAAATATCCCTATCCAATCTTTAAAATCCCATGCTACTACAGACATAAAACACATTTCTGTTTAGACTAGACACATACAGTGTACTGAATTGGACAGTATAGATAATACAAAGTCCTTTCTAGGGTCTGGAGAAAGTATAAAGTTGAAATCTAATTAAATGATGGTTGAGAAAAAGGAATGCTTGAGAAGAATATTCCTTTAAAAAATGGATGGAAATGAAAGCAGATACATTGAACCCAACTGATAGATTGAAACTTGGGGTTAGGATGTGTAAGGAGACACAGGCTAATATATGGCAGAGTGTGCATGTGAATAATCCATCAGTATTTTATGAATATTGAGCTGATATTTATGAGGATACCAATGCAGAATAAGAAAAATGCTGAAAAAATACCAAAGCCTTGTGGCTCTTCCACTTCCTGTGTAGGGGATAATGTGATAGTGATTGATCAAGATTGAAAAATGAGGAAGAGATTTTTAGTGGCTTATGGTGATTTGTTTTTAAAAGCTTTATTTAGACAAAGCTTAACACAAATTATTGAATACTAAAGAATATACACAGGTAACTTTATTCCCTAAAATCTAGATGATGAGAATGAACATTGTTTTACAGGGGCTGGGGAGGTGGTTTGATGGCTAAGAGCACTTCTGTTCCTCCAGAGGCTCAGGGTTCCGTTCCCAGCACCCACATCAGGAGGTTCACAACTGCCTGACTCTGGCTCTCGAGGATTGTGTGCCCTCTTCTGGACTCTGCGTGCTGTACTTGCAGTGCACACATACAATCTTCTTTTTTTTTTTCTTCTAATTCTAGCACTCTTATAGAGGCAGGCAGATCTCTGTGGGTTCAAGGCTGGCTTATACTCTGTATTTCAAAACATAACATTTTCTGCATTGAAAAATGTGTTTTGTGTTGCCTTGTCATAATTCCCTGTCAGACAGGGCCAGCGTACTGACCTTGTATCACCCTAGGTTGGCTTTGTTTCTGAACTTACTGATGGCACATCTAGTTTTCTCTGGAAGGGTAGGAAGAGTTAACGAGTCTTCTGCCCTTGCTTGCCACTGTATGAATTTAGATGTAAGTCAGATGATATTTGGTCTGATGGCTTTTTACCCCCATTGTGGTTTATGCCAAGATCAGAGAGGAGCATCTCAGTTTTTACTGGCAGTAACCCTTTCTTTAGTGGTTAGTGTCATGGCCTGGACGTTTATTTAGACTGTAGAGAATTGAATTGCCCCAGTGCATAGCAGCTGTCTTCATTATAGTATTATTTATGTATAATCTTATACATGAGCCTGTCTCAACCCTCTTCCCCACCCCTCGTCTTCACAGAAAGAAGAAATGGAGAAATGTAATTGTTTATCATGATCTTTACTTACAGTGTTTGAATTTTCTCTTCAGTTGGGAGCAGTAATTGCCTGATTGCTACTCTAATGCTAAGCAGTGGAAGCCTCAATACAGTATAACATTACACTGGTACTTCGGAGAGAATTCCTTTTTCCTTGAAATCTAGAGCCCTAGAGTTGTAAAGGTATATAGTAAAGAAAAGTACTCAGCTTCATATCCTATTATACCTAGTTTAAAGAATAATGGGTATGTCTTGTATATAATGTAGAGATTGCCATAAAAGGTTTTATTATTAACATTTAGATTATGAATGTAGGGGTTGGGGATTTAGCTCAGTGGAGGGGTTGGGGATTTAGCTCAGTGGTAGAGCGTTTGCCTAGGAAGCGCATGGCCCTGGGTTCGGTCCCCAGCTCCGAAAAAAAGAAAAAGAAAAAAAAAAAGATTATGAATGTGTTGAACTAATGAATAAAAGTTTGTATTCACGAGAAGAATTTTGTGTTTATTAAATGTGTTTAATATGTTGCTGCTTTTGAGAGTGCACAGTGGTCTGAAGAGACGGCTGTCTGTCTGCTGTGTTTTTATAGGGTAGACAGCTAGGGCTCATGTACAATTGGATAGATCACATTACAAAAAGTACATGCTTTGACTTCAAAATGTTAAGATTTTATAAAAGTGGAGGTCTCTTTGTACTGGATATAGGAATTCATAAAATAATTTGAACATTGTTGAAGCTTTTGTATGTAGAAAACCTGAAGAACATGTTTTGTGTTACTGTGTTTGATAACCCATTTGTGAATTTGGTTTTGAGAAATTTGATTTTGTTTTCAGAAACATTGTATTATGGTATGGCCCACTTTTCATATCCTTATTTTCTTTAACTGTTTGAAACTTTTTAAAAACTGACACTTTTTATTGCAAAAATAGTTTTTACTGCAGTAAGTTTTTTTGCATTTGAAGCACAATATATGTCCCACTTTGAATTGTGCCTGAGCTTGAGCAGCCTACCTTGACAAGCAGGCAGGAGACACAACAAAAATCAAAACAGGAGCCAGGCAGATTAATGCAGAACACATCTGTAAACAATGGAGTTGAAAATCACAATGTCACTAAAAGTGATATGGTTTACAGGGGACATCTGCCTACCCACATGTATTTGAACCTGGAGTAATAGGATAAGATATCTCTCTCTCTCTTTCTTTCTCTCTCTCTCTCCATCCATCCATCCATCCAAAAAAATCTATGGCAGAAATCCAGTCTAAAAAGTAATTTTCTCTAGGAAAATCCAACACAGCCCTGCTACAGCTGCCCTGCCCTGGCTTCATCTAGGGTGGGTGTACAGTGGCTCAGGGTCTGCTGGGCATGCTCTGCAGAGCTGCTGGTGAACTAACAGACCTACATTTTGAAGAAGTGCTATGAATAAAGGGAGAAATGGCAGTTCAGAGAAAATCAGAGGTGGGAATTATAAGATGTAGTCATTTTTCTTGACTAGAGTTAATTTTAAAACACAAACTTGATAAATTGTAGCATGAGCTGGAGGGATCTAAAGTTTTCCTTAATTTGAAGTAAAAGGTTCACTGATCATTGACCAGAATTCCATGAAAAAGCTAACAACCATAGCTAGAATATGCTTGGGGAAGTGAGTGAAGTTGAAGGGCCAGGCAGAACGGAGGAGACATTAAGAGGGAGAATGGTGGTGGGTATGTTTCTGAGACCGGTTTCAAAGTCAGTATGTAGACGAAGTCAACTTGACACTCACAGATACGTCTTTCCTCTGCTTCCCAAAGGCTGTGATTAAAGCTGTGTGCCACCACATCCAGCAGAAGGTGACTCAAACGACTCTTAATCACGTAGTACAGAACTAAAAAATTAAGCCACTTGGTGCTGGAGAAATGGCTGAGTGAGTAACGCAGGTGTGAGGACTTGAATTTGATAAAAAGTGAGTGTAGATTTGTGCATTTGTAGTCTTCAGTTCCTCTGTGTGTGGAGGGGGTGGGTGGAGAGAGGGAGAGATTGTGTGTGTGGGACAAGAGGTGTGTGTGTGTGTGTGTGTGTGTGTGTGTGTGTGTGTGTGTGTGTGTGTAGGAGGTTGAGGAGACAGGTGTGTAGGAGGTTGAGGAGACAGGTGGGTCTGTGGAGCTCCCTCACAGGCCAGTGTTTGTGTGTGTGGGACAAGAGGTGTGTGTGTGTGTGTGTGTGTGTGTGTGTGTGTGTGTGTGTGTGTGTAGGAGGTTGAGGAGACAGGTGTGTAGGAGGTTGAGGAGACAGGTGGGTCTGTGGAGCTCCCTCACAGGCCAGTGTTAAGTCTAGATGAGTTGATAAACTTGAGGACATCTCCAGCCTCCACAGGCAGGCAGGCAGGCAGGCAGGCAGACAGGCACACACACACACACCTGTGAAAAAATACACATGCACTCACAGGAACATAAACATGCCTAGGTACTAGTCACAAAGTGCACTAATGTTGCTGTTTTCTGCTAGTCAGTCATTTAGTTAGTTGGTGATAATGTTTACATTTGAGTTACAGAGTTTTAAATTTTATTTATGTATTTATATAGATATGGGTACTTTTCTGCATGTACCTCTACACACCAGAAGACAGCATCAGGCAGTTGTGAGCTGCCATGCGGGTGCTGGGAATTGAACTTGGGATCTTTGGAAGAGCGGTGAGTGTTTTTAAACACTGAGCCATCTTTCTAGCCCTGAGTTATAAATTTTAAGATACATATATCTTCCATAAAAGAGTCTGTGACTTGTGTTTTTTTAAGTTTGGTGTAAGAACAGTTGAGACTAGCCTGGTCTACATAGTGAGCTCCAGGACAGTCAGGGCTACAGAGACCTTTCTCCAAAACGAAACCCACATTAAAACCCAAGAAAGTTGCACTGTAATGTTGAATTTTGAATGAAATATTTGAGTTCAATGAAATGTGATGCTAAATTTTAATTAAATTTAGTCATAGTGTAAGAGATAATATAAGAGCTGATAGAAAAACGGGCAGGGATTAAAGTAATTCTGGCCTGTCAGCTTCTGATTAAACAGGTACCTAGCTTGAAAACTTTAGAGCACTTAGAGATGCTTTCCCCTGCACTAGAGGTGGCAAGAAGTCGGGCCTCACGCTTGGGGCTCAGAGCTTCGCCTCTGAGCCATGCCTGTGCTCAGCGTTAGCAGGAAATACTCACACATTTAGTTCCGTGAATGGTACATGCTTTTATAATTCAGATAATTTTATCTTTACTAGAATTTCTAAAAAGCTCCTTAAGAATATATATTATGCTCTATTATGTCTAGAAGTGTATGTGTAGAAAATCATTCTCGGAATAGAATTAGGAAAAACATGAAAGTTACAGAAATAATAACATTTAAATATTCTGCTGTTTTAAAAAAATTAAAGAGTTCAAAAATTTTGGAGTAAATGTAGTATTACAGTTTTAAGTTAGTAATGTGTTAGTTTTGAAGTAAATTTACATCTTAACCATAATAGTACTAGATTACAGAAACATGATAGTAGCTTTTAGCCACATGGGAAAATAGTTAAACTTGACTGTGTCTGAGTTACCTGTTGTCTTTCAAATCAGCTAAAGAAAAGACATTTTCCTTGTTGCCAAGTGGGACCTGGAGGTCTCCTATATTTTTCAACCTGGGAGTTCATGTGGATGGGATGGGCAGGAAGAGGCAGCAGAAAGCCCTCAGGTCCCATCCCTTCCCTCCTGCCGCGGCAGCCCCTCAAGTGTGGAATGGGACCACTGGCTGGCTTGGTGTGGCAGTGGTGCCTGTAGGTTGAGTAGTAGTGAAATAGCAAATGGTACCAGGGCATTAAGTGACCATCGGACACTCCCCATCTGCAGAAACACTTAGCAGAAGAGAGGTGGAGGCCTAGAGGCAATTTCAGAAGTCCTTAGGGTGGCAGTGCTGTTCTTGGTGATTAAAGTAGCACTCTAGGTGGACAACCTTTGCTGGGGGAATTGCTTTCTGGCTGTCTCCTGATGAGCTTGTTTTCTAAGCCTGTTTCACCAGTTTTCTTTTCAAATGTAATTATCTGAGACTTAACTAGAATTGATTTCTGCACCTTAGCCATTAAAAATTTGCCGGGTTTTTGTTTTTGTTTTTTTTTTTTCATTTCCCGTCCCCCCCCCCCCCCCTTCTTTGTCTAAGGCAGGATCTGACTCTGTAACTAGGCTGGTCTGGCTGCAAACTCTGAGATCCACCTGCCTCCTGAGCTGGAATTAAAGGCGTGTGCCACTCTGCCTGGCCTTGCTGTCTAATGATGAAAATGAAAAAGAGTGAAAACAGTACTAAAACACTACAGCAAACAGATGATACTTCTGTGCTAAACCAATTGAGTGAAAGAGGAGTTTAATTGTTTCATTATTCAGTGTACTAAACACAGTATTAGGCTTAAAATTTGTGATTAAAAAAGTCGCTTTGAGGGGCTGGGGATTTAGCTCAGTGGTAGAGCGCTTACCTAGGAAGCGCAAGGCCCTGGGTTCGGTCCCCAGCTCCGAAAAAAAGAACCAAAAAAAAAAAAAAGTCGCTTTGAGACATAAACAATAATATTTCTCAAGTTGTTGGCTCCAGGGTTGGGTTTTACTTCACCTTTAGAAATTTTATAAATCAAATAAATCACAACCAAAGACTGAACTGATTTGAATATAAATCAATAAAATATTGATAATAATTATAATAATTATTATAATCTTAATAAAATATTCATAATGTTTCCAAGAGAGTACATATTTTCTCAAATTCCCGTCATTCTTTCTGTTTTATTTAAAAATACTTTAGAAAGCTTTATATTGAGGGCTGGAAAGATGACTTGTGGGTTATGAGCACTTGTTGCTCCTGCATAGAAATCTTTTAAAGAAGGTTGTATATTGGCTTCAATGAGGGTTTTAATTTTATACAAGAGAAATTCTATAGACCATGCTATTTTACTGTAGAGTAGTAAAACTCAAGTGATAGTTAACCAGAATAACGACTGCCTTGCTCAAGCCTGAAAATATAATACTATCCTTTATTCGAACGGGGTAGGTTAAAGAGCAGTGTATCAGCATCCCACTAGAATTATAACACGGGATCAAGAGAGTGATCACTAAAGTACTCCCTGGCAACAAGTAGTAAGCGCTTTTGTAGAGAAACCTAATGCCCAGTGGAAGGGCCTCAGTCGGCTGTGAGTTGGTGGGTGCAGGGACTGTTAAGTCTGTAAAACAGGTAACACTCATGGATTATACCTTCAAATTTCTCTTATTCTGACCTGGAAGATCTGGGTAGATGAGAAAGACTAGGCATAGCTCAGGGTAATATCATACCTGAGCTCAGAGGGTGGACCAAATAGCTGCACGTTGCATGAAGAATCAGCCCCAGCCTACCTGTTTTCTCCTCTAGGTTGTGGCTGTTGGGATCCTGTCCCAGATGTAAGACTGGGAAATTCATCCTTTTACAGCACACTGATATGCTAAAGGAAAAACAAATCTCAATTGATAGATCCAGTTCGGATTGGCCGCACTGTAGTGACACTTACCCATACACAGCTTCAGAGCAACTTTTTAAAAAGCACTTACTCTTAGAGCTGAGGATCACCAAATATTTGAGAATAGGCCAAAAATGGTAGAAAAGGAAGTAGAAACACTGCAAGAAAACAGTAAAATGTTCAGAAATTAGTAAGTCACAGAAATGTAGACTATGAGGTAGACTATGAGATGGGAAGCTGAGAACACTGCACATATAATAGAGTTGGGAGTTCAGAATCTTACAGAAGGTTGGATAGTAAAGTTCAGCCTTCCACAAAGGCATAAGGGGTAAGATTAGAGCACATATGGAGGTCCAGCATGGGAAAGACGGTTATAGACAGGAGAAAATGGATAGAGGAAATAAGTGATTGATCAAGAGCTGAGCTTTACATAGCAACAGGATTCACTGGAGCCTAGAGGTGGTCCGTATGTACCTGAAATAGGATTGCAAACTTGAGATCTGGGTGGGATATACAACTAGTTAAGGTTCAACCTGGGTGGCTTAGCAAAACGTCTCAAGAGAAAAAAAAAAAAGAAAACGGGAGTGAGGGGTTAGGTCGGGTGGGCTGCAGCTCAGTGATGGAGCACTTGCCTAGCATGTGAAAGGCTTTGGGTTCATTCCTCAGGAAAACACAGATGTCATACAGAATGTTTAGCATAATGTTTGGAAACGTGTCCATGTTGACGTTTTAGACAACCAGAAATAAAGGGAAGTGCTTTTCCTTAATCATAAAAAGGATTATAGATCAGCATTGGAAAGTAGTCGGTAATGGGACAGTGCTTTCAAGACTGCAGGAAAGCTACTCCTGTTGCACCCCGTTACCTTGTCCAGGGTGGGAGCAGGTACAAAACCCAAGCCTGGTTGGAATGGTTAGGTGCAGTATGCCTCAGGAGGTTACTGGAAGGCACACGCCAAATAAAGAGGACGAGGTAAACGGCAAAGAAGAACAGTTCCAGTTCCATTCTAGACATGGGTGCATACAGTCCCTGCAGTGGTGGGAGAGGGAGAGCCAAGGAGCATGTGTTTGAAGAGTAGCCAGTTCAGACTGGGGCAGGAAGATAAACAGTTCTACGTGGTGTGTGTGTCTTTGGAAAAGCACAACTCTGGTTGAGCTCTTCTAGCCCCTGGAACCAGAACTGTTGAGGATTTCAGAGATTTTTTGTTTGGGGTATTTAAGTGGAAAATACCCGTAGACTGTTAGGTGCCCCAAAGGATTTGGTTTAGGACCTTTAGATCCCAGCTCTTTGAATTAGGGGATTTGTAGAGTGAGATTTGGTGGCTTACGTTTGTAAGGGGTGTTTGATTTTTTTAAATGGTTGTCTGCTTTTGGTGTGTGACTCATACTGTCCTAGCGGAGTTAGGGAATATTCTAATTTTTTGAAACTTTGGAGAATGTTGCTAATTCTTCAGAAACCTGGCATAGGTGTGGACTCAGAGAAGTCAGCTGAACTTCTCTGGGAGGTCTGTTCAGCGTCCTCAAATCTTGAGTCGGTTTTTGGCAGCTTATGCTGTTTTATTTTATTTTATTTTATTTTGAGACATAGTTTATCTGTATAGCCTTGGCTATCTTGAAACTCATTCTGTAGACCATGCTGGCCTCAAACTCACAGAGGTCTGCTTGCCTCTGCCTCCTGGGTGCTGGGATTAAAGACATGTGCCACTACTGCCTGGTTTCTGCTTGTTTTAAGTAGGAAAGTCCCACAATTTGTGTGCCACCTTTGTACATAGGCCATGTTGATGTGAATAAGCTTAGATGAGACATTGATCAAGTACTTTGGTTGAGAAAATTGAATTCTGTGCTATTAGAATGAGTAGATGACCTAGCCAGCAGTGTTTCTGGGCTTGGTCAAAGGCTTGTGAGTCTGCATTCAGCAGTGTGTGAGGAAGGCGACTGGCTCTGTGGCTCCTAATTGGCTTCTCTCCCGTGATCCAAGGGGCTCCTCGGCAATATAACTGCTCTGCAGTGGGTGAGGCAGTGAGATAGCTTGTCAGACTTGAGTGAGTCGAATGTTTGAATGGTGGCAGCAGGATTTCTGTAAAAGCAGAAATCTGTGTGCCCGTGACCTTCTGTTGCACCTCAGGACAGACTCTGGTACCATTCCGTACAGGATCAGCTCAAGAACCATTATGGTTGGAGAAAAGACTGCCTCTCCGGTGGGTTTCATTGACGGTGTCTTGATGGGTGATTATGTGGAAACAGAGTACAGTTTTGATTGTGTTCTATGTATATGTACAGTGATGGGTGATTGGCTGGCCTGTTAACTATGTACCATGTGTGTACAGTACCTGTAGCAGCCAGAAGAGGGTGTGGGATCACTGAGACTGGAGTTACAGGTGGGTGTGACACTCTCTTTAGGTAGGTGATGGGAACAGAACCCAGGTCCTCTGGAAGAGTAGATGGTGTTTTTTAAATTCTTACTTTTGAGATCATATTTAGATTTCTCCTTTTCCTCCATCAAGCCTTCCTGTATACCCTTCCCTGCCCTCTAATTCATGACTTTCTTTTTCTACTAATTGTTATTGCATACATGTTAGACATAAATATTCCTAAGTATTTTCCATCCAGTCCATATAATATTTTATGTGTGTCTTTGGAGTTGAACATTGGGACTGGACAACCAGTTGGTGTGCTCTTCTCTAGGGAAGACCCTCTCTCACTCCTACCTTTCTTCTGGTGCCTAGAGTTCTTTTTATAGGGTTGAGGCCCTGTGGGTTTTTCTCCATCTGCTGTAGCGTGCCCATTGGTATCAGCTCACGTTCTGGCAGTCATGTTGGTGAGACTTATGGGTGCAGCTTCCGACATTTCTAGGAGACACGTCTCACGGTAAACTCCCTGATCCTCTGGCCCTTAAAATCTTTCCTCCCCTCCTTGGAAATGTTCCCGAGCCTTAGATGCAGGGAGTTTGTAGATGTTCCCTGGGGCTAGACTCCAGCTCTATCTTTCGATTGGTTGTGGTTTTCCAAAGCTGTTTCTGCCTGGTGCAAACAGAAGCAAGTGTCCTGGAGGAGGATAAATTAGGACTACACTTATCCTTGGGTTAAGGACAAATGTTTAAAAAGCCATTAGTGATCGTGCTGGTTTAATAGTGACTGGAGGGCCTCCTCCATAACTGAGCTCACGAGCACCGAAGAGTTTGCAGGCATTTTCCCGTGTTGAATGGTCTTAAATTGTATTAGACAGTTGTTGGTTACTGCCACGGTCTCATGCCTCTGCTGCTTCCTTAGTGTGACTGTGCCCTGCTGTGTTGGGATGGTGTGGAGGTGTCTTAGCTGTGTATGACTTTGGTTAGCTCCTTCCTTTGGGAGCTTGAGTGGTGCCTTCTAGTATCATGAAAACTGGTCCCCGAAAGGGGACGTTCAGGTCAGTTCCAACTAAAGGACTCTGGGATAGCCAGTCTAATCTTAATCGATAAGCCATCTCTTCCTCTCCCGAATTCTGTTATTCAGCCTATTAAAGTAGGTTGATTTTTATTATAATTTAACAGAAATTTTATGCACAGGTGATTTACTACATCTGTTTAATAAAGGATGTTAGGAGATTTTGGAAGATTCGTTCATATATTCCAATCTCTCCAGTTGTCCAGATGTTGGCAAATTATAGATTATGAGCGATAACTCACTTGTACTTCACCCTTCTGGTTGTCAATTGCATTATTCTTTTTGAGGTAATTACCTTTTTAACTTTCCTATTTGAAATTGGATTTTTCTTAAATTTGGCATGTTGAAGTAACTGTCAAATCATACATTTAAAGTTACAACTTAAACAGATTTGGTAGCTATGTAGACACCCATGAAATTACCACTGTGTCGTGCTAGTGACCATGTCCTTTACTTTCAGAATTCCCGTGCCCATCAAAGTTCATCCTTTGTTATTGTACTTCCTCTGTGATCGGAAATCGGCTGATTGCATTTTGTCATTTATGGGATAGTTTGCATATTCGAGGTTTTATTAAATGTTGTTGTTAGATGAAATAAGAATTCTTTTGCATGGAATTTCTCACACAGCATAACTTTGAGATTCAGACACCCACTTCCCTGACAATTTGTATGACTGGTCTTAACAGATGTGTAGTATGATGTCTTACTGTGCCTCGTAACAAAGATACCATGTGTCTTTTCAAATAAGTCATTCATGAATGAAGTAAAAATCTTAAAATCTGCCTATTCTGTAATAGTTGTTTCGTTATTGAAAGTGTACCAATGGGCAATAAAGCACTTATTTGTGGTGTGTTTTTATGTCCATGGCGTGTTGGCTATACAACCCTGAAAGTCTCCAAAAGAGATGGTGTCCAGAGCCTTCTGTGAAATGGTTTGGTACTAACACTTAACTTAGGCATAGTCGCCTCTACTGCTTAGTCTCCTGATGATGTAACCCTGACAGCAGTTGTGAGAATCTTTCCTTCTCTATCACTCCCCTCTTACTGTGTTTTTAAACAGCCTGCCATTTAATATTACCTTCTTTTTCTACTGAGCCCAAGATCCCCTTTTACACTGAGTGTTAACTAAATCATGGTATTTCTATGCTGTCTGAAGGGACCAGGCAGGCTTTCCATTCTTTTCGAGTCAAGGGCAGGCTTTCCTGTCTCCTTTTGGAATGGCTTCCAGGTATGACTGGTTTCTATGTAGGTTGCATCACTAGCTCACGGCTGACACAGGTGTTCTTTCTCTAGTTAGTTCTTCCATACTCTGCCCTTAAGTGCTGGTTGTGTGGTTCTGGACTTGTAGCTCAGTCTCCTCTCAGAGACCACCACATTCCCTGGGTGTGCTCTGTGGGTTAGGGCCGTGTCTCCTTCAGGCACTGCCTGGCTGCTCCCTTTATTTCCTGTGTAGGCTCACCCTGAAGATTGTTGTGCTGCTCTTTTGGGGGGTGGTTCCTAGACTTTTTAGCGGAAGAGTGTTATATGGATTCTTTCCCCTTATGGTTTTATTTGGTTAAGTAATGGAACATTTAAAGGTTTATTTTTTAAGATTTATTCTGTGTGTATGAGTGTTTTGCTTGCGTGTGTATCTGTGTGCCACGTGCATATTTGGTGCCCAAGGAGACCAGAAGAGATACCGAATGCTCTGGGACTAGATTTACAAGGGTTGTGTTGGTGCTGAGAGTCACACATGGGTTTTTTGCAAGAGCAAGCACTCTTAGGAGCATAGCCTTAGGGCAGACCCACCTTAATGTTCTCAAGGGCACAGTTGACTCGGGGTAGTCACTGTATGCAGCAGATCTCAACTCGTTAGTACTAGAAAAACTGAAATTCTGTGCCAGGTAAATTCTGACTTTTTTGTATCCATTCTCCATTTGAATTTTGATAACCATCTTTTTTACTATTCTGTTACTAGTTTTGACTAGATATTTCACAGGAATAGAATCATATGGTATTAACTCTCCTAATTGTCTTATTTGAGTTAGAATAATGCCCTCAAGTTTCATCCATATTCTTATATATGTGTAATTAACTTTTTGAAGACTGATACTTTATTACATGTATAATATATGACAATATATAATCTTTATTCATTTATCCATTAATGGACTGTTGAGTTGCTTCCGTGTTTGAGTATGTGGATATGGCTGTGCAAATACATGAACATGAAGTTCTGCTGTGAATTATTTTACCTATATCCTCACTGATCGCATGCTAATTTATTAAAATTTTTAGGTATTGCTATTGTTGACCAGATGGCCACATCATTTTACATGGTTGACAGTGAACTATGTGCATGTCCAACTCTTTTTGTATCCTCAACAATGCTTCTGTTTCTGTTTGTAGTAGCCATCCTACTGATTGGGGTAACGTCTCAATATGGCTTTGATCTGTAATCTCTGTAATAAGTGATGTCGAATGGCTTTTTTATAGGCTTATTTTTTTACTTGTCTTTAGAGAATTAGCTTTTCAAATTCTTTATCCATTAAAAAAGTTAGGTCATTTGTTATTTGTTGTTGTAAACCCTCTGTGAAGTTTGGTATTAACACCCTATCCTCCCCGACCCTCACACACATGCATTATTGTTTCCATTGAGAAATTCTTGAGTTTGATGGAGTCCTGTCTGCCTTTATTGTTGAATCAAGGAACTGCAGCTATGGACAACAACCTGAAACTTCCCCCCAGTTTTCTTCTAGGCGTTTCATGTTTTTACATCATGTGTCTTGATTTTTATCCATTTTGAGTTGATTTTTGCATATGATGTGAATTGTCTTCGTTTTGTATGTGGATATTGGGCTTTACCAAAATCCTTTTTAAAGAGGTGTTTTCCCCATTATGATTCTTGGTGTCTTTATGAAAAACCATTTAGCCTTTTTCTGGGTTGGTTTCTGGGCTGGCTTGTTCCATGGATTTGTCTTTAAGTCATTATACTAGTCTGTTGATAGTACTGATTTTTACTATGTTTTGAAATCAGGAAGAGTCAAGTCTCCAACTACATTGCTTTTATTCAAGATTGTCTTGGCTCTTTGAGGTCCTGGGCTATGGTCAGGCGACTCTATCTGTTACAAAATTGTCACGAGATTTTGACAGGATTGACATTGATTATAGATTGCTTTAGATATTTTGCTAGTTTAACTTTATGTGTTTGTTCATGCTTTTAATATCATCATTATGATTTTTCATTGTTAAAGATTCTTCTATGCTCATAGATGAAAGTTATGACTTTTTAAGGGATGGGTGTGTACAGGATTGTGTGCTGTCTGGATGGGCAATTATATCTTATCAATTGGATCAGAGGTTATTGTGTGGTGTGTGCTTTCATGTGGCCACTTAATTGAGTCCACAGTAAGAGAGTCTTGAGATAGGCGGTCTCTGTATGAAACTGGCGTGGCAGTGGCCTACCTTGGTAACTAGATGGGTAGACAGACTGCTGCTGGGTTCAGAGGAGCCGTCAGCAGTGTGAGATGGGATGGAGCTTAGTGGGTGAGACACTTTATTGACTGAGATGGAAATATCCCGCAGATGCCAAGTGGCCCTATGGTGCTGGCGCAAGCGAAGGATAAAAGAAACCACCTTTTCTTTTTTACCGCAACATTTCATAGTACAATTTCTTGGTTAATTACTAAATGTTTTTGGTGCTATTAAAAATGATATTGCCTTTTCAGTTTTTTTTTATTAATCATTGTTGTATATATAAGCAATGAGTGTTTTTTTTTAAATATTATGTATACAATGTTCTGCCTGCATGTATGCCTGAGGGTCAGAAGAGGGCACCAGATCCCATTACAGATGGTTGTGAGCCACCATGTGGTTGCTGGGATTGAACTCAGGACCTCTGGAAGAGCAGTTGGTGCTCTTAAACCGCTGAGCCGTCTCTCCAGCCCAGAATGAATGTCTTTAATGTTGACTTTGTGTTCTGCTACCTCGCTCAGTTTCTTAATTAGTAGCAACAGAATTTTCTTTTGTACTCTTTAGAGTATTCATTTAGTATCATATCATCGATAGACAAAGAAAAGTTTCCCTTTTTCTGAATTGTATGCATTTTATTACTTTCCTAATTTCGACATTTGCTGGTTAGATGGGAATGGTAAGAATAGAAAGTTTTGATTTGTTCCTGATCTTAAAGGAACCGTGTTCAGTCTTTGGCTCTTGTGTGTGTTACTTGTGGGCTTTTCACATACCAATCCTTCCAGTTTTTATTAGCCTGAAGTGGGTACCGTACTGAGTTTTATACCAGAGCGATGCTGTTTAGGTGGGTGGGCTTTTGTGCATCAACTGAGAAGGCTGTGCCCGCACTGCTGTTGACAGCATGGACTGCTCCTGTGTTGAGCGTTGGGAGTGGCTCACTTGGTGGTGGCGCAGACTTGTTTACTGTGCTGCTGGTTTGTTTTGACAATGCTTTGCTCAAGTCACTTGCATCCTTCTTTAAAGATACTAGGTTAGTTTTCTTCTTGTGCCATTATCTTGATTTGGTTTCAAGATTATGTTGACCTCATGTTAACTCTTTCTAAGTGTTTTGTAGAATTCTCTAGAGGCCGTCTGTTCCTGGGCTTTCTTTTAGTTGGAAATTTTCTAAAAAGGAGTTTTAGAAAAACCCTAATGTTTTGCTTGAATGCATATGTGTGCATCATGGAGACTAGATGGGGTGTCAGATCCCCTGGAATTGGAGCTAGATAGTTGTGAGCCCCTGTGTTTGTGGTGGGAATTGAACCTGGGTCCTTCGCAAGAGTACCAAATGCTTTGAATCACTAAACCATCTCTCTAGCCCCTTAGTTGAAAATTTTTAGTTTCTGCATCTTGTTACTCATGTCTCTGTGGACTAAAGTGCTTGACAAGAATGACTTTAGGGGAGGCAAGGTTTCTTATGGCCCAGGATCTTAGAGCCAGTCAGTCTGGCAGCTCAAGTCATGGCAGTGCAGTTTGTGAAAGGAACCTGTAAGCTTTCAAAGACTCACCCCAGCTGACCTACATCTGACAGTTAGGCGCTGCATCATGAAGGTTCCACAGCCTCTAAAAATGGTATTGCTAGCTAGGGGACCAAGTCTTCAAAGCACAAGCATTTGGGAGGCATTTAAACCATAGTAGCATCTAATCCTTTTAATTTAATAGTTAGGTATTATTCACAGATTTTACTTTTCTTGTGATTTGGTATATATATACCAAAACTTAAGTCACAAGAAAAGTATATATATATGTATATATATATGAATGTTTTATTTTTTAAGTATGCATAGGTTTGTGTCTGTGTGTAGGTATGTATTGAGTATAGGGGCCTACAGAGTCTAGAAGGAGGAGGGCATTGTATCCCCTGGAGCTGGAGTTACAGGTTGTAAGTCACACAAACTGGTACCAGGAGCTGAACTTAGGTCTGCTGGAAAAGTAGCAAATTCTGTTAACTGCTGCTTCTTATCGCTAGTAGTGAGGTTTTTAAGACTATATTCACCTCTGACTCTTCGGATCTGTTGGCCATTGTTGTTCACAGCCTTTTCTTGTGCTCTCCGAACATCAGCTTTTTTTCAGCATCCTTTTTTGTTTCTGTTTCTAGTAGAGTCTTCTTGGTTTTTAGTTTTGCAGGACTTTTGTTTTTCTGTGTCCTAGTTTTTCTCATGTTCTGTGTTAGCTCTCTTTCTTGCTCCTCGGCATGGTTTGTAAATCCCCCAGTGATGTCTACTTTGATGCAGTGATTGATTAAGAGTCACTGGAACAACAAATGCCTGTGAATTCTAGGACTTGAGGTAGCCTGGGCTACAGACTTACCCAGGGCTTGTCTCAGAGATCCCTTTCATGGAATTTACTGAGAGTACAAAAGGCTAACTTTGCACTGATGCATACATTTTCTGCTTCCCTTCTGCTGCTGGCTTTAGTTTCGTTGTATTAAAGTCAGATAGATGCTTTTTATATTCTTAAATTATCTGAATGAACATCTGATTGCTTTTCTGAAAGATGTTGTTTTCTAAAATATATTTGTCTCTTGAGCATATTTCTCCTTTTCACACCAGCTATTATGCACTTTTGTTACAATTACTGAACCAGTATTGTCGCATGTTACTAACTAAAGACCTTTCTTCCCTGTCATCCCTTTTCTGGTCAGTGCAGCACCTAACATTTAGTGCTCATTTTTCTGTAGATTCCTCACCACATTTTTAATGACGCTAACACTTTGAGATGTGTTGCTTAGCTACATTAGAAGGTCTCTGTTGGAGTTTGTTTTTCATGATTAGAGTATAGTGTGCGGTATTAGGAGGACCTATTTGACAGTTTCGAGTCCTCTCCCAATCCCTGCTCGGGTAAAGTAGCTATGATGCCCGATGTTGCTTTTCCCTTTTCCTCCCTACTGCTTACATAGAAATATTCCTCTTCTCTTTCCAGGTAAGTTTGACCTTGAAAGTGCTCCTTTCAAAACAACAGGGAGAGTTGAGGGTAACTGATGCTGACTTGGTAGGGTGCAGAGGAAAGAGGACACTTGCACTGCAGCGGGAATGTGATTTAATAGAGCCTCTGTGGGGAGCAGGAACAAGGACAGGTTTATCAGCGCAGTCCAGCAGCCCCACTTGTGCCTGTATTTCCACAGGAATTGAAACATCTGTGTTCCCAAACAACTGTAGTAGTAATTGTGATAGTTCGATAAGTGGATGAAAGCCAGTTGTCCATCATCAGATAGGTGGATAAGGAAGGAAGTGTGTGTACAGGGTGGACTACTGTTCAGTCTTCACAACAAAGGTTCTGTCACCTGAGACAGTGGATGAACATGGAGGACCTTATGCTAAGGGAAAGGAGCCAGTGAAAAGATAGCAGCACATGACTTCACATGTGTGAGGAACCACAGGAAGTTGAACTTGGAGTAGAATAAGGTTTGCCTTAGGCTAGGCATAGATAATGTTGGGGAAAGCATTTAATTTTGTTAGAATAAGAGATATGTATTACACAGAATGGTGACCAATAACCCTTGTGTATTTCAGAGTTTCTTAGAGGGAAATGTTTTACCACTAAACCTTAAGTTATTAGTGTAAATCCAGGTCAAAACATGACATTTACTCTTTCAGTAATGTGTGTGATTTTTGTTTTGTTTTGTTTATTTGGTTTTGGTTTTTTTAAAACAAGGTTTTTCTATGTAGCTCTGGCAGTCCCAGAATTTGCTGTATAAACCAGACTGGCCTTAAACTCAGATCTGCCTGCCTCTGTCTCCCTATGCTGGGATCAAAGGTGTGCACTAACACACCTTTATATAACAAATAATATTGTTATATAACAAATATATAGTAACGATTATTATTGTTAGCTAAAATAAATTTTTGAGCATGAGTGTCTCTGAGGTGTGCAGGTGTGATTGTGGGTGAACACATACATTTGAAAAGGTTTTCCTTTCCTGATTTTGAGCAGAGCAGTGAAGGAACAGCAGGAGTTTGTGTTGTGGTTTTGTTTTCTATTGTGGTACATGTACATAGCAGAATTTAACATTTTAATACTTTTCGTTGGTCATGACGGCACAAGGCAGGTGGCCACACCTTCATGTGTGTCGTCAGGCCCAAGGACTGCTTCCGTCCTTGTCAGGTCTGCCAACTTCTTCATGTGACATCCCACACCGTTTATGGATCTTCTCTGCAGACGTTTCCTGGAGGAGCAACATGCAGAGGCTGAGGCGGTGAGGGCCTCTTTTATGGAGTCGTGCTTTAGCCTATCATGCAGGAATGTATAGTGGACCTGGAGTAGCGTCGTGTGCGTTTGTGACAGGTCATAGTGTGCAGTTCCAGACAAGGAGAGCAGCCTGACACTGGGGAGGAGAGTGCTCTCATCCAGACTGCACAGGGAAGTGGGCCCTGCTTTCTCAGTGTAGACGCTACAGACATAGAAAGGACACTGACAGAGCAGTCTGCAGCAACCCCCGCCCCTGTGGTCTTTCTCTGTGCGTCTAGAACCTCGTTCCTGAAGCACTGGCATCACACGTGCTCAAACTAGACTTGTTGGTTTCTCCAGGCTTTCCTGCTAAACACAATATTAGTTTAGGATTCCTGGTTCACAGACTTTCTGTAGAGATAGAACCTTTAATAACTAATTCCTGGTCCTGATGAGCACACTGATTCCATAGAAGATGCCTCTGGGCTGTTGATTAAATGTAGTTATTTCCTAGTGGTGATAGATTCAGAAATAGAAGTGAGCTTTCCCTTATTTCTTTGAAATGTGAACTAAATTTTTTTCTTTTTCTTTTTTTTTTAATTTTTTTTTTTACCTTTATTAACTTGAGTATTTCTTATTTACACTTCGATTGTTATTCCCCTTCCCGGTTTCCAGGCCAACATCCCCCTAACCCCTCCCCCTCCTCTTCTATATGGGTGTTCCCCTCCCCATCCTCCCCCCCCTTACCGCCCTCCCCCTAACAGTCATGTTCAAGGGTGGGGTGGGGTGGGGTTCAGTCTTGGCAGGACCAAGGGCTTCCCCTTCCACTGGTGCTCTTACTAGGATATTCATTGCTACCTATGAGGTCAGAGTCCAGGGTCAGTCCATGTATAGTCTTTGGGCAGTGGCTTAGTCCCTGGAAGCTCTGGTTGGTTGGCATTGTTGTTCTTATGAGGTCTCAAGCCCCTTCAAGCTCTTCCAGTCCTTTCTCTGATTCCTTCAATGGGGGTCCCGTTCTCAGTTCAATGGTTTGCTGCTGGCATTTGCCTATGTATTTGCTGTATTCTGGCTGTGTCTCTCAGGAGAGATCTACATCCTGTCGGCCTATACTTCTTTGCTTCATCCATCTTATCTAATTGGGTGGCTGTATATGTATGGGCCACATGTGGGGCAGGCTCTGAATGGGTGTTCCTTCTGCCTCTGTTCTAAACTTTGCTTCCCTATTCCCTGCCCAAGGGTATTCTTGTTCCCCTTTTAAAGGAGTGAAGCATTCACATTTTGATCATCCTTCTTGAATTTCATGTGTTCTGTGCATCTAGGGTAGTAATTCAAGCATTTGGGCTTGTGTGTTTTTCTGTGATTGGGTTACCTCACTCAGGATGATATTTTCCAGTTCCATCCATTTGCCTATGAATTTCATAAAGTCATTGTTTTTGATAGCTGAGTAATATTCCATTGTGTAGATGTACCACATTTTCTGTATCCATTCCTTTGTTGAAGGGCATCTGGGTGAAACTAAATTTATTACCCTCAGTTTTACTTGATTATTTTATATCACATACAGTTGGAATTCGAAAATTTGAATCTCTCTTTTTTTTTTTCTTTTTTTCGGAGCTGGGGACTGAACCCAGGGCCTCACACTTGCTAGGCAAGCACTCTACCGCTGAGCTAAATCCCCAACCCCGAAAATTTGAATCTCTTACTCAGTCTGCATTGCTATGGTTTAAAAATTGTGTCAAGGGGTTGGGGATTTAGCTCAGTGGTAGAGCGCTTACTTAGCAAGTGCAAGGCCCTGGGTTCGGTCCCCAGCTCTGAAAAAAAGAAAAAACTATGTTAAGGCGCTGGAGAGATGGCTCAGTGGTTAAGAGCACTGACTACTCTTCCAGAGGTCCTGAGTTCAAATCCCAGCAACCACATGGTGGCTCATAACCATCTGTAATGAGATCAGATGCCCTCTTCTGGTGTGTCTGAACAGCTACAGTGTAATATAAATATAATAAATAAATAAATCTTTAAAAAAAAGAATTAAAAAAGAATCAGTCTCTCCCCCCCCCCAAAAAAAAACCCAAAACAAAAACAAAAACAAAAACTGTGTCAATTGGGCATGATTGGGCACACCTTTAATCTTAGCACTTGGGAAGCAGAGGCAGGTGATTTCTGAGTTTGAGGCCAGCCTGGTCTACGGAGTGAGTTTCAGGACAGCCAGGGCTAGAGAGACCCTGTCTCAAAAAAATGTATTAAACCAAACCAAAACCCCAAAAAGTGTAGCAGCTAGTTGAAGTCCTAAACTGAAATGAGAGTTTAGTGTCTTCGTTTGTCCACTCTGTAGGTCAGGATACATGCGTTAGCAAACACTCACTGTTTTAGAATGACATGGTCCACAGTTCAGTGAAGCCATTGATGTAGCCTATGTGACAAGAGTTGTCAGGAGTGATAGTAGCCGGCAGGTGATGGCTGAGAATCTTAGATCAACACGTGACAGAAAACAAGCAGACAGCGAGAGTGTGGTCTGCCCAGGAACTGGGAGCGTCTGGATGGTGTGTGCATGGACAGCTGAGAAAATGGCGTCCGTGTTTGGGGTAGCCACAAAAAGTGACTGTTCAGTTCTGGGCAGGGCAGAGTCAGAGGCTAGTAAGTGAGCGAATGGGACTGATGAAGTAATCTAGGCTGAGGACTGAGACGTGTGGTGTCCCCCAACCCTGAGAGTATTAAACTCAACAGGCTGCCTTTAGGTAGCAGGAGGAGATTGTAGAATTTTGGGTAAGACAAAATTCAGTTTTCAGAATTGTAGAGACAGATTTTTGGTGTCTCCATTTTTAGTAGTTTCTTAGGAGCAAAGGTCTTAAGTGTTGAGTGGAGGAAGACTGTTGACGCAGTTTTCAGTGGTGCATACAAACGCATGCTCAGCTGCCGTTAGCTGCTGTCACAGTTGTTCTTTTATTAATGCATCCTTTATTTTGGTGTGGACACTATTAGATGAACACCAAAATGCCTTAGACATCTGTTTTATTCATAAACACTCACTCCTCCTCATACCTTGGACTCTGCACCCATAGATTTAATTATCCATGGATTAAATGTATTTGGTGGGGGGGGGGTTGTGTTTGTACCAAGTATGTACAGACTTTGTCTTTCCTACCGTCAGTCTCTCAGTAATGCAGCGCCATGTCTAGAGCGTTCACACAGTGCTCATTTTCAGAAGCACCGAAGCAGCTGTGAGAAAGTACATGGAAGGGTGTACGTAGACTGCACGTGAAGACTATGCCATGGTATATAAGGGTCTGACTGTTGCAGACTCTGACGTCCATGTAGGGTCAGGACTGACCGCTCATAGTCTGAGGACCAGTGTCACCACTGCTATGGTATTAACATTAATGAGAGAGGGTAATATAAACAGTCACGAATGTAAATTATATTTCTTTAAAGATGACTTATTGCACAATTGTTCTTTTTGCATACATGTATGTGTACTATGTGTGCAGTGCCCACAGAGGTCAGAAGAGGCCATCAGAGGTCCTGGAGCTACAGACAGTTGTTGCTGCCCTGTGGGTGCTGGGACCCGAACCTTGGTCCTGTGCAAGAGTAGCAAGTGCCTGGAATTACTGAGCCACTTCTCCTGCCCCTAAACTTTTAAGTTTCTTGCTGGTATAGGTTATTGCTCCCCTTGAAAAGGTACTTAACAATTTACTAAGCATTAAATTTGTCATTTTAATTATTGAACACTTTTAGGTATTTTATGAAAAAAGAAAGTCATAGTTTTTAATTTAAAATAGTGTATTATAGATACAGTTTTTTCCTACCTGAAATGAAGCAAAAAAACTAAGCGGTTGTTTTTTACATATATTGTTCCAGGCTTGATTTAATTTTGGATGAGATTATTCTTACATCGAGATGTTAATAAACCAAACTTTAGGTAAGTAGAACACTTTATTAAATGTTACATACTAAATAGGAATAATAACAAGAGCTTATATTTTTAAAATGTGTCTAAAAGTCCAGAGTTAAAGAATTTCAATAACATTTTGCAGTATGCTCTTAATTTTTTGACCTTTGGTTCAGTTGATTAATAGGAGTAAACAGACACAGAGTGGTAAAGCAGTCTCAGTGTTCTTTGCTCAGTACTATGGTCTCCTGACACTTGCAGGGCCCTAGCATTGTAGCATCTTAGAAAATGTGGCTGGTGCTGCTCTAGCCACTGCTGGTCACCTCCCACTGGGTAGTAAGATGTGCTGACTGACTTGTTTCTGTAGTGGAGAGAATATAGTACCCTTTGTTGACTTTACTTTAGTTCCTTAAGAAAAAATTTAAACCACGACTTTTTTCGATACTGTAATGTTGAGAACTGACATGTTTAGTCATACACGTATATGTGTTTGGAGGCCACAGTTTGACATGAGGTTTCTTCCTTAGTTACTCTGCATTTTATTTAGGGAGGAAAGGCTCTCTCTGAACTTTGTCTAGCTAGCCAGCTCACCAAAGGGACCACCGTCTGCCGTCTGAGCACTGGAGTTACATGTCAGCCACTGTGCCAGCCGCTGGGGATCCGAGTCTGGGTCTTCCTGATGCCCAGCAAGCTCTTCATCTATCTGCCAAGCACGTCTCCAGTTCTGACGCCTCTACGGATGTAATGCTCTGGTTGCCTTCTAAAGATTTTCAAAAACATAATTTTGCTGCTATTTTGTCTGATATGTGAAAGGATGCTTTTTCACAATGTGAAGTTTTTGAAATGATAAAAACAGATCAGCCAATAAGCATGGCCTTAGTGTATAGAGTAAGACAGAGTGGTAGATGGTGAACTGCTGAGTGTCATGTACATAGAGAAAATTCCTTATCTCAGAGTTCCTTAGTTCTCTTCAATCTAAATCCAATAGCCTTGTTACATTTCATTAGGCTGGTTTGTTTTAGTTGGTTTTTTGAAGATTTATTATTTTTATGTAAGTACACTGTCACTGTCTTCAGGCACACCAGAAGAGGGCATTGATCCTATTATAGATATGAGGCACCATATGGTAGCTGGGAATTGAACTCAGAACCTTTGGAAGAGCAGGCAGTGCTCTTAACCACTGAGCTATCTCTCCAGCCCAATTTTAGTTGCTTTTGAACTTCATGTACATAGAATTATATAGTTCGTGCCTTTTAAGTTTTATTTTGATATTTTTGTTTTATTTATCTTGTGTGTTTTGTAAACCTTTGTTCTCAGTTGCAATTCTTATCCCTTCTAGACTTCTTTCAGTTTTACCCCATCAATAGCAGAAGAAAATGTAAGCTGTCTGTGTCGTGGCCTGTGGTTACTTGGCTGTGCCTACATGCCTGGGCCAGAGGCACTGAGGGGTCCTTTCCTGTAGTTTTGAGCTTTTCTTCTGCTGTGGTCATTCACTCTCTTCCGTGTTACTGTCACTGTTTCTGTTCTGTGACGCACCGCCGTGATCAAGGCGACATGAAAGTAAGCCTTTAATTTGGGGCACACAGTTCCAGAGGGTGAGTTTATAGCCATCATGGCAGGAGCATGGCAGGAGGCAGGCAGGCATGTTGTGGGAGGGAGCAGTGGCTGAGAGCTTACATGTGGAGACATTGAGACAGAGTGAGAGCTAACTGAGAATGGGGCGAGCTGTTTAAAACCAAAGCCCACCCTTCTCCAACAAGGCCACAACTGATCCTTCCCAGATGTCCCACCAACTGTGGGCCAGACATTCAGACACACGAGCCTGTGGAGGCCGTTCTTCCTCACACCACCACGCTGGTCCTCTACTTGGCTGCAATTCTGTTGAGGACAGACACCAACCATGTCTGGTCCGTCTTACGTAGCCTTTGGGCTCCTGCATGTACCCAGTGCGTGTTTGTTCAGCATATGGCAGTGACAGTTCTTTCTCAAGGATTTCAGAATTGTGTCTGGAATGGGGCTGGGTGGCTGCTGGCCGTAGGACAGAGCCAGTGAGGGCAGCATAGAGCAGTTGGGAATGAGGATGTGTCTTCAGTCTCGATTCAGTGGAAGTAAATAGTCTTACTTTTAAACTTTAAGCTACTCGAATATCATTGATTTTGACTCTAATTTCCATGCAAAGGTATTAATATGTTTTATAAAAATTGAAGTAGTATTTTCTAGTAGAAATTCGCAGGTTGTTTTATTGGTTATTTCTTTAAGTTGAAAATCTAAAAGGTTGTGTTACTGATGAAAGTAAAGAGAGAGGGACGGTTGTTTACTTGAGTCAGCTGAAGAGAGTCCCTTCATGTCCCTAGAGGTGAGAGCACCATGATCTAGGACTGTGGATGTTTTTATTTTATCATCATAAACATATTACATATATATAAATACATAAACATACTTTATTAATGAATGATGTGTATAAAAAGGTAAAGTATTTTGACAGGTTTTTTTCTCCTTAGTAGTTGAAACTTGGCTAGTTGGATGGGATATCACAGTCAGTCACCTGGGGTTTTTATGCCTGAAACGAGACTGCCTTGTAGCAGGTCCAAAGCAGGAGAGGTTCCTCCCCACTGGGATCACGTCGTCTCCTCTTCATTGCAGCTTTGACAGTAAAGGCTGAGCGCAGAGTTGGCTCTGGACCCTTCTCATGCTGTGCTGTCTCTAGAAGGGGCTGCTGTCACTGTTGAGTTATCTATCACCTTGGTTACCTTGTGTTTCCTTCTGGGTGTAAAGCATGTGGTCTGTTACAC
The DNA here is from genome assembly GCF_021556685.1 of Rattus norvegicus. Classification (NCBI taxonomy): domain Eukaryota; kingdom Metazoa; phylum Chordata; class Mammalia; order Rodentia; family Muridae; genus Rattus; species Rattus norvegicus. Next base: position 3,003,260 of record NC_141547.1, read on the forward strand.
TGTTTGATTTACATATCTCTAACTCCTTGATTAATTCTAAGAGCTGTTATCAAGGATAGACTAAAAACAATTTAACGACAATAACAAATTCAGATGCCATTAAATGAATCAACTGATATTTAAAAACATTTTACAGATCAATAGTTATGTGGTAGGGAGGCCTCAGACTAGCTAGAAGCTTTACTGGTTTTCTCAAAAGAACAGTAAGGAAGAAGTCAAAAGACCTAGGTTCTAACTTTGCAGTTGCCCACCTGGCCTGAAGCTAGTCATTACTATTTCTGAGCCTCAGACAGTTAGGGTTCCGCACTGGAAAGTAACTTGGTGGGTAAGAGCAAAGGTAACAGCACGCAGCAGACCTCACACAAGAGACTTACTGGGGGATGGGGTGGTGAAAGGCTGCCTCTGAGCAGGGACAGGAGAGGGAAAGGGAGGGAGACAGACAGAAAGACAGACCAGACAGACAGACAGGATATGTGTGGTGAGGTTTTATAAAGACTTACCTGGTGAGTACGGTGAACCTGTGTCTCAGTTGGCAGCTGGTGATGACATGATGACTGAGTTGCTGAAGGCAGGCTTGAGGAGCATGGTTCCTAACAATGATATTAGCTATGAAACTGAAATAATTATCAATATGAAGACGTTTGCCACATTATTTTTGGATGAGTTCAAACTCAGACTTGTTTAAACAATTTGAAAAAATTAACAATTCAAAAACTCCTGTGCTTGGTACAATATAAACACAACATCTAAGAAGAACCTGTTAGTAAGCCAGGTGTGGCAGAGTATGCTATGCTTTCAGTCCCAAGCACTCAGGCAGCTGAGGCAGGAAGATGGCAGCAAGTCTGAGACCACCCTAGGCTACTTAGTAAGAACTTACCTCAAAACCATCAGGAAATAAAATGCCAATAAAGTTGGCAACATGAATATCCAACTAAATGAAACCTTTATAAAATAACTTCTGAAATTAAAATTAGACTTAGGGAAAACGATGATTGGATATGTGCTGCAGTCTTGAGTTCCTCAAAGCCAAAGGCAGTGGGCTTTATTACATACTCTAATCTGTATTCAAGTGTTTAATATAGCACCTTACTGACTGTAGATGTTTGTTTGTTTGTTTGAGATGGTCTTGCCCCAAAATCCAGGCTGGCCTAGAACCTTCACTGTGGATCCAGGCTGACCTAATGCAAGATCATCATGGCCTAAACTGGGAAGTTCTGGAATTACTCTGAATTCTGCTCACACTAAGTAGACACACTTCAGGGCCTCCCACAGAAGTGACAAATTGAAATGTAGAAAAACTGTTCGTGATTTATGTAGATAAACTTGAGGACCTGTGGAAGAAGAGATAGCCTAAGAAATGAGGTAAGAGAAGGGAGATTTGGTGGGACCAAGAGGCCCACATCATTTTCAGTATGGAACTCATCATGAGGTATGTAGGTAGTGCTTGGTGCCAGGGAATAGAGTAGAGAATAAGGCTGGGGCCATTGTATTGTGGGTCATATAAACTATTTAAAGGGTTTAGATTAACAGAATAAGAAGAAGCAGTTGAAGAAGCTTATGTGGAAGTGATGTGAATACATCTAAGGAGATGATGTTGCTGCTGCTGCCGCCGCTGCCGCCGCCGTTCTGGTTTTGATCCTAGGCTCTTATACCTTAAGCATCTCTGGCAAAGACCCAGTGAAAAACTAGAGAACAGTCACAGGGATGCTGGATTGTATTCAGAACGACTTTTGTAAGAGGATAGATATCTAGACTGACCTTACAGTAGTAAAGGGTAGTTTTGAACATGTGGTTGGATTCGAGAGATTTTGACAGCAAAATAGATCAGCTTTGGTCTCTACTTAAGTGGAGTTGGTGCTAGGGATGCCAAGGCGGCGATGAGGATGCTTTGTGCTCCTAGCTTAGGCAGTGGACCTGCATTCCTGGATGGGAACCATGGGGATGATGAGGTCTTGAAACAAAGAAGAACTAAGTTTTAGTTAAGCGTGAAACATCCTGAGCCAGGTGAACTCAAGTGCCAGGTGGCATTGAGCTCTAAGAGAGACCCAGTGTCTGTCCCCCTGCTGCTGCAGTGGTACTGGACTAACACACCTCTGAAGCTCAGCGGCCCTGGCTAGGTAGGTGCCCTTCTTTATAGGAGTTGCTGTGCTCATGGTGGCTCTCTTCACAGCAACAGAACAGTAACTACAGGGCACATGGCAAGAAGAAAAGGTACAGAATACTCATACCTCCGTAGCACCCCCCTCTGGCTTCACAAATGTCGATAGTTTGGATTCTCTGATTAAGATGTAAGGCTGTGGTAAGCTTAGATTTACTCTTCTTACATGATTTTATTTTATGTATATTGTGACTATTTCCCCTATACTTAGGTTTGCATACCACATGTATGTCTAGTGCCCACAGAGGCCAGAAGCCGGCATGGGATCCCGGATCAAGATTCATGTGCAACCGTACTTTTTGGCTACTTTATTGGTTATTACCTACTACCCTTCTCTACTCCAGTCCCTTCCAGCCCCACAACACTAGGCTGAGAAAGAAAGGGGTATACATCTCTTTAGACTACTGCTTGCCAATTAGGGTCGTTGAATTCCTAGGACAAGTCAATCTTCCTTGTCAGGATATCTGCAACCAGCAAACAGGAACTTAGCAAAAGCAGCAAAACCATGAGAAGCAGAGGAGCAGCAGCACCGCCTCTCAGGGCCCTGGCCTTTTCATACCTTCTCTAGAGTCCCCAGAATTCCAGACATAGACCATGTTCAGCTGGCGTAACCTCAGCCCCTCCAGAGCACGAGACAAATCCCAGTCAGCTGCTGTGGACAGTCTGAAGGAGCCCCACACCCCACACCCCACACCCCACATCCCACACCTAGGTTTGAGACAGACATATTCATATAACAGAGCCTGTTTTTTAAAGGAACCAGATTCTTACTACAGGTATGCATGGCTGCGGGTCACCCTGTGGGTGCTTTGTCCTCTGCGAGAGCCAGCCAGGGCTCTTAATTGCTACATCATCTTTTCAGCCCTTGGATAGTTTCTTTTTTTTTTTTTTAATTCTTTTTTTTAATTCTTTTTTTCGGAGCTGGGGACCGAACCCAGGGCCTTGCGCTTCCTAGGTAAGCGCTCTACCACTGAGCTAAATCCCCAACCCATAGTTTCATTTTTTTACTTTCATTTTTATTTTATGTTTCTGAGACAACATTTCACTCTATAACCCTGGCTGGCCTGGAACTTGTGGCAACCTAAAGAACTGTTCCTAAATCCCTCATAGAAGGCTGTCAGCTCCTCTTAGCTCTGAGCACTCACTTGGAGTCAAGCAGGGTGTTCTGCTGCCACCCCTATTCCCAACTCCAGCGCTGTGCCAGTGGCCCTGGGTACACCGAAGACTGGGAGCCACAGCCGTCACCCGGACTCCGCTGTTTCCCACTCTCCACCCCTCAGTGTGCTGCTGCCCCAGATAGTGTTTAAAGAAATGGTTGTGGGGCTGGGGATTTAGCTCAGTGGTAGAGCGCTTACCTAGCAACCGCAAGGCCCTGGGTTCGGTCCCCAGCTCCGGAAGAAAAAAAAAAAAAAAAAAAAGAAATGATTGTGTTTGGGTTTTTGTTTGTTTGTTTGTTTGTTTTTTTTAACACTTGAGAACTTTTAGACTTTTTTTGCTTGGTTTAGCAAAACTATGATATCCAGGCTTATTTAACATTTATTCAGTAACAGACAGTGTTACTAATATTTTATAAATATTAATTTATTCTTTGTTTTGTAATTAACAAGATTAAAATTGTTATACCACTCTTAGAGCAGGAAAATAGATGTGAAATAAAGTTTTTAAAATGGGGTGGGTGTATTAGTCAGGATTCTCTAGAATCACAGAACTTATAGGATATCTCTATATATTAAGGGAATTTATCTGAATGACTTAGTCTACAGTCCAACTAATGGGCAGCTGTGAACGGGAAGTCCAAGAACCTAGTAGCAGTTCAGTCCACAACTGTATAAGCTGGAATCCTGAAGAAGCAGGCTCCAGCAGGGGTACTGGCATGTAATTGCAAGCAGGCAAGGAAGAGGGACCAACATGCCTAGATTTGGAACTTGCTCTGTCCCAGGCTGGCCTTGAACTCAGAGATCTGCTTGCCTCTGCCTCCTGGGATTGAACTCATGCAGTACCTTACCCTGGGCCTAAGCTTTCATGGCCGCTATGCTGCAAGATCTGGACCACAGGTGTGGCCTCCATTTTCTGGAGCGTAGCTCATTCCAGGTGTAGTTAAGTTGACAACCAATAGCCATCACTGTGGGCTTGGTGGTACTCACCTTTAATTGCAGCACATGGGGAGACAGAGGCAGGTGAACCTCAGTTCAAGGACAGCATGGTCTGCATTTTGAGTTTTAGGATAGCCAGGGTTATATGACAAGACCCTGTCTCAGAAAAACAAACAAACAAACAGACAGACAGAAAACCCCACCAAAAATGTACACAATTAAAACTGTTAATTCCATCTACATGTCTATACACCTGCCCCAGGTTTGTGCACCTCCCCAGGTTTGTGCACCTCCCCAGGTTATTTTGGAAAACACAGATATGGTTTTGGTTTCCACTCACATAAATTGGCAAGTTTTTTTTTTTTTACTGATTGTAATTATCATTTAAATAGAATTATTAAATATTTTCCTTTTTATAACTGACTTATTTCACTTTATGATTAAGGCTTTCCCTATTGTGATGTTTTGTCAACCTCCTTTTTAAGGTTGTTGTATGTATTTTCCACATTTGATCAAGCTTCTTCACCAGTGGACATGTCGACTGCCCTCAGTCTGTAGCTTGTGAATAATACACATTCTGAGTGTCTCACCTGCCCCCAGCTCCTACGGGAGCTGCACCACTCGACGCTGCCTCCAGCACTAGACAGATGCTTCTTCACTGTGTCTTTGCTTTATGTTCTTTGTGCGTGTGTGCGTGTGCCTGTGTATGTGTGTGTGCCTTGTGTGTGCGTGTGTGCCTGTGTGTGTGCCCGTGTGTGTGTGTGTGCGTGTGTGCCTGTGTGTGTGCCCGTGTATGTGTGTGTGTACGTGTGCGTGTGTGCCTGTGTGTGTGCCCGTGTATGTGTGTGTGTGTGTGTGTACGTGTGTGTGTGTGTGTGTGTGTGTTGTTGTTGTTGTTGTTGATTTTTGCTATCCTAATGGTAGTGAGGTGATGCCTCATTGCACTTTTGTTTGAGAAGGCGTCTTGTAGCTGGCCTCAGACTCCTGGGTTTAAGAGACTTATGTGTAGATCCTGTGTGTTGAGCTGCCAAGCTGGATCTTATTGATGACAGTGATGGGCCCCGGGCATTTGTAAGTCAGTGTTGGAGGATGGACTATTCAGAGTCTTTGCTCATTAAAAATTCCAGGTTATTGGGGTGAGCGCTGCTTCCAGGTTGGGGAAGTTCTTTATGTTATGGGTGTAAACTCTTGTTACATATATAACTTGAAGATGTTTTCTCACTTCACAAAGATCACCTACTGCTGGCTGTTTTGTTTGGGAAAAGGCTGGCCATTTATGGAATGTGATGTCTCCACTCATAGTTGTCTTGCTTTTGGAATCATATTCAGGAAATTACTGCCAAACCCATGTCATGGTGCTGTCCCTTTATTTTACTCTAAGTCGTGGTCTGCCTTACGGTGGTCTTGAACTTGCTGTATAGCTGAGGTTTACCTTGCCCTTGTGTTCAGCCTCTCAGCTGCTGTCACCGTACTTGCTTTATGCAGCATTTGTGATGGGACCAGGGCTTCGGCCCTTCGCCCAGTTGATGTGCATCCTCAGCTCTATTTTAGCTTTTGTCCGTTTGATCTTACTCATTTTCATTTTTCAGTTTTCTGCTGTCCAATGAGATTTTTTTTATAATTTATTTTTATTTTATGTGCATTCGTGTGTTGTGTGCATGTGTCTTTGTGAAGGTCTCAGATTCCCTGAAACTGGAGTTACAGTTGTGAGCTGCCATGTGGGTGCTGAGAATTTGAACCCAGATCCTCTGCAGTGCAGCCAGCGCTGTCAATCATGGAGCCTTTTCTCCAGACCCTGTCCATCGTGATTTTTATATGACTTACGGGATGAGTTCTTATATTCTGACATGAATGTCAATGGGATTCTGATGGGGAATGGGAATGAATCTGTAGGTTTCTTTATACAGTGTTGACTTCTGTGATGGTTATTATTAATTTGTCAAGTTGACTGCATGTGGAATTAACTAGACTCGGGTAAGCCCATGAAGACTGTTATTGTTCTTTTGTACAATTGAATGGTTGTCTGTGCTGAAGTGATAGGGTGGCTTATCAGGTACTGCTTATTAAAGAATGTCTGCCAAAGAGGATAGATAACTTTTATTTTGTAAAGAATGTGTGTTTAACCATACCCTTAGAATAAGATGACAAAATGCAACACAGTGACTTAGATTTGTGACTTTTTTTTAATGTTCAGTAAAGTATGTATCTGCTTGCCGATACCTGGGAGGCATTCTCACAAGTGAGGAGAGCTGTCTGTCTGAGGAGAGCTCTAGGACAGCTTTGTGTTGTACACCTGTGGGAATGGAGGAACTGCCAAGCTTGGGGCCAGGCTCGTCCTCTGGCCACTGAGGTGCATCACTAACCAGATGCATTCACTCAGAGCTTTTTTAATTCCAATGATATTGACATGAAGAAAAGATAAAGACTTACAGTTTTGTCAAAATCACATAGTTTAAAGTAGACAGTCATTGTTTGGCAGGCTGTGTATAGAACACGAGTACTACAGAGTTCTGAGCTACTTCTCAGGAGATAGTAATGGTTAGCATTAGAACCTCTGTTACATCTAGTCATTTCTCATAAGTTATATTAAAGTGAGAGGCTCATCACTGAAATTGGAATACATTAGAGAATATTTTCACCTAAAGAGAAATTAAGATAGTTAATGAATTTTTAGTTGGGGGCTTGGAATAAATTGTTTTTTCTCTCAATACAATCTTTTGTCTTTATACTGCTGAAATTATATTACATACATAGCTTTTGAAATTTTTATCCCATATCGAATTAATTTCATACATAGGAATTGGAGCTTGTGAGTGAAGTCCTGAGTTCATGTATATACGTAGTACATGCTTGAGAGGCGATATGCACTTTCGCCACATGTTTTCATAGTTTCAAGTCAGTTGCGTAACTATGTCAGGCGTACATGATCTTTGAGCACACTGGTAGCTAGACACTTGTCAGAAACATTCAGCATATTTGACTACAGCAGCTGACGTGAATAAAGAAAAACTTTAACTCCTGTCAGGTTATAGGGCTGTTGTTCGTTTACAGTCAGCTTTACTTTGTTTTGTGTGTCCCTTTATGCTGTTCCACATCGTTTGATGGCTCACAATGCAGTGACTACAACAGAGGCCATGACTTCTGTCCTCTTGAGCCACGGAGAAGCTTTTTCTTGGATTTTACAGGTGAGTTAGAAAAGAGTACTCAGTAGCCGTCAGTCAGGCGTCTGAAAGCCGGCTGTGAGAGACCATGTGCATGAACATGTTGCAGTGGAGCTCAGTGGCTCACAGGCTTCTGTGGTAACCGGCCTTGTGTGAATGAGAGCTGAGAAGAGGAGAGGACTCGAGACCAAGTGACGTGCATGTGTGCATGTACAAGGCCTGTGACTCGAAGGGACGCTGGGAATGTGAGGGGACCCACGAGTCAGATCAGTGACGACAGGAAGAAGACAGATGCTGTCATTGAGAGATGGATTCAGCTGTGTTAAGGATTTGAATGGTGCCCTGAGAGAGGAAAGTATGAAGGACAAAAGTCCATTGTGCTCAGCAGAGAATGATTGGAGAAGGGCTGAGCTTGGTGAGACACTCCTGTCATCTCAGCATGGAGGAGTCAGGGCTGAGCTTGGTGGGACACGCCCGTCATCTCAGCATGGAGACTTCTCAGAAGAGAGGACTGCTGGGCTCAGATTTCCTGCTCTTCATTAAACACACATGAAAGGTAGTTGTAGTAATAACTAAATAGTGGATCTCGGCAACAGGTTCGCTTCCGGCCTAGTGCTCTATGCTCTCAAATGAGACACACACACAGCCTTTATGTTTTAGTACGCCTTCACAGCTCAATAGCTGAGCCATTGCCTAAACCTCCGTGTGGTTAATCCTGAGTTATTTACTAGCTCTTGTTGTATCTTGGCTGCCTTGGACCCAGTTGGGGGGCCCTTTGGGCTCCCAGCTCCTTCACATGGTGACTGTGCCTCTCTGTCCTCCACTCTTCTCAGGCCTGGCGTCCTTCTTTCCCATGCTCTCCTGCAATATCAGATCTCTCTCTTGCCCTGGGTCCCAAGTCTGGGAATCCTACCCTCCCACCTCTCTGTCTGTACTTCCTAGCTACTGGCTGTTAGCATTTTTATTTATCAGTCAGAACCAACGGGAGGCAGGTTCCCAGAAGCTACTTGCAGGTACGGTTTTGGGGAGAACATAATTAGCATTTGTAATACAAGCAGCTACATTTCCCCCTTTCGTCCAATTAAAAGGGCTCTTTTCTCTTAGATATATATTGAACACATTGAACACAGTTATGACAAGTTATAAATTCTAAGGTATGATAGACACTTGTAACACCCAGTCCATCATATTTGGCAATTTGGCAACTATCATCTATCCAAAGAGTTTACAATTCTGTACCTCAAGTGTTTGATTTTTAACTTGTATTACCAATTGAAAACCAGTCCTTCAATTCCGGAATATCTTCCTTAATGTTAGATAATTTAACTTCAATTATGAGACTATAATTAATCTTCAGTCCTATCAGAGATCTGAATCTGTAGGAAGTACAAAGACATGGCTTCCTAATCTTATATGACTTGACAGCTGATTGCTTGGATAGTCTCTGATATTTCTATAATGTTGGAGCATCTATCCATCTGTGAAGAAAAAATCCTGTCTGTTCTCCAGAGCTTGCTTTGAAGTCAGATATAAAGACATGCTATGTCCCGTGTTAGAGCACTGCGTGTTAGCAGAGAGAATGGTTGCTAAGACTGCTGTTATACTTTATATAGGCTGCTCTAGGAAAAGCTAGAGATAGGGAGGCACAAAGGAGGTCCGTGCATATATTTGGAGCATAACCTGAGAGCAGAATACATGGAACGTGGCTGAAGAGTAGTAGATAAGGTGAGAGTAGTAAGTCCCTGGGCTGGAAGTTTATCACTAAGTATACTAGAAGGAAGCTAAACACGAGCTTTAGGAGAGTCATGGTTTTATGCTACAGATTTTCAATTCAATTAGTGGGTTAAGTTAGGAAAATTTAATAATTTCAAATAGCATTCTGTGATTTAATTAGTTTTTGTTCTTTTACGTAAGAAAACATCCCCCCCCCCCAAAAAAAAAGTCAAATGCAGAAGGTGTAGTGCTTTGGAGTGAATTGTGGTTTCCCCTAAGACTACCCACCAAATCCAAGTCTCCTCCACCCCAGAGTATGGTCGTACTGAGAGGTAGGCCTTTACAGATGTAATCAAAGTGAAGTAGATTATTAGAGCAGATCTGCTAAGTTGTGGCTGGTGGGTTTGAAGTGAGGAAGTGTGGGTACTAAGACTCCGAGCTACAGGATGTGAAGTCAAAGGGAAAGGATGTCTATTTGTGAGCCAAGGAGAAATGCCGTGCATTTCTAGGATCTGTGACACGTGTGTGTGTGTGTGTGTGTGTGTGTGTGTGTGTGTGTTAGCTGTCCTAGGTCACTAATACAGAGGTTGGTTAACCCTGTTTCTCCTTCCTCTGTTCCCAGACGTAACCAGGGTAGTTGGTTGGTAGGAAAGCTTCCCATTGTTGTCTTGTGTGTCACTGTCTGTAATGCAGGCTATGGAAATGGGGTTTAGCATAGCAAGTGGCCAGTACTGAAGTATTGTGTAGGCTTGCCTTCCTGAAGAATTGTCGCTTTGTAACTCCTAGACAGTGTCATGTGCTTCTTTAGAGAGAAAAGACAGTTTGATTTCTCAACTTTGACTAGAATTGCAAGATTGATCCCCTCCCCCATTTTGATAAAATACTATAGTTAACTTTCAATTACCTGAGGTATTTTTAGAAAAAATAACTGTTGCCACTTGGTGGCACTACATGGCTTAAAAATGAGTTAGATTGTTGTTAACCGTATGATGCTACACATGATTACATTCAGGGAAGAAAGCAAAATGAGAGACTCGATGTTATGTTTGATTCTGACTTATAAATGATTACTGGTACCCTAAAATAGGGTTTATAAAAAGGCCATAAAATACAAAGTCTAAGCCAGACTTAGTTTAATGGGTAGAGAAGTACAGTCCTGTGCAGGAAACCTTGTTAGTTCCAGTGCTGTCTGCCATTCGGCCCAACTCTGTCTTGGTCTCAATGTAAACGATAACTCTACACTAGAAAGCTCTCCAGATTCTCTTTATTGGCAGTATTTCTCAAGTTGGGTGTTCTGTATTTTCTTATGAAGCTCAGAAACAGGTAATGTTTTTGGGTAATTAAGGCACACATATTTGGAAAATAAAAAGAATTAAATATTCCTAATTAAGCCTTCCTATAGCATATTGAGGACTCCAGCAATTATTTCTAAAATACTTTATGCATTTTTGTCATGTACAAAGTGTAGTTGAAGTGTGAGAAGTGAGTTGTTTCCAGATGCACTTTTACTCCCAACAAAAGACTTGCACAGCTCTAATAAAGTATTTCACACAGTGTTTACAGTGCACAAAGTGTTAGGCACATAGCTCACACCTCATGACCACATGTCGGGACAGATGCCACCAGCCTGGGGCACCTTCCCAGTCACTAAGCCTTTCAGAGTAGCCTTGCCTGACAATGTCCATGTAAATAGAATTATACAGTATTTTATCTCAACAGTATGTTGGGGAAGTCTGAATTTTGTCAGGTGTAGCTATGGTCCACTTTTCTTAATTAGTGTTTTTTTGGTTTTTTACTACGGACCCTTTGGATTGAGTTCTACTGTTGGACATACTGCATGGTGTAGTGTGTTTGTTGAATTGTTGGTGTGTATAGGCTGGAATTGGACTTAGCACAAGAACTGTTTTCCGGTCCTCACCAGCTGTCTGTATGACTTGCTAGCTATCGTCTTCTGTGAAACCTCTTCTTGTGGTTACACGCACACACACACACACACATACACCATGGTACTGCATGAGTACCCAGGGAGGCCAAAGGAGGTGATTGATTGATCTCCTGGAGCTGGAGTGAGTTAGTAGACAGGTGTGAGCTGTCCTGTGTGGGTGCAGGGAACTAGACTCAGATACTTGCACTGTATGCTCCTAAGTGTGGGCCATTTCTCCAGGCCTCTTCTCTTTGCATGTGTGTTACAATTAATCTTCCCTTTCTCCTCATTTGGGTCCTCCACCCCTTTTATGAGCTTGCTTACTTCTAGATAGAAACTGCTTAGTTACACTTACTACACAAACATGCCCAAGCCTACTTCAGCCAGACTGTCAGTGTCTTGTGGCCTTGTGAAACAGAGGCCTTCATTTTAGCGCAGTCCAGTAGGTCTTCATTTTTTTTCCAGGCAGTGCTTCTTGGGTTCTATTTCTTTCCTGTTCTAAGGATGCTCACATCAATCAATAGTCTCTTAGGTTGTACAGCAGGCCACTCTCGTTTCTCTGATCCCACGTCTCTGCTTTGGCAGTGCCTTCATAAGCACAGTACTCTGGTGTCCGGACATTAGGTTAGGGACGGTACCAGGAACATACAGTCTACCAAATGGTAAGCATCTACAAGACACAGAGCAGTCATCTAGCCAGTGCCATTGGCCAGTGCGGTTGGGAAACTATCCTAGTAGCTTTACTGTTTAACTAGAGTTGATATTTTCCAAACTGTCATGGTTCCACATGAATATATATTTTATATGTATTAAAAAGACTTGCTGTCGATATGTATTCCTTTGTCATAAATAAGGAAATTTACACACACACATGGACTTGTTTCTGTGTTTTATCTTTGGTCAGCTTCCTCTGGTATCAGTGCCACAGTGCCTTGATTTAGGTGACACAGGTGTTTCTATACAAGAAGTATAAGCTGTCTTTGCTGTTTGCACTTCCATCAATGTTTGTTATATTGCAGGTTTTATAAAATTGAATGTATTTGTTACTGTGAGTAGAATTAATATCTTCATGATGTGGTCTTAAGTTCTTCTAGTTTTATGATATCTCTATTTAAGTCAGTGAGTCTCAAATTATTTGTAGTCCCATTAAACTCTGATTTGTCTAAATGGTTCTGTCAGTGTCTCTCCCCCTCGCTGCGGTTATCTAGGAGCAGGCCATGTGTCATGAGGGCTTATGCCTCACAGATGCTTAGCGGTCCGGTGGCCCTTGCTCTGCTCATCCAGTGTGGCAGTCCAGGGTACCCTGGGCAGGTGAGCAGGACAGCTGTTGCATTTGGATGTAAGCAGACGCTGTGTTAACCCTTCAGAGAGTATTTTAGAACATGTTTGCATGAATAATGCAGTTTTATGAAATACACTTGTAGTAGAAATTTAGTGAGACTAGCATTATTTTACATTTAGGAAGTCTTTTAAATGCTTTCATTGAAGACCTTTGTATTCTTATACCTGCTTTTTAAAAAAAGTGCTGGGATATCACAAGTCATTCAGCCTCTGAAAAATTCCATTATACACGTAGGAGAGAAGGAGAGGGAAAAGGCAAGGAAGGTGTTAGTTTGAAAATTGCTTTAATTTTGAGGACTTGTGTGCAGAGCCTCGGGGATCCCCAGTGGTTCTCAGAGCACACTTTTGAGACTTACCCCTGAGGATTACAATTGCATGCTTGTCGGTAAGATTTTAATTTAATTAAGTCTTTTTAATCTTTTTAGAGAATGCAGAGATCTAAAATACTTGAATACAATTTGTATTCTTCCCCTCTTTTACGCAGTTTTGTATTACAGCCATATTTAATTCCATAGTCATTCATTTGCTTTTATCTAGTTTTTGTGCTGCTGTAACAGATACCTCAGATGGGTTCATTTATGATGAACAGAGGTCTGTATGGCAACGTAGACTAGGAAGGCCAAAATGCAGGCTGCTTGCTCCTGCTGAGTGCCTTCTTGAGGTGCAGCTGAAGCCTCACTCAGGGAGAGCAGAGCCCTGACCCCTTTCTGAATCCCCCATCCCAAGACAATGCTCCTCACAGCTTAATTATCTCCTCGTATGGGCCTCCCAGTGCTGTAGTCTGACACGTGAACTGAGGGGAAACATTTGGCCCGAGCTCTACCCACTGCTTCTGCTGTTGCTGGCGTTGTTTGCACTCGCGTCCTAGTCCTTTGTCCTGGCTTCTGTCGTTGCCGTGGAGTGTTCTTCAGCCAGGAAAACCTGGCCAATCACAATTGAAAAACTGTTCCCTTGTTCCAGCCAGAAAGACCATGCACTGTGGGTCACCTTGTTAATTTAACATTACAAAGAACCCATTAGTGACTTGGGGTTTGGCTAGGTGGTTTTGGAGAGATCTAGGAAGCAAAAATTTATTCTACATCAATCGATATTGACAGGATGTACCACATTTTATGATTGTTCTCTTTAAACATTGAAATAATTCATATGTCATGTAATTAACAATTTCTAGCGTATGGTTCTTTGATGTGTGGTGTATTTGCATTTCGAGGTAATCCTCAGCTTGTATAGGTCTGAGTCATTTGGTTACTCCACAGAATACACAGCCTGTTTCATGACCATTTCCTGTTCGCCCTCCATCCTCACTGACTGTTCATCACCTTTGTCTCTGATGAGCTTTTGCGAATGGCTACTTACTTGCAGCTGAATAGCATTCTGCTGTATCTTTGGCTTTGTAAACACACACTGTACGTATTTCAGTGCACGTTTCCCTGTGAGCCTGGGTCACTACTGTTAGCTGCTTTGGAAGCTGAAGTTTGGACTGCACATTAAAGGCCTGCCTGGACGCCTAAGTGAGTTGAGGTCCAGTTTGGGCAACTGTGTAGGGACTCCTCACAGAGGAAAGGTGAGGACTGAGGATATGGCACTGTGGAGCACTGGCTCCAGGTTTACTGCCGGCGTTGGAACACAAATCTCATTTTTGCTGAGATATCTGTTATTTGTTAGATACTGAACAGCTAGACCACGTGCTTGCAGTTTAGCCCTTTCGGAATCACCTGACTTGTCTCTGCAGATGGGCATTTCGCTTTCTCAGCTTCTGTGTGTGAGTCTGTGATTCACATTTGTCTCTGTGCTGGTTCTTTCTACTGTGTTGTTTGTTAAAGCTAAGCATCTTATGGGTGTGAAGAATTTATCTTTTTGAGGCTTTGATTTTTATTTCCTCAGTGACCATAAAATGAAACATTTATTCATTGGCTTGTTGGCTATTTGTAGATCTTCTTCAAACAGACAATTTGATCAAGTCTGTTGGTTGTCCTCCTTGTTGACCTGTTTATATATATTGACTAACATTTATCTAATACATTTAAATAATGCACTCTGATAAGCAGGTCATTCATTCATTCAAGCCAGGGTTTCTCTGGGTAGCTGTTCTGAAACTCACACAGTAACCTAGGCTGCCTCTGCCTCCTAAGTGTTTGGATTAAGTGAGTGGCACTGTGCCCTACCTAGGTTCTTTATTTTGATAAAGTCCATATTAGTTCCCCACCACCACCACCTGTGCTTTTGATGCCAAGGATTCCTCATTTCATGCCATCTTCTAGGAATTTTGCAAATTGGACTCTTATCAGATTGCTTTTTTGTTTTGTTGCTTGTTTTGTTTCTTTTGTTTTTAGAGACATGGGCTCAGTGGATATCCCTATTGACTTAAAACTTGCTGTGTAGACCGAGCTGGCCTCAGACTCACAGAGATCCTCCTGCCTCTTCTCTGAGTGCTGGGTATTCAGAATGTTGATGAGTTTTGTTTTACTGTCTGACCTGGCTGTAAGACCGTCTGGATGGATGATGGATTGGTCGGTTGATTTCTGGACTCGAATGGATCCCATCAGTCTGTATACCTGTCTCCCTACACTGCCACTTAACTACTGTAGCTTCGTGGCACCCTGAGATCAGGATGACTGGGCTTGTCTTTTTTAATACTAGCTTTGCTGTTTAGGGGCTTTTTGAAATCTTACATGAATTGAAGATGAGTTGAAAGGGGAACATTTCTACAAAACCTTTAGGATTTTATTTACAAAGTATTTTTGTTAGTTATTTGATCTTATACAATGATGTAATGAATTTTGATCAGAGTGACCTCCTCCTCCCAACTCCTAGATCCACCCTTCTTGAGTTTGGTTTGTGCTGTCCATATATATTCAAGAGCGTGAGGCCATTTATTTACCATATCCGCTTACCAGAGGCCACCTGCTTAAAGAAAACTTGATGTCTTCATGGAAGCCATCATGTGTCATGAGCCCCTTACTCAGATGGTGCCTGCATCTTGTTCAGGGCCATGCTCAGACAGCCAGCTGCTGAAAGTTGATGAGTACAGCAGTCCCAACTTCTCTGAGGGTCCTTCCTGACCCCCCGCTCTTAGGCTCTCCCTCTCTCCCTGACTCTTGGCAGGACTGGGTGGTGGTGCAGGTGTTCTGTCTGTCTGCGTGGGCATGCTAACCTCATCACTGCACACACAGGCTTCTCTGGTTGACTCAGATCTGCTTTAGTCTGGGTATTTAGAGGACAATTTCATACTGTGTTCATCTAGCAGAAGGATACTAGTCAGGATCTCCCCTACCCATGAGTTCTTGGTCAGATTTGCAGAACTAGCTGAGCATTTCCTAGTGACATACAGTACTGCCAAACTTCTGATGTCTGAGACCAGGAAGTAGTAAGATAACTGTGTAGGAAAGGAGGTATCTCAGTAAGTAAAGGTGCTTGCTACCACTAAAAGGCCTGATTTCTGTCCCCAGGCCCACACAGTAGGAGGATAGATAGGACTCCTATGCGTTCTGTGACCTGCACATGTGTGCTGCGAGCAGCACAAAGATAGAGACACACCTTGAAGTCTCACCTCGGGCTATTTTTAGTAAAAGCAAGACTGTGTCTAAGTTGCCTGTACGATACGTGGTCATGTTTCAGCCTGTGCCCCATCACGTCTTGACATTTTGTGGTTATCTACGTGTGTTTGCCATTTGGCCTTAGGATTCTTAAAAGTGTTCCTGGTCAGAGGCTCAGCTCTGTGGGTCTCCTGTGTTCCTCCCTTAGCACCGTGCTCTCATTGCCTGGGGATCATCATATCAGTGTGTCACAGTTGAAATTAGAGGGTGTTTAAGGTTCTGTAGTTAAATTCTCCTTTTAGTTTCAAATAGTATTGCTGGTCAGTGATGCAATTAAATTAAATGAACATGTATGGTATATATCAAAAATCAAAAAGAACCTTAGTTACAAATCATTTGACTTGATCTTCATCCTCCAGTTCTGTTCTTCAGTGTTTCTGGCAAATTGCTATCCGCTGAGTCATTTGAGTTGGTTGTTAGGTAAGACAGCCATCTTCTGTATCAAGGGTCCCTGTTCTGGCTTTTCTTAATTGTAAGGTGAAATTTTATCCTTATAATCTGAACATGTTGACTCCATGTTTGCTTTCTAGGACAAGCTTCTGATAGTTGAGTTATTAACCCTGTGGGTGATAAAGCTAAGCATGCTAACTTCTTTGTTTTATTATATGGCGTGGTGGTTAATGTTAGCCTCTATTTTTGTAAGTGGTTGATTATTTTTCATAGTATTTCCAGTCAGTGTGATACCACATCCACAGTAAGATACTACTTGGTTGATATGATTATGTGTTATACTTTATCTTCCAGTAGAACCTGGGTAGAATTAAGTTTGTATGTTGTTACATTGTGTATAGTACTTACAGGCCTAAATGCTATAGTGATTTAAATGTAGTTAATTGGGATTTATTTTGCAGTTTAGATGACAGTTTGTGAATGGTTTTCTCTCTCTGACCCAGTCTTCTACATTACTAGCTGAAGTTGTCATGTGTTCTAAGGATAATGTAAATGAACATAGGGTTTGTGAAAACCTGACTAGAACTCAGCTCATGGGCAGCATTATAATTTATTTATAGCTGTGTAATACAGTTACTAATGAACTAACTTAGAATGAGGGCAAAATTATACTACATTTTATGTGAAATTATGCTGTCTGACAAAGGTTGGCATTATGTAATAAGTACCCACAAATGTTAACCTACTTGCAATAAATACAATTAATAATGTACATAGAAGAATGAAATTAAGATAATTTTTAACAAAAAAGAATTATTCATGAACAGAAAGTGGACAGCATAGATTTGATGACAAGAAGGTTGTATCTAATCTGAATTACTGAGTGACCTAGGAAGCTTGCTCAGAGGGATTACAGAATAATTATGTTAATATGCAATTATCACCTCATTTCTTCTGTAGTAACCTCAAGATGCAGTGTAGTGAGGGTGTTATAGCAAGTGCTGATAGTTTGCAAAAATACTGATGTTTGAGATTTCTGAGACAATAAGACTTGCTTGAGGCGTGTAAGTGATGATCTGTCATCTGGAAGATGGGCCTGACCTCTGTGCTGTGCGGTGCTCACCGTGTATGACTCGAGGCAGCTATAGCTGCAGAGCTCATTATGCTTCTGGAAGCTGAAGTACACGTTATGTAGATTTTAAACCCCCATTTGCAGCTTTAAAAAAGTCTGCATCTTTTAAAGAGCATGTTTAGGAGGAAGTTAGGAGGAAGCTCTGTGGCTGATTGTAGGAGGATTTTAGTAGTGCTATCTAAACAGTACGTTAAAGAATCTAAGTGCTATTTGAATTAATCAAATTCAAGTTCTCTTAAACATTGAATCTTTTAAACGTTGTACCATTATGGTATATTTTAAACTTGTTAGCTTCCTTTATATTTATTTTTTAAATATATTTTAGTGACTTGTTTTTATTTTATGTACTTTCGTTTTTGTTTGCATGTTTGTATGTGTGAGGGTAACGGATCCCCGGGAACTGGAGTTACAGATAGTTGTGAGCTGCCATGTCGGGGCTAGGAATTGAACCTGGGTCCTCTGGAATAAAGTGTATTGAACTATTCCTGTAGCCTTGGTTAGCTTCCTTAAAGTCAGTGAGTAATTCTTGTCTATACATATGTTTCTTTTGTTACAGCGACAAGCCGGTGTCAGTGCTTAGCTGTATGTATTTGCCCGTGTGGAGCTACTTAACACTTTCCCACAGTTTTCAGTGAGTTTCTAAGTCAAATGCTTTCTTATCTGGATGAGGACAGTCCTTGTAAACCAAGGAAGTAGATGAAGATGATAGGTTTTTCATAGTGTAGTCCTACAGATCCTTCACAATGTAATCATATAGATCCTTCATAATGCAATACAGATCCTTCACAATGTAATCATACAGATCTTCACAATGTAATCATATAGATCCTTCATAATGTAATCATATAAACACTCCAAATGTAATGACGAGTTGTTTTTTGTTGTGCCCTGAGATTTGTATAAAATACTTGAAGTGTTTTATAGTCAGAATGTATTAGGAAAATTAAACCCAGAAAAATGTTAGTTGTTCGTAACCAATGTGCAGACTGCATTTCCTACAGCATGTTTTCCAGTTGATGAAATAAATGGCCGTTTTCAGTGGTCTAAGAAAGCCATGTCACTTAACTAAACATTTCTCCTGAGTAGAAAAGATTATGAATTATTAGTCGATAGCTAAGTCACATTTCATGATGTGGACATGAAGAAAAACTGGCTGGGAAAGACCAGATTTTGTGTTTCAGCAGCGTGATTTAGTTTCCTTTGTTTACTAGATATGTTTTGTGGGCCAAATATGTTTTATACATGTATTTTTAATATGGTTTTGAGCAGAATGGCATGGTGTCTTCAGAATGTGAAGTTAGGAGATCTTATTAAGCCATTCTGATAACAAGGATGCAGCCTTCAGATCAACATGATATTCTCCTAGTTTGTCACCCTGCTGTTCAGGGGGCACCAGTGAAGTTGCTTTAAATGGAAGGCGTCTGTTCATCCTTCAACCTCTAACACTAGAACAGATGGGTAGGACGCAGAACATGGAAGGCTTTACCTCTGAGGTGGTAACAGTGAGCCACTCATTAACACTGAATTTACCACTTCGTTAGCAACGTTGCTTCCTGTTGAGAAAAGCTAATACAGGCTTCAAATTGACTGAGCATATATTTGACTACCTCTGTGATTACAATAAATAGAAACAGAAAGTCTTTCAGGCTAGTTAGAAGCCTGTCATCCATCACAGTGTCACGAGGTTGTTAGTACTGAGGCAGCTTACTGTTTCCCTCAACCTGGCCTGAAACGCCAGGGTTTGCTACCAGAACAGAGTCAACCCCACTCTCCTCACACATGTTTACGTGCTGCCCATTTTTAACTTGTGTTTGTGATGTAGACTCCTGCTGGGTGCTGCATTAGCACCATTTTGGGGTGATACCGTTGAATATGATCTTATTGGAAGTCTATTTTTATTACTGTGGAAGTTTGCCAGCTGCAAAGCAGAATTCTAAAACGTGTGAGGGAAGGAATAATGATTGTTGGTATAAATAATGCCAAGGAAAGATCTTTATAATAACTTGTTTGTAATCTTTGATGCGTTTAAGATTTTGTTGAAAGAATATGTTTTTGAAAGTTATGAAATGAGACAGTTAATCATATCCTTTCTTTTTGTGCTAGAGTTAGTATTTTACAAAACATGAAATTTGTACTCCCAAGTGAAAATTATTTAAAATATCTTAATTTCTATATTGAATTTTAGAGCCTTGCTGTCTTAAAAGTAGTATTGTTCACTATACAAATTAAAAATCACTGCAAAGATAATGTGAATTTTTATCTGCAAAGCAGAAAGCAAGTCTGCCCTGTTTACTGCAGTCTCAGTGCTAGCCGAGGGCTCGCTCCGTAAGCGTGCAGTAGGGTGTAAGAGCAGCATCCACCGCTGCAGTCACACCAGTATAGCTTAGGCCCTGTTGCAGTTGCTGACTCGAGGCCAGAACCATGGTAGGACTTGTATTCCAGACGGACTGTGGAGATGTCACAGGTATAAAGCTGCTTTTCTTTGTGTGATCTTGCAATTGCATTTTTACTTATTCATCGCTTACTTCTTTACTCAACAATGCTGTCTCGCACCTTTGCCAGGTGTTTCAGGGAAACATGGTGGTGACCAGGTCGTATCGCTGCCCTCAGAGTTAAGGACAAGCCGCTGTAGTGCAGGGTGTCCACTTTTCCAAAGAGCCCTGTGGAGGAGTCAGCTCCCTGTGACGTAGGGGAGTGACCGTCTCCTCACGGGACAGCCTCATAGGGCTCCTTTCTCAGATTTTAAGATTCCTTTGTCTTCTTATCCAGCTCAATATATGATCAAAAGCAATTTGCCATGTTAACCTACATTATGTATGACATTTCGTAAAAAGGTCTGGGCCTCTACACTACTGTTAGATTATAAATGGTATAATTGCTTTTAGGAAATGCTTAGAATTTGGGATCTCAGAGTATAAAACTTGACTAATTTTAGCATTAGTAACTTATAATTAAGAATAACGTGGATAAAGAATGACTAAAACTTTATGAACAAGATGGCAGTTGTGTAGAGTTTTGACAGAACACTATCTTGAGCAAAACAGTTTTAAATATTTTAGAAGTAAAGATTGCTACTTATTTACATATAAACGAGCCAGTGGCGTTGACTGCAGTCACTGTACTTGACCCACGCTGTCACCTTGAAGTTTCTTGTCCCCTTTTCCAGGAGTGAGCTTCAGGTGACAGAATAGTTATTCTTTGCCACATTTGATAATTCCAGCTGTTCTACTGTATGGAGTAACTGTCCTTAAGACATAAGAATCCTTTTTTATTATAAAACTTTGCATGATATTTTAAATGTTTTCAATGAGTAATGCATTTATTTATATTGTATATAAGTGTATGCATTTCCTTGGGTAGTTTATATATGTAGAATACTTAATTTCTAGAAAGCAGAAATAGAAATATTTGCTTTATAAATATTTTTAAAGTGGTTCAATGTTTGAAGTGTTTTCTAATTCCTATAAAGTTATAAATATCTCAATATATAAAAAGTAGAAAATTAAACCAATGAAAATGTATACTTCCAATTTTCCATATATTCCAATTAGCATTGGAATATATGCTATTGCAAATCGTTTTTGCAAATCTAAATTTTTGTTCTCCGTTTTCTAGACTAAATGTGTTAAATGACCTTGCCAACAATATGGATGATTTGAAGATAAACACTGAGGTTACTGGTGCTAAAGGAGAGCTCCAAGATGACAATTTCATCTCAGAGAAAGACAGTGGTGTTCATAAACCAAAAGATTGCCAGACATTTCAGAAGAACAGTGCATTGACTCTGTCTGAAGAATTGTCAGAGGCTCAATCAGAACAAGCCTTAAGTGGAGTCCAGTCTGCTCTGTTTATCCCTGCCGGCACTGCTGCTGTTCCTAGTGAAAACTTTACCGTGCCCACAGGGGCTGTTGCTAATGGACCAGTTTCTCGCTCCTCCTCAACAAAGACTTGCAGTATGAGTGAGGGCAGTGCTTCCCTAACCTCTGAACAGTCCACGGAGCAGCTAGCAACAGAATCTTGCTCAACTCTGAAGTCAGTAGCTGACCGTCAGCTGTCGACACCACCAAAAGCCAGCCAGCACCAAGTTCTCTTTCTGTTATCAGATGCAGCGCATACGAAGAGTCCGACCCATTCCATTACGAAACTGCCTACCTCTGCTTTAGTCGGTCATGATGGTCAGAATCCAGTAGGGAATAGCTTGAAGTCAGAGAGCACTTTACTAAGTCAAGCAGAGGTGGGCGGGGGTGACGCCGCGGCTGCGGTGGTCAGAGACGACCGCGTCAACGCGTTAGCAGCGATTTCCTCAGGGACAGACAAATTTAGGTCAGAAAATGATACAAACTGGGACCCCCAAAAAGAGTTCATTCAGTTTCTTATGACGAGCGAAGAGGCCGTGGACAAGTCCCCAGCTCATTCTAAAGTAGTGGGTCTAGAAAAGAAGAGGAAGAGAAAGATGGACGTGAGCAAAATCACTCGCTACACGGAGGACTGCGGTGGTGACTTGGGCCGCGCCCCCGGGAAGTCAAAAGTGCTGCAGGCTGACTTTCTAGGGCAAAGTGAGGAGACACAGGCCATAGACTCACAGAGCTACACATTGCCAAACATGAAACCTGAGTCAGCTGACGGAGACCTGGAGACTGTGGATCCTTTTCAGCATCTAGTTTATAGCTCAGATAAATGTGGGGAGGGTAATTCACCTGTTCACACTCGCACTTTAGTTTCAAATAGCGTAAAGAAGAAATGTGAAGAGAGTGATTCGGAGTCACCTGTCACTTTCAGTACTGAAGAGCCATCCTTCTACCCCTGTACAAAGTGCAATGTGAACTTTAGGGAGAAAAAGCATCTCCACAGGCATATGATGTATCATTTAGATGGGAATAGTCACTTTCGCCACCTTAACGTCCCCAGGCCATATGCTTGTAGAGAATGTGGACGGACCTTTCGAGATCGTAATTCACTGCTAAAACATATGATCATTCACCAAGAAAGACGGCAGAAGCTGATGGAGGAGATCCGTGAGTTGAAAGAGCTCCAAGATGAAGGCAGAAGTGCCCGTCTGCAGTGCCCTCAGTGTGTGTTTGGTACCAATTGTCCTAAGACGTTTGTGCAGCACGCTAAAACCCACGAGAAAGACAAACGGTACTACTGCTGTGAGGAGTGCAACTTCATGGCCGTGACAGAGAGTGAGCTGGAATGTCATCGAGGCACTGCCCACGGGGCGGCCGTCAAGTGCCCTGTCGTCAGTTCAGAAGTAAGCCAGAGAAAAACACAAAAAAAGACCGTGAAAGACTCTGTTACAGGATCGTCCAGGAAGCCAGCTCCATACCTGTGTAAGATGTGCCCCTTTACGACTTCAGCCAGAAGCATTCTGAAGAAGCACATGGAGTATTTGCATTCCTCGCCGTGCATGGATTCCTTTGGTAATCCTCTTGGACTTGACAAAAGAAAAAGTGACAGCCTTGAGGAGTCCGTGGATGTCGACAGCACCAAGTCATTAGCTAAACAGCAGTCCAGTACGTTTCCAAAGAACTCTGCTTTAAAACAGGATGCTAAGCGCACATTCGGATCCAGCCCACAGTCAAGTACTTTTTCAAAATTTCACAAGCGGCCACATCGAGTACAGAAGGCCCGGAAAAGCATTGCCCAGTCTGGTGTAAATGCATGCAGTCAGAGCAGGTCTCCTCATAAGAACGTTATGATTAAAAACAGCACTGACCAAAAACCAAAGTATTTCCATCAGGCCCCAAGAGAAAAACCCAACGCCAAGGCAGACGGCGGTTATT
Source organism: Rattus norvegicus (assembly GCF_021556685.1). NCBI lineage: Eukaryota > Metazoa > Chordata > Mammalia > Rodentia > Muridae > Rattus > Rattus norvegicus. The sequence continues at coordinate 3,026,551 of NC_141547.1, forward strand.
TATATAGATACAAGTGTGACGACTACCGGACGGTCAGAAAGTCAGGTGATTCATACCCACTTCCTCTCAAAAAAGAGGTTAGCACATTAAACTCTTTACATCTGTTTTCATCAAGTAATTCTCATAATAATTTTATTTCAGACCCTCATAACCCAGATGCCAAAAGGCCAGAAAACGAGAAAGACCACAAGCGTGTAGCTGTGAAAAGAGTACTTAAGGCTTCAAAGGAAAGCTCTGGTGGAGAGGACTTGGATAGCTATCCCGACTTTCTGCATAAAATGACTGTTGTTGTTTTGCAGAAGCTTCATTCTGATAAGAACGATAGCTATGAGACAGAAGATGACAGTCCCTGGGATAACGTGGAGCTAGGTGACTACAGAGCGCAGGCCATGGAGGAAGATGCCTACGGTGACCTTACTGAAGAGCACGTAAACTTACTGCCCCTATTGAAAAGCAAGATGGAAGGCCAGGGCCCTGGAGACAGTGCTGCCCTGAGTTACGATCAGAGTGACGGCTTCTACTTTGAGTATTACGAAGACGGTGGCACTAACAACTTCTTACAGGATCTACATGATCCTCCGCATTTGGAAAACTCAGACACGCCTTTGTCCAAGCATAGTTCTGTTTTTCATTGGACTGATTTGTCTCTGGAGAAGAAGTCATGTCCTTACTGCCCAGCAACATTTGAAACCGGTGTTGGGCTGTCAAATCACGTCCGCGGACATCTTCACAGAGCAGGATTAAGCTACGAAGCCCGTCATGTTGTGTCACCAGAACAAATAGCCACAAGTGACAAGATGCAGCATTTCAAAAGAACTGGCACAGGGACGCCCGTGAAACGAGTTAGAAAAGGTAAGTTCACTGCGGAGACAGGTGGGGCCTAATACGCCTGTTCAGACTCGGAGGAGTTGAAAATTGTGTTTGAATTTGGTCATTTTTATATAAAGAGTCACACTGTCCATTTATGAGTTTACTCATTTACAGTGATTTGTAAGAGTCTGATACTACTCTTAAAAATCTTTTTTAGCTATAGAGAAGTCTGAGACTACTTCCGAACATACTTGTCAGCTCTGTGGTGGTTGGTTTGACACAAAGATTGGGTTATCAAATCATGTCAGAGGCCATCTGAAAAGACTTGGGAAAACTAAGTGGGATGCTCACAAGTCCCCCATCTGTGTTCTGAACGAGATGATGCAGAACGAAGAGAAGTATGAAAAGATCCTGAAGGCGCTCAGCAGCCGCCGCATTATCCCCAGACCATTCGTAGCTCAGAAACTCTCCTCAGATGATGACTTCCTTTCTCACAATGTCTTACCTCTTGATGAATACCACAATGGCCTAAAGACAGAGGCTCTCTCAGTGTCTGCATCAGAGGAAGAAGGGCTGAATTTCTTAAATGAGTGTGATGAAACAAAGCCTGACCTGCCCAGTGGGAAAAAGAACCAGTCTCTCACACTGATAGAGCTCCTTAAAAGTAGGAGGATAGGAGAAGAAAGGAACTCGGCTCTGTCTCCTCACAAGATCCATAACCAGACAGCAAGAAAGAGATTTGTTCAGAAATGTGTTCTTCCATTAAACGAAGACAGTCCGTTGATCTATCAGCCACACAAAATGGACTTGACTGTGCACTCAGGTAAGGACGCTTGTGAGTCTTTGAACACAGTTGAGTTGTGCTTTGTGAGGTGGAGCATCCATGTGAAGTGCCTTGTGGGCCAGCATCTTCCCCTTCAAAGTGCCGCACGGCAGGGCACAGCGGCTCTGCTGGAGCTCTTCAGAGGATGCCCAGCAGACTGAGTGTCCGCCTCATCCTTGGTCTGAATGTAAGTTGAGAACGAAAGCAAAACACACACAGACAGACAGACAAACACATTCCTACCCCTACACCAAGCCGACTGACCTGTAAAACACAGCACTGCTGCGGTATGTGTGGGAGGCTCCTGTTCAGCAGCACAGCAGTTTTCTTGGAAGACCTCTGATGTGTTTCTGCCAATGCTACCAAGTGATGCGTTCAGAACTGAGCTGCTGGGGCCCCTCTGCTTAGGCAGGGCAGGGCAGGGCAGTACAGAGCAGCCTCTTTAGGTCAGAGATGGTGCCTGTTGTGTGATGCCATTAACCCGAACAAGAGTCCCCTCCCTGAAGCCTTGCTGTGCTGTGTGACTTAGAGAACCTCGCTCGGCCTTCTGAGTTTTACAGCCATGCTCTCCTGCAGCGAGCAGGTGCTTGGCTTGGTGCTGCTGCTTTCTGTGGGAGGGCTGTTCAGGATGGATTGGGAAATGAGGTGGCAGGTAAATAACTATTGTGCATTCGAAGGTCTGGTTTATACTTAAACGCTAGAATGGTATTTTGGGTTTGGTTATTTGTTTGCTCGTTTCGAGGTTAAGAATGTTGAAGATTTATGTATGTGGGCCTATGTTGACTGTGTTCTTAGCCAGATGGAAATTGGTCAGTGTATTAATAAAGGGTCAAATTACATAATGGCAAGCAGTGAATATCTCAAATAATTTGTATTGTTGTTTTGATTTCGGAGAATGTTAATAGCCTGAAAATGCTTTTTCTGATTTAGGATTCTAGGTAGGTAGTAGGGTACTCTCTTCCATATAAAGGGTCTTTTAAAGTTAGTAGTAGTCTTTCTTTTTGTGAAGAAGGATACCGTTGAGAGATCAGCTGGCTGTGTTGACCATGATGCATGATTTCTTGTGGCCATCATAATATGGTTGAGACACCTATTGAAATGTTTTGGGAGAGTGAGGGTTGTCTGAAAAGTTTAGAGTTTACTTTTCTACATGTTTCCTTTCCTGTGATGGTATTGGCTTGTTGATCATTTATTTAGCGCACAGATTTTAGCAAACAAACCTTGAGATCATTAGCTTTCATTATTGGTGGCGCACTCAGGGTGATGAGCGTAAAGTGCCCTGAGTGAAGCGCCATGTCTAGCGGCTGCTCCACGGTGTCACCACCTCCTCTCCAGCCTGATGGCAGAGCCTCATTTAGAATCAGGCCTTTTACGGTTTCGTGCGTAAAACACTTTAATTACCACTTTCTCAACTAGACTTTCTAATTCTTTTTATTGGTAAAACGCTTTGAACCTTCTCAACAGAACTGTGCTATTCAAATCACAGGACTGGATTTAAGTATGTCTAAGAAAGGATCTGCGTAACACAGAAATCTGCAAGGCCATGACAGTAGGTTCAACTTAGAGGAGCTTGGAGGTCCAGGCCACTCACTCCTCCTCGCACTTTCCCAAGAGCATAAGCTGGCTCTGTATGCTAACTGCCAGCTACTGAGATTAACTCCCTTTCCTTAATTCAAGCTAAGCTAACTCAATGAGCAATTAAAAGCTATCTTTATTGTGGCACTTTGTACACACTCTAAGCTTAGACAGCTTTCTTCTTTTGAAGTGAGACCTGGATTACAGTTTTTCTTTTGAATGCTAGGTATGCCTGTGACGCTTGCGTTTGTGCGGTGCAACACGATGTTTGCAAGTGCTGCTAGCCTGTCCAGGTACTTAGTGCTTGTGCACGAAAGAAGAGTGCTGGACTTTAGACTGGTACAGGTATGTCTGAACAGATATCACAGCAAATCTGTTGGGTACAGTACTCTTTGTCTCCTTTAACTCCTCACCGCAGTGGCGCCGATAGGTTGGATGATAACCGCAGTAGCGCCGATAGGTTGGATGATAGCTGTGGCTCCCTTTGGTAAGCAGCAGTTGATATATATTAAGTTTCCGTGGTGTGTCAACTATTAGGTAGGATTTCAATAAATGATTAATTTCTTGTGGCCCATACTGATATGGTTTGGGGGAAAATAGCCCATTTGAGGTAACCTTTTAAGTCTGTATCCCACTCTTTAAAAAGTATAGCATTTGTGATTTTTGAATTTACTTTTCTATGAGTAGATTCTAGAAAAATCACCTCCTTGGTTAACAAACATGGAAAAGATTGCAGTAATGGCGCTTTGGATAAAGATGCTTCATTTAAAAGAGAAAATCACAGTAAAACCTCAAATATATAGAATAATTCATTGGTTTAGAAGTTGAATTTCAAAGGGGAACAGGTCTTAATAATGCCCCCTGTGACCACTATTATAGTTTTCTTTTAATGCCCCTACCCTGCATTTAGGATTAGTAAGCCTAACCTCCACATGCCAACAAGCACGTCTCTGTGCATTTTCTCTGGCTACTCCAGCTTTGCAGACAGTGTCGTCTGTGGATGTTGGTCAGCTTACTCAGACAGAATGCCTGACAGACGGATACCTTGCCGAATGCTTTGCTCTTTGACTTGTACTCTTTCAAGCTGCCTGCTTGCCGACTTCCACTTCTCTCAAATCTTAAACTTATTTTCCTAAATAAAACTGTACAAATTGTTGTTGTTGTTGTTGTTGTTTCCCCATTGAAATCCTCTTTGTAGTGTGTTTATTTCTCCTCCTCCTTTGAGGTCATGACTGTGTGCTTTCTCGAGTGGTTGTTTGCCTGGTCTTTCTCTTGTTCTTTGTGTCCCACAACTTAACATGTGCTATGTCCTTGCTGCTAAAGAGCCACTGTGCTCATCCTGTGCTCCTTGTCCTGCTTCCTCACTCTGTCTCTTGGAGTGAGACACAAATGACAGGGTTACCTTTTATATGAAAAGGAGGAAACAGTTTTAGTTTACTGGCATGGAGCTTTGACCCCGATGTTAAGTTCACTTTACCTGCATCTGTTGAGGCCTGCGGCCGTAGACATGAAAGACAGGAGGCAACAGAAGAAGGAGCTCAACTGGCAAAGGAACACCCTGAGGTCCATGCTCTGCTCTCCATGGCGCCGTGAGGCGTAGCTCTAGGCTGCTTCTCACTGGGTAAGGAAGCTGTGCTCAGAAGTTACTGCCTAGCAAAACCAGGGTTCAGACCAAGGGTGTCTTGCCGCGGCTCTTTCCCTAGTTACTGTTCTCTTTTCTTGGATTTCTGTTGCATGATTCTAAAATGAAAGTTGGTTTATAGTGGGGACCATTCTGGTGAAGACTAAATAAATAAGTCTAGTTGGAGACAGCAGGGACCCAGGAAACTGGCTGGGTCTGCTTTAGACTCTGGAGGACTTCTGAGAGTGTCTCACTAAGTGCTTAATGGGTGAAGTGCTCCTGCACTTGACTGTTGGGTCATTAAAAAATTCTTAGTCTCATCTGTAAACTTTTCAAAACACGATAGTAGTTTAAGGCACTGGTAACTGATACTACCTTTCATGAAAGCAATAAAGCCAAATCAAAGCCCTCATTAATATAAAGAAAAAGAACATAAAGTCTTTAATATAAAGAAAATGAACTGTAAAGTCTAGGCCACCCAGGACAAAGAAGATACTGCAGTTAAATACCAGCCACTCGTCAGAAGTGCTAGAAAACCGGTGTGTGCTAGTTGTCGGCATGCAGAGGGGATCAGACAGCTATGCATACGGTCTAGGCTGACGCTTTCCATAACCACCTCCCTTCCTTAGACACTCTGAAGTGACAGGTCCCGGTTTAAAGTTAACTCCTGCTTTCTTGTGGCAACTTGAAAACGACACTGTATTCCGCTTTATGAGTGTTTTGTTTCCCAGACAGAGAATCCTGTTCGTATCCACAGACTCCCCGTGCATGTCGGTTTCCCAGTATTTGTGTCACAGGAGCCCGGGAGGGGTCTAGGTCATTGTAAGGGATTCACTGGTTCATATGAATAACAGACTTAACTTTCTAAAAGTATAACTGTGTCTATGTGTACATAGATACATACATAGGTGATAGTGAGACATAGATACACCGTCCGTGCATAAACCGTGTCTCCATACAAGTACACCACACACGTAGAACAATAAAAAAGAAAAAATGGTAGGAATGAAACCTTAAGCCTCCAGTATGTTTCTTCCTAGTTCAGCTTTTATTCATGTATAGTTTTACATGTGTTGTCCAGACTTGAAGAAAAGGCTTCACTAGGGGGTGGGAAGGTGGCTCAGTGCTTAAAGTGCTTTCTACAGATCCTGATGTCCATGTAAGTAAGTCGAGTGTGGCAACACTCACCTGCAACCCCAGTGTGGGAAGCAGAGAGATGCTGGCCACCTTGTGCACTTGAAAACTGCAGATTTCAGGCTCAGCGAGAGAACATCTCTGAGTAAACGGGTGAATAAAGTTACGGGTGAACATAGAGAAACATCCACCTCAGCCTCTGTCTCCACATGTGCACGGACAGGTGACTGTACACACATGCACACAACACAAACTCAAGCTTAGACATTCTCAAGACTGGTAGTTCCGTGGTAGCTGTGATAGAATGAGCCTTGAAGCCTTTGTAGAGGCCATCAGCTCCTGGCGTCTTCTCTGCGATCCAGTGTTATTTCAGAGGTGGAAATAGTCCTTCTAACTCAGGTCTTCCCAGCTACTCTTACACTGAAGAGGCTGCTTCCTAAGATACCAGTTTGGTGATGATTCAAATGCTCCGAATGCCGTGTTCTTTACTTTGACGTCCCAGCTTGCATGTGTAAATTCACAGTCGCACCTGCAGCCTGTCCCTGCTCATTCTTTCTCCTTAGAGAAGCAGTGTTTACTGTGACCTGGTAAGTTGGTCTGCTCAGCACTGAAAAGCCCAGGCTTGAAGGCTCTTCGGTTTAGGGCCTGGTGTGGATTAGAACTACTCCCAGTGGTGCCTTACCTTCCAACCGTTGGGGCAGCAGGTGGCAGCAGCGGCAGCGGCAGTGGCAGTAGCAGTGGCATTGCTTTCAACCTGCTTTTATCTACCAGCTTTTTAAAAAAAAATTTTTAAATTTAGATATTAATGTAAAGTGGAAATTTCTAGTTACATATTTAAAATTAATGGAGGAAATAGTTTTTATTCTAAAAGTATGTGCAGGAAGGGTCTTATTTGTCTATTTGCAGAGCACATTTTCCAGAGCATGTTAGGAGTAATATATACTAGTTACCCAAAGTGACCAGTTGCCATAATTAAGGAAGAAAAGGGTTTTAGAAATTGGTATTAGTCCTTAGTCACTAGTGGGTTACACCTGCTTTTCAAAAAATACTTTTCAAATCATCCACTTTTAAGTTGTAATTGTAGGTTGGATCTTACTAATGGGCTTTATTCTCCCTGTTTTGAGCTTTAATGATATAATACTCCCACAGGTGCTAATGGCCTCTGCCAGGTGCTGAGTGGGCTCGCAGACATTGAGGGTGGGCACTGCCCGTGAAGTGCTATGGGCGAGCTCTCTGCCAGGACGTCCACCGTTGAAGCTCCTCTTAGGCAGCGCTGATTTGCTCATCCAGGGATGTCTGCTCTTCCGTAGTGCGGAAGGCTATGTGTCCTCTGCAGCATAAACAGAAATGTTGTTTGGCATTTAAACTCTGAGCCAGATAGACCTTGATAATTCTTCTTGACTGGGTTGTCTTTGAAATAAGTAAGAAGGGAGGGATATCAGCAGCGGTAACCTCAGAATAGAACAGGGTCGGTGCACAGCTCAGTGCCTGCTGCATAGCTAGCACCTCGGCAGCCCTGGTGCTTAGGCTAGGCCACCCTCAGGCAGGCCCAGCACTGAGGGCCCTGGTTTCCCTGCTGCCTCCCTTTTACCTCGTTTGTTAAATCCCTGCACACAAATGAACACGCACTCACACACATGTACTTACATACACGTAAGAAGGAGCAAGTGGTGTAGTCCAACTTGTTTTTAGAGCTAACCATGAGCAAGAGACAGTGTCCATATCTCAGCTGTCACTTGTCTCAGTACGACTCACACCGTGTAAGGAATAAGAACATAGTCTGTGTCTGTGTGGCAGTGATGTGTCATTTATTCAGACGTGGGCAGCATGATGAGTTGCTCTGCTTGAGTACATTTCTTAAGGTTAGTTCTTTAGTGCCAAGGTTGGGTTTTTTGGATGTTATTTTTGCCTTGTAAAATGGATGGGTAAATGTAACCTGATCCCCTTTAGAATAACCTACAAGCAGATGCAGTTTGTTTGTTAGGCCAGGAAAGGCACCCAGAGATGCCTGGCGGGTTACTCGCTGACAGCCGGCACTCCCACAGCTCCTGCTGAGTACTTCAGAGGCGGGTTGGGTGCTCGAAACACACGTAAGCATGACCGACATTCAGACCGGTGGCGTGAGCTGTGTGAACTATCGCTGTGCGGTGTAGAGGGAGTGGGAAGGATGCACAGTGGACTCAGAGCAGGACTTGCGAGTCCTGACAGGTGAGACACGTGTGCGTGGCAGAGGGCTTGCTTGTCTTTGGCTCCCCAGATGCTGGGACTTTCACACGGTGGGGTTTTGGGTGGTTATTGTTTGTGTGTTGGGTTGGGTTGATTTTTTTTTTTTATATGCTAAAAACATGTATCAAAAAGGGGTTCCCCATCCCCACACATGTCATTATTTGAACTCCAAAGATAGCTAGTTGGAACAGAAAGTTAGACTAGAGAGGAAAAGAGCCATACTTGAGAAAAGAGGAAGCATTGTAGGGAAAGGAAAGGTTTCTTAAGAATACTGGGAAGCAGGAGGTAAGGGGTTAAGTTAGATGGTGAAGTAAGTCACAGAGAAGACATAGGGATAATTGAAATCTGGAACTCACTGGTAACTGGCAAATTCCTTTTGTCTTTGATCTCTACCATGTGTGTTCTTCTACTCCTAGAACACATTCTGTAGACCAGGCAGCTGTAGCTTAAGGTCTGTGTGCCTCTGCCTCCCCAGTCCTAGGATGAAAAGCATGTGCCACCTCGCCAGGCTCAAGTCCCCTTTAAATCCTTCTTAAAAGGACTTACGCAATGCTTTGGAAACTATTTTTTGAATAAAAGATTTGATTAGGAAAAGGAGAAATTCAGGTTGAGGATTTAGCTCAGAGGTAGAGCGCTTGCCTAGCAAGCGCAAGGCCCTGGGTACGGTCCACAGCTCCGAAAAAAAAAAAAAAAGAAAAAAAGAAAAAAGAGAAAAAAAAAAGGAAAAGGAAAAATTGATTTTAAGAGTAATAGGACTTGAATTAAGAGTAATTTTAACGCATAAGTCATTAAGAGTAATGACAGTAGGAATGAGAAGTAGGGCCAGCAGGTAGTAGGATGGCCAGTGTGGAGCAGTGTGACTGGTTTGTCACTTTTCTAATTGAAGAGTATGGGTGGCTCAAGCAGGGGTGGGCGGTGCATCTGTAAAGAGCCACCTCACCTAGGCGGCCTCTAGAACACCGCCCAGATGAAATTCAGTTTTATGATACCTGCTCTTGCTTGTCTCTGGTTAGTATTTAATTCTGTTTGATTGTTCTTCCCCACCCCTGCCTAGCTCCAGTCTTGTCTGGTATCCCTCCTAGTTTTATTACTTGTTAATTTTCTAGGATTTACTTCTTAAATGTTATAATTTTTTAATGTGCTGTGATTTCTTACTAACATGAGTTTTTGAGTGCTATTTGTAATTGGGATCAAGGTACACTTAGAGAATACATTGTTGTTGGCACTAAATGCAGGTGTTTGCTGTCAGTACTTGTGGACATTCCCTGGTTCCTCAGGGTTTTTGTCAGCTTGAGGCAAGCTAGAGCTACTTGAGAAGATGGAACCTCAGCTGAGAAACCTCAGAGTCTGGCCTGTGCAGCAGTCTCTGACTAATGACTGATGTAGGAGGGCTGGGCCTATGGTCCAGAACGGTAGAGAAAGCAAGCTACACCCTGAGGAGCCAGCCGGTAAGCAGCATTCCTCTCTGGCTTCAGTTCCTGCCTCCAGATTTGTGCCTTGAGCTCCTACCCCAGATTTCCTTAGTGCTGACCTGAGTGTTGGAAGAATAAATAAACCTTTTCCTCCCCTCCTTTGGTCATGGTGTCTTATCACAGCAATGGAAACCCTAAGACAGGTATCACCCACACAGACTTGGACTGCCTCTTGTGAGGTCAGGCCAACAAGATGGCTCCTTGGAGAGGGCCATGCTCCTCATGTAGAAGTGCAAGAGTAGAACTTACTGCTTGCATGCTTGTCGTTTGGTCTTTTTGTTTGTTTATGTAGGGGTTGAAAAATAATGTTAATTCTTGCTATTTGGTGTTGTATTTAATGCCCATGCATGCACGCACACAAAAACCATGCACAAGGCCTTAGCTGGGAAATTCTTCCAAAAGAAAATACGTATCTGCTTTTACTTTTGAATTTTGTTGAAATATGCAAAGTCTTAAAAATGATTAAAAGCCAAATCAAATTCATTGAAAACCATACATGTGTGGCATTAAGATCTCTGTCTTATTGGACTTGGATGTGCCTGTATGGAAGGTGGGTTTGACTTTCTTCCTGAACACTTGTCTAATTGTTCCTAAAATGATGTCTCAGAAATAGAGAAGTTTATAGAGGGCAGGAATTTGATTAAAATGTTTAAGTAATTCTTTTCTAAAAGGTGACTCAAACAGATTCATTGTTACTGCCTTGTCCTGTATTTTATATATGCCTTAGTCTAAGGAAAGTAGTCATTCTCCTTGGCAATGCTGGCTTTGCCAATACTGTTGAATAAAACAGCACAAAAGCCCAACTCACCTTGGAAAGAAAATTTTAACTTGTTTCCTTATTATCATAATATATTTGTTCTATTTTTATCATTTATGTAATTTATATCTAGTTATCCTTCAAATATCTGGATATATTTGTACTTTGAAACAGTGGAGGCATCTACAAATTGTTTCCCCCAACCCCATCACATTGACCTAAGTGTAAATAAAATGCTACTTTCCAAGTCATTTCCAGGGGAAATATTAAAATATTTTTAGGTAATTTGCCCCTGATCATTTATTTGACTTGGGGTCAGTTACTATTTTGTCATTGAAAAGTGTTAGAATCGTTGAGCAATTCAGTATGCTAAGGAAAAGCCTCCCCCAGTCTCAGGGTGAAACTGTCAAGGGGAAGTGGTGCTGACACAACTTTCCTTCAGTGCCCGAGCTCAGAGACAGAGACAGAGGCAGGGGTCTCTGAGTCCTCCACAGCCAGGGCTACACAGAGAAACCCTGCTTGGACAAACAGGACATACAGAAGGTGACGCTGTGCTAACTGTCTGTCCTTACACTTGGCTCTCTCCCGGATGTTCACACTGGCAGTGGTGGAAGGCTGACTGTGGTGGTGGAGGGAGAGCGGGCGCTGTTCTACATCACCTCCTTTGGCATGGGCGCCCCATGACACTCCTGGGTACTCAGGACATGGCACTGGGGACATGTGGATGGTCCCGTGCAAAACGACTATGTAGCTGCCTTGGAAAGTTATTAAATGTTTGGCAACTGCAGCAACAGAGCATTGAACACATAGATGGAGCCCTGTGCAACCGCACATCCATAAAGCTCGTCTTGTGCGCTCCATTCAGACAGAAAGCTTAAGGGAGAAAACAGGTTACTTAAAAGCCTCCTCCCTTAATTCCTGTTTTATACCAATCAGTGTTTCTTTAAAAATAACTACCCTCCCAAACCTAGGACTTTGTTTGTTGACCTGGAGAAAAATAAAGGGCTTATTTGAGCAGTCTTTTATTTGTTTGAAACCTTGAGTCTTGAACCTTGGAGGATTTCTGGCAGCCCTCAGGACTGAGTTCATCAGACTCACACTTGGGGACACCTTGAGACATATGTCTTCTTCCCACCTCACCACTGCTACTGTGGCCTCACCACCAGCTTCTCAATGGTGCTAGGATGACATGCACCTCCTGCTCTTCTTTCCAAATAAATTCCAAGTTGTTTTTACTTTCCCAACTTGAACATGGGAAAAAAGATATTTTCTTTGTCCTGTCTGGACTGATTGTATCTGGGCTCCATCTCCTGTGGCCATGGTGCTCGATTGTAACCCCAGCAACGTATGGTTTGAAGTTCCCTCTGTCAAATTAGGGCTGCAGTTTAGTTAGTCTTAGGCGTGGAGAGGTGAAAGCTGTCAGAGGGTTGGGCTGTCAAGGCTGTGCCCTCCCGCAGGCCTCTGTTAGTGGAGCAGTCTGTTGAAGGAGTGTCTCATAGAGCTTGATGTTGCTATCGTCCAGTTTTCTCTGCCGCCCATGTGAGCGCTTGTTCTCAGAGCGTAATGCACTTTAACCCAAAGGCCCTCGCCAGGCGTTAACCGGGGACTCCTACCCTCCAGAGTTAGGAGTGTCTTTATTTGGAGATTTAAATTGTTGCCAAGAAATAAGGCTGTTGTTACAAAGAACTGGAAAAGTGAAAACCTCTTTAGAGCTACATGACCTGAGGAGGTTGGAAGACGTAGGCGCGCATGCTGCAAGCTTGTGTGGCTGTGTGTGGGACACTGAGAGGTTCTGATGAGGGGTCAGAAGAAAGCCATAGTTCTTAAGAGACTGTAGTCGAAACATTGGTAGAAACATGGACAGAAAAGACTATTCTGGTGAAGTCTGAAACAAAAAGGAGAAACAAACTATTAGAAACCAAGTATAGAGGCCATCTTTGTTATATTGCTGTGAAGAATTGACCTAGTCTGTGCGCTGTTGGGACTTTGTGGGACACAGAATGGTGGACTAGGCTGTCTGGTGCCGTGTAGTTCCTGACAGCAATGTTAGGCAGCTGAGTGTCCGTCCACATGAGCTGTGAGAGGACAGCTTCTGCCTAAAGCTGCATGCCGCTCACTGTAATTAAAGTGAGGCAGGATAGCGTGTACAGAAGAACATGCTGAGTGTGTGAAGAGAGACCAGACCCTTTGCGGAAGGAGTTTTAGATCAGAAGAATCCTGGCACTTCTTTTACAATGTGATCTAGTAGGCCCACTACTCCGAAAGATACACGTGGGAAGCATTGCTGTTTACAAGGGGCATTAGGCCTGCAAGCCCCCAAAAACTGAAAACTGCAGGAGCCGCTTCCACATGGATGAGCAGTGTGTCCCCATGAGGGTAGCACCCAGTAGAAAAGAGGGCCAGGGACCAAACTGCTGCAGAGAACCTACCTACCCTAACAAAGTGTAGAGTTGTTGGAGTGAGAATCTCTGAGACCTCACGTCTGTTAGAGCAGGAGCCTGGGACAGCTACAGGCATAAAGCTTCCACCTCAGAGGAATTCTGCTCAGAGTAGGGCAAAGCTGTAGTTGTCGCCATCAAGACTCCTGAGGGACCAGACTCTTCAGCATGGCCAGAGGGGCACATGGAGAAATGGGACTCTGAGCTTTAAGGTTGAATGTTGTTCTTCCTATTTTGTGGGTGTGTGTGAGGCAAGTTTCTTTGTTGGTCATGCCACTAGAAGGGAGAGTGTCTGTGCAGTGCTGGGCAGTAGAATGTTTGTCTGAGGTCACAGAGTTCTGGAGGGATGCCTGTAGGCCTGTCATGGCTCTAGTCTCACGTACTAAGTGACTGGAGCTGGTCCTGGAGTTCTCATGGAGAATGGAGGTGTCTGACGTGTTGAGGAAGACAAAAGGTTTTAGAAGGATAGACGTCCAAGTCTGGTTTTAAATGTTTCCTCTAAAACTCTGTTTTATTGCCAAGATATAAGTTTTAACTGATGTGCAGTCTTTGATTTATTTTAGTGAGTGATATTTTTATTATAATTTAGTTTATCTTTTAAAAGGATATTGAGAGACTATTAGAGCTACAGGGCTCTGTCCTCATGAAGGAATTAATGCTGTTGTTGTGGAAGTGGACTGGCTACTACAGGAGTGATAAGGATAGTGAGTTTGTCCAGCGTCGTCCTGGTTTTCTGTGTGCATACACATCTTACTGCCATGTTATCGCTCAGCAGAAAGGCCCTTGTGAGGTGATGGCACCACACTCACAGACTTCCCAGCCTCCCTGATTGCAAACCAAATACACGTCAGTGATTTCCATTCACTGGTGTTCATTCTGTTACACAGCAGACCGCACACTAAGACACAGAATATGTCAGAAGTCAGTTAAAGAAGATGAAATAGAGCTCTTGAGTAATTGGGTAGGGATGAATGAGAGTGATTAAAGACGTTAGTGATAAGTTTTAATTTAGTCATGGTGTACTTCGTGATCACAGAAGCTTTAGGTAGCACTGAATAAGACCTCATTCTCTGAAATCGTTTGTACAGTGAAGAAAAAAGGAACTCTCAGAAGCAATTGTTGGTGTACAGCGAGCAGGACAATGGAAAGAAGACTCCACGTGGTAACCTCGGTGCCGAAAGTGACTGTGTTTGTTGTGTATAACATGAATTGTTCAGAGCAGACCTGACTCTGTCTGATGACATGCTTGTCACCTGGTTGGTGCTTAGCACAACACTGGGGTGGGGCGGGGGCTTTGAAGGTCTTCCTCCATATTTAGTAAAACACAGCTGCTTGTCTGAAAGCCAAGCCTTTGTAGGTGAGTCTGCAGCTCAGTTCTCTCTTGGCCAGGAATCCTGCAGTAGCAGCTGAGGTTTTCTGTAGGTTTCTAACCAAGGCCTTTGGACCCCGGTTCACTGCACATGGTTTGCGTTCTGGGTGGCCTGAGAGGCCTGACTCCTGCGTCTGCTTCTGTCCTACAGCAGCAGCATAGTTAGAGAGCCAGGTAACAGGGGCTTCTGAAACCAACCCTCATCAAACGCAAGTGTGCAGAGTTACACTTAAAATGGAGGAAATCGGGTGATCCGGAATGCCTCTGTGACAGACCTGTCTGTATGCCATTCTTTGCATCCAAGGGAGCATTTGAGACGGTTGTCTCTGTGGCAGGTGCCGTATAAATGCCTTCCTTGTACATGTCTGTTACTCAGGTTTCTTCCCCGCTTTTTTAAATGTGTGGACAGCATTACAGGGGTGGACTGGATACTAGTAATTAACCTACACACTCATTTCACCTACAAAACAATGTTTCGGGAACCAAGGAATTTCAAACAGTGAAGACTTAGACACTTGACATTCAGGCTTTATTCCCAGGAGTCTGAGATTTGAAATATTTGAATCTTAGTAAAGGAGTGACTTTCTAAAAACTTCTGTAACTTTACTTGGAAACCAGGTTACCAGAGATTATCAGCTACATAATGACAGTTGCCCTGTTTTCTGGCATCATGACACCTTCAAATACTAACCCTGGAAATTTGATGGCTTTATTTACAATTTTGATGTGATCATTCATAAAACAGCTTTTAGAGTTCTACAGCATCAGAGTTGAGAAAATATTGTTCTTCCTCACGTCAATATTCTTTATATTTTAGTCCAATTGCATATTTTCGCTGTCACAGCTGCCCCTCGACTGCGTTTGGTAGCATATGACACATCATTGACTTCTTACTGTTCCTCCCCATTTGCTGACCAGTAGTGTTAAGGGAAGATTGTTTGTAAGGACTGTTAGTGCATTCTGTTTTTATCCACAGTAATTTATTACATTCTACAAGGATTCTTTTTTTTTGTAATGTGGCAAGTTTAACAGCCAGTAAGCTCTTCAAAGAAAGACTGTGCCTGTGATCTAACACTCACCCTTGCTGTGTCCTACGTCACAGAGGCCGGGGTAGTACATGGGTTTACTTCAGACGTGGAGGGGTAACTGATCTTAGTAGTTCTCTGAGCTCTTTCCAGAGTACGAATCACTTAAAAGTCATCCAAATTCTAAATTGCTCACCGCAGCAGCTGTGGAGAAGTGTGTGGTGTTTGTCAGTTGGTCTGAGGTGTGATGAAGAACCTAGTTTCTGTGAGGTGGATGCTCTGTGATGCATCTCTAAGATAATGAAGAACTTGTGTTTCAACAGTGCATTGAGCTCATGGTGTGGCCGAGTTAGGAAGGGTGTTGCCCACAGTGCACTTTGGTCGTCCCACACCATCTGAATGCTGATGGTTAAATTACCAGGCTCTGCTGGGGTTTGTGCTCCAGAAGCATTTGTTGAGGCGCTGCTGTACCAGCTCTTGACTGGGACAATTAATGACAGTGTTAACGTTTGCCAGAGCCGGGCAGGAATCAGTGATTTTTCAGTACCTGGCTGCTGGTCAGTCTGTTCGTTATGAGTCTCTTATTTTAATGGTAAGTAGGAAACACCCTTGTGAGTCTTAGATTTTCCTTCTCAGTGAAGTGACAAGAGGCTGGCGTCGTGACTGAGCTCCTCCATTTACTACAGCTTGTGGTACGCTGTGTACATTTCTGTTGCCTTGGCACATGTCTGCCGTGAGGAGATGTGGATGTGGAACAGCCCACACCACAGGTCCCTGAGCAGCCCGTCCCTGGAATTGTTTCAGGGGATTTCCTGCACTGGAGAAGCCATTTGAATGGTTCTTATGTTTCGTTTGGATCCTCCACCTGAAGCCTAGGGATGAGCTCTTGTTTTCCTGCTCTCTGACAAGCAAGCACCCACAATCCTGTCATTCCTGTCAGAACCCAAGGACTACAGGACACCCACTGTGTCCTATCCACTAGTTCAATAAAAGCATTTTCATTCATTGACTCATGTATTTGGAATAAATAATTAAGGGAAAAGTGATGGAAAATGTCAAAACCAGCACTAAAATATTTGGTCTCCCTTTAAAAAAAGCTTTCTGTTTAAATCACAGTTTAAAAACAAAACTACTAGAGAAAATAGAGTGTGGAAAAACTTTTGTAAAGAATAGTTGGCATCAAACATTGGATCCAGCATGAGCTTAGATAATGGAGATTTCTGGTTACATTCTAATACAGCTGCCTTTGCATGATTGTACGCGTGATGCATTAAGAAGGAAAACTGAGCTGTGTTTGCTCTGCAGTTTCAGTGGGGATTGGCTGTTCACTGAGCTTTGTGTTACATTGTTGATATTCCATTGCTGGGTTTGCTTGGGTTGTGATTTTCCTAGAAGTAAGATGTTTAAAACCATGTGTGATCAGAAGTCCAGATCATCCTCTGTATCGCTGTTATTGACCAGCCGAGCTCCCGGTTGTGTAGCCACTTTTCCTCAGGTGTACCTGAGTGACCTAGAGCTGCATTTGGAGAAAGTGGCACAGAACAGATGTGGGCAGCCTAAGACACTGCTCTAGGAGAAACTGCTCCAGAAGCCACTGTGAGTTAGTGCATGCCCCGAAAACAGCTGAACAGAGACTTCCCTGGTATGATTGAGCTGTCGTGACCTCTCTGTTATGTAGGTATGTTTTAAATATATGAAGAATTTTAAGTTCTTCTCTTCCTTTTTTAGCCATAGATTGTAAGCAGAAGAAATCAAGGTCAAGATCTGGAAGCAAGAAGAAAATGCTAACGTTACCTCATGGTGCTGACGAGGTTTACATTCTCCGATGCAGGTATATGCCTGGGTTGCCACATGTGCCGTGGCCCCTTTTTTAGGTGTCCTTTGAGACACAGTAGTTGGCATTTTTATTTTGTGGCATGGTCAACAACTAATAAACTTAGGTTTCTACGTTAGCCGAATGCTGTATTACTCTGCAGCCGATAGCAGTGGTGTGTTCATCGTTGTGCTTCATATATGTGATAATTCGGTTTGGTGTCTCTCTGCTCTCTGTTACGTCCTGCTTACTGAGAGCACTCCCACTTGTGCTTTTCCTTCACAGCACCTCCCTCGGTGCTGTCAGAGGGACTACATCCAAACCATCCGGAACTACAGTCTCGGGATCCTACACCCTTTTCTGGCCTACAAGGACCCAGGCATGCACATTTGGTGTACAGACATACAGGAAGGCAAAATACCCATTTATACACACAGTTTTTAGAAACTTAATCTTAACTCAGTAATAATATTCCAATCTTAAATTATTGACATTTACTAAATCTGTTAATGAAGGTGTAAATTGATTGTTTCAAGTTAATGTAAACCAGCCTTCCTAATGCCGAGACCCTTTAATAGAGTTCCCTATAGTGACCCCCAGCTATAAAACTATGGTTACTACTTCATAACTGTAATTTAGCTACTGTTATGAATTGTAAATATCTGATATGGTCTTTGACTCTTGTGAAAGGGTCATTTGAACTGCAAGGAGGTTGTGACCCACAGGTTGAGGTCCTTTGATTTAAACTTAGGTGTGCTCCATGTAGTGTATGGGGAGATTTATTTTTTAAATTGCAGGCTTTATTTGAGTCAGTTTTATTAAGAGAACTGTTATTATCTACTTCTCTTATAGGTTTTGTGGCCTAGTCTTTCGGGGACCATTGTCTGTTCAGGAGGACTGGATTAAGCACTTACAGCGGCACATTGTAAACGCTAACCTTCCACGGACTGGAGCTGGCATGGTGGAAGTCACATCACTACTTAAAAAGCCTGCCTCTATCACAGAAACGTCGTTTTCCTTACTGATGGCAGAAGCAGCATCATAGAACCAGGAATCCTTTTCAGTAGCATATTCCATTGGATGTAAATTTAAAATTTGTCTTTTTTTTTTTTTTTTTTTTTTTTTTTTTTTTTTTTGGTAAGCCACATGAAAGTATCCATTTATAAATACTAAAGTAGGAAAAATGGGGGACCCTAAATTAGAGTGGTATCAGAGCAAACAATACTTAAGACAGACAGTAAGTAGTCTGTATGTTTTATATAGGGTGGGAATGTGTTTAAGGTTTACTAGGTTTTGTTGGCTGAGTTTTCTCAGCTGAAGGTCCTACATCTGAGAGCCATCTGTAAAGTGTTGCACATGAATCCTTACAGACAGACAGACTTACTGAAAGATTATGTTCTCTGCAGTGTTACCAGAATCAAGGCTCTGGTTTTTCCCCACACTTACATAGAAAAATAAGATATTATATTTTGTTGGTATGTATTTAGTGTTTTGTATAATACCAGGAACTGCTAACTAAATTTACTCAACTTAGGGCATTAAATATCATGTACTTCATAGTTTGAGACTGTTCCCCCGAATAGGGCAGAGTATTCTATTCTATCTAGATGTGTAAGTGTTTTTGTTTTTTTTTTAATCATAATGGAACGGTTTTTTTTTTAATATATATATATACATATATATATATACTAAAAAGTCGGAGGGAGATTTGTTTAAACGAGTATTTCTAAGAGAAATATTGTACATAGTCTTGGCGATTACTTGTGGTAAGGAAATGTCCTTTAATCCAGTTGCATTTCTCAGACAATGAAGTGGTGCGCCCTGCTACCTCCTACTTTGTCAACAAAGATGCTATTATTACCCTCTCCATTTTGTACCATAATAGATTTTAAAAATCTAATGTTCTTTATTGCAAGACATGCTTTTGTTAACTGATTTGTTTCTTTGTAACATTTTACGTACAGTTTGACATGCTCACAGGACAGGGTTGTCTGTTTATTTAACATTGTAGATGTGTAATTAATAAACAAGGCTCACTACACGATTTAGAGTAGGCTTCCTCATTTATGTTCTCTTCCAAATTCGATCAGTTAGCAAAACTATTAATACACAAAATATTTCTACATATGATGAGAATGTTTACAATTTCAGTTTAGAGCTTGTTTTGGATGTGATTATCTATGTATGAAAATTGTGTAACACTATGCTCATGCTAAGACCGACATAACGGAGTTTACTGAAGTAAATGTGCTGTGAGGAATGCACAGTGTGGTGCAGGTGTCTTGGTCATGGGAACCTGTGACGATTCCCTCGATCACTGTCCAAAGCAGCTGCTCCTTCCTCTACAACGAGCGCCGCTTACAAACAGCAGTTTGTGTGCACGCGCCGTCCAGCCATTCCACGGAGTTGCTGATGTGGCTGCACCAAGGCTCTGCATTCGTACTTTTCATCATCTGTAAATACATCCGGACAGTTACATGGAGGAGTGCTTGGTGTCGAGTAGTACATACCTCACTGCCAGTGAGACTGCTTTCCTATGGTATATCTCCTTGCCAGAAATCACTAAATAAAGACTTCAAGAATTACAGTGCCTCCAATGTGAAACATTTGTTACTTTTTATTTCATGGGAAATAGTTCATGAGGTTGTTTTATTTAGTTAGATTGTTCATATTTCCCGTTTTGTTTTCTAGAAACACTAATGGGTCAATATATTTTATGTGAAGAAATAATTTCCCATTATGGTTACTGAGCATCTTAATTAGGCGCTAATTAATGTATAAAACCAGGAGGTTGGACTTGGTTTTATCTGAGCCTAGGGTCCCCTGAACCCTAAGGAATGAGATAGTGGAAGGACTTTTGAACTGCTGGAAAGGCCAGAAGGAAACTTAGCATTTCTCTAAAAGGATAAGATTCCTCTTGACTGAGAATATGACAGATCCACGTTGATACTGATCATGTCTTACTGAGGACGTCCCATTGAATTGCTATAAGTGTGTCTGTGTGTGTGTGTGTGTGTGTGTGTGTGTGTGCGCGCGCGCGCGCGCGCTCTGTGTTTAGGGAGGTTCTCACTGCTATTCCTGGGCTGACTTTGAACTCAAAATCTTCCATCTCAACCTCTGGCCTACCTGAGATTGACTACGCCAGTGTGGAACTGTGCTTGGCTTGAATTTTTGAAACTGAACCATATGCTAACAAAGAATGTAGAATTCAGAAGTTTAGGAAAAAAATGACAGGATTTCTAATCAGATGACTTGGAATTTTTAGATTTAATTGTGATTTTTTTTTTCTCATCACGACAACTACTGAAAAGTATTGGAATGCAGGTAGAGTTAGTATAGCCACATAGTTCAGAATTAAACCCAAGATCTTCCCACATAGTGTGGAATCGTGTCCTTCGCAAATTGGGATGCTTGGACTTTCTTTCCTTCCCTCTCTCCTCTCTCCCTCCTTCCCTCCCTTACTCCCATTACTTACTTTTTAGGAACCATCTCTTCACATATTTTTGTCAGGAGGGCACAGCACTGATGCTCAGAGTCAGAAGATGCTAGAGTTAATTCCTCTTACCACGAAGGTTCAGTGGTCAGACTCCGGGTTGTTTGCCTTGTAACAAGCACTCTGCTGATCTCTCTCTCTCTCTCTCTCTCTCTCTCTCTCTCTCTCTCTCTCTCTCTCTCCCTTCCCCTCCCTCCCTCCCTCCCTTCCTCCCCCTCTCTCCCCCTCTCCCTCTCCCTCCCCGTCCCCCCCCCCTCAATTCTTGTTCTTGTCTTATTGCTCCAGCCAAGATTTTGGGCATTCTGTTGAATGAGTGATTAGAATGGGCACTTTTACCGCAACTCCTGGTTCAAAAAGGAAATATTGTCAGCTTTTCAGTCTGTATAATGTTGGGTATAGGTTTGTGTAAACATCCTTTGTTATGGTCCTCTCTGCCTGGTTTATTTTTCAGGACTTTTGAACTTTGTCTAAGGCCATTTCTCCAGTTGTGTACCATCTGCCTTTAGATCTGTACGTTGTACTTAACATTTATTGACTTTGCTATGTTGCACCCATCTCAATGTAAACCTGTGATGGAGTCAAATCAGTCAGGGTACGTATGTGTTCTCACTGCTATGTTGTTGAATACCACATGGCTTGTGTGTATTTATTGAGCTTTTGTGCTGTGCTGTGCTGTGCTGCCCCTCTTGGTTGTCAGCTTGACATACTATAAAAAGGGAACTTGAGTCACCTCCATCAGATTGTCTGTGGGGCACTGTCTTGGTGAATGTCAGAGGTCCTGGCCTACTCTGGGTAGTACTGTCTCTAAACAGGTGAGCCCACGCTGTACAAGACATTCAGGGTAAGCAAGCCAGGAAGCCCAGTGTCCTCTGTGGTCTGTGTTCCAGTTGCCTCCTGGTCACACTACTGCCGTGGCTTCCCTCAGTGATAGGGTTTGACCCGAGAGCAGATGAAATAAACTTCGTCTTCTCCAAGTTGCTTTCAGTCATGGCATTTGCTCGCCGTACCACAGCAGAGAAAGGAAACCGACATGGCTACGACTTCATCAGGGACTCTGATGTATAATCTCTCTTCCGTCGTGTCCTTGTCTGGCCTTAGTCTCTTAGGATGAGTTTAGGAGTGTTTGCCCTTCCGCTGTGTAGGCTAGACAGGGAGTAAGTAGCAAGTGCAGCAGTGGTAGCTTTTCCTTAGGAGCTGTGTAGATCCGGCAGCACGTCACTGGCTTCTGGGCTGCCCTTTGTGGACAGGTGACAGCTGCTTCAGGCCTGTTCTAGTTGTGTTTTTCCCCCCAGTGTGTTTCAAGTTCTTTTATAACCTTCCCCTGGATTTTTTTTTTTTTTTTTTTTTTTTTGGAGTTTGTTGTAACAGCCTGTTTTCTATATCTTAATATTTTGGGTCTTTTCGCTCTTAGTTTCGGTTAGGGACTTGTCTCGTTTGTCTTTTCAATAGATGAACCCTTTGCTTGATTGATACTGTGTATTCTCGTCATAGGCTGTTAATTTCTGACCTGATCTTTATTACTTCTGGCCACCTACTTCTTTGGGGCTTGGCTTGTTGTTGATTTCTAGGACCTTGACTGACTTGATCTTTGAGCCATTTTCAGGATATTTTTTCTTAAAAATTATTTATTTAGTGTTTTTTTTTTTTTCCAGAGCTGGGGGTCGAACCCAGGGCCTTGCGCCTGCTAGGCAAGCGCTCTACCGCTGAGCTAAATCCCCAACCAGGATATTTTTTCTTAACATAAGCATTTGGCTATAATTTTCTTTTGAGAATTGACCTACGTGTGTCCTAAAAGTTTTAGCAGATTGTGCTTTCATTTTCATTTGATTCTAAGGATTTATGAACAACTTCCTTGATAACTTCACTGGCACACTGATCAATCAAGAGTCTATGTTCAAGGGCTGAAGAAATGGCTTAATTAGAACCTGTAGAGGGCCTGGGTTTGGCTCCCAGGATCTCCGTGGCTCACACCCACCTTATCTCCAGCTGAAGAAGTGATCAGGTACATCTGACCTCTAGAGAGGCACCTGCGTTCATGTGCATATGTCCACGCACAAAGGTAGACACATACAATCTTTTTTTTTTAAAGAATATATTGAGTTTCTCAAGCACTTACGTGGTTTTACTTGCTATTGATTTCTGCTTTATACCACCATGATCTGCTAAGAAAAGAGGAATAATTCGATTTTCGCATTTGTTAAGAGGTGCTGTTTTGTGACATAGAATGTGGTTCTAAGGGTGCTAAGAAAACTGTTCACTCCCTATCTGTAGGCCATTTGATCAGTGTGCAGTTTAACCCCCAGGTTTCTTTGTTGTTTTGTTCAGGTGATCTAACAATGAGCACGGGGCATTAAACTCGCCCAGATTTAGTTAGGTTTGTATTACTGAGAAGAGAACACGTGATCGAGGCAACTTTTAAAGCATTTAATCAGGGGCTTGCTTACAGTTTTAGAGGGTTAGCCCCAGTCATAATGGTGAGAAACAGGCAGACATGATGTCAGAGCATTTTTACATCCAGATCAAGCAGGAGGCAGGGGCTAGGAGAAGTAATGGAGAGGGGCAGAGACAGATGACTCACTTCCTCACTCTGTCGTTGCCCTAGAGTTTGAGGTCACTGCCCAGGGCTTTTGGCATCAGAGTGTTGGCCAATCTGAAGTCATGGTAAGCCAGCCGGCCATGCAGGCTGGACCCTTGAGGAGGTACCTGGGTGAGGTTTTCCAGGTGTGCACTAGTGTCAGCAGGGAGAGAGAGGAGAGACGGGGAAAGCTTTTTAAACCTCAAAGGCCAGTCCCAGTAACAACACACCAACAAGGCCACCACACCTCTTAGTCCTTCCCAAACAGTTCTGCTCCCTGGTCACGAAGCATTCAAACATGAGCCTGTGGGCCATTCTCATTCAAAGCATTGTCCCCACTGTTGTGCTTCAGGACCCTTCAAGCCACTAACATCTGTCTTATGAAAGCATAGTCCTCAGCACTCTGTGTGTGTCCTCTTTCTTCAGACGTGTTGACGTCTTCTCCTGATGGTTTGTAAACTGGTCTTTACTAGATAAGAATAGGTACGTCAACTTATTTTTAGCCTGGGTTTCCTTCATTGACTTTTCTCCTTTGATTCCTTGGCTCAGTATCAGTTGTGTTTTCTTGGAGACAACAGATTGTTAGATTTAAACTTTCCTTTGGATGTTATTTTGCTAATTGTTGTAGGGAGCATTGTGTACTGTGGCATGTATGGTAAAAGAACTTATACAGGTCAGGTCTCTCCTTCCACCATGCAGATTCCAGGAGCCTAACTCTGCTTATCCAGTCTGGCAGCCAATGCCTGTAACCCACAGAGTCATTGGATCCAGCCACTGGCTTGCCTGCATCTCTTTCTGAATTGTTTTTGTTTTGTTACACTTTAAACAATTGCTGAGAGAGTCTTGCTAATTTTTTGTGATTTTTCCTGGTTGGTTTCCTCCCCCCTCACCCCCGCCACCTCCACCCCGGGTGGTTTTATTGCTGTTTTTTTTTTTTTTCTTTCCCACCTGTTAGCATGAGGAGTATGCTAGTTTGCTATACTGGAGATGGTTGGTTTCTTCCTAGCTCTCTGTTGTATGAATATGTGTGGCCCCCATAGATTCATGTGTTTGAATGGTTGGCCTATAGGGAGGGGCACTATTGGGAGGTGTGGCCTTGTTAAAGGGAGTATGTCACTGTCGGGTGGACTTTGAGGTCTCCTGTGCTCAAGCTCCAGCCAGCGTGGACTCAAGACTCCTGGCTGCCTTCGGAAGAAGATGTAGAACTCTCAGCTCCTCCTCCAGCACTGTGTCTGCCTGCATGCTGCCCTGCCTCCCAATGGACTAAAGTGTAAGCCAGACCCAGCTAAATGTCCTTTATAAGAGTTGCTGTGGTCATGATATCTTTTTTTTTTTATTTTATTTATTTATTATATATTATGATTACACTGTCGCTATCTTCAGACACACCAGAAGAGGGCATCAGACTCGTTTCAGATGGTTGTGAGCCACCATGTGGTTGCTGGGATTTGAACTCAGGACCTTGGGAAGAGCAGTCGGTGCTCTTAACCACTGAGCCATCTCTCCAGCCCATGATATCTTTTTACAGCCCAAAGTGAGACAAGTTAGGAGTTGGTACCAGGGACTTAGGTATTGCTATGATAGTCCTGACAGCGGAAGCTGTAAGCGGCTTAATGAGCCACCCCTGGTAGGACCAAGGAAGACAGTGCTCCTGGGGGTGATCTGCACTGTGGAGGTCTAGCTCAAGAGGTTTCAGAGGAAAAGAATTTTAATGTTGCATAGAGGTTTTTCTTGTGATATTTTGGTGAAGAATGTGGCTGCCTTTTGCCCTTGTCTGAAGAGTCTGCCTAAGGCTAAGGTGAAGAGAGACAGATTAATTGCATTAGCCAAGGAAATCTCAAACCAGCCTAATACGAACTGTCTTGAGGCTCACTCTTAAGAGCGTTTTGATCAAGTGTAGCAAGCTAAGAAAGGACAAATACAAAAATTATGTTCAAAGATAAAGGGACACCTGAAGGAGTTAAATCCTGTGTTCAAAGAGATAAACAGATTAAAGAGATATTAAATGGAATTAAGAGAGTGGTGACCACAGGGCAAGATCCCACCCGTGTAAGCTCGAACCTTGTGAAATGGATGTTCCCTGCAAGGAACATTCCCACCCGTTTTTTTTTTTTTTTCTTTTTTCTTTTTTTCGGAGCTGGGGACCGAACCCAGGGCCTTGCGCTTGCTAGGCAAGCGCTCTACCACTGAGCTAAATCCCCAACCCCTTTTCCCACCTGTTCTTAACTTACAGTGCATTTGCAGTTGTATGGGGAGGGGTTCTTTTCATTTAGACAGAAGGAGATAAGATTGTGAGCCAAGTCACCAACGGGTGGATTGCAATAACTCTTTTCACTTACCCACTTGACTACTTCTAGAAGTAACTACCATCCAGAAATGGAGGTCACACCTGTGATCCGAATCGTGAGGTGGGATAACACATGCTTTTGATCCAGATTGAAACATGCCCGTTAATCCAAATCTTGAGGCATAGAGGCCATGCTCAAAGAAAAGATTAGGTCCAGGCGTGGTGAGACGCACTTTTAACCCCAGCACTCTGGAGACAGGCATGCAGATCTCTGAGTTCAAGGCCAGCCTGCTGTACAGAGCGAGTTGTGTGACAGCGAAGCTTAGGTGGTGAAGGAAACCATGGAAACCAATGCTGGTGGAGATGATGTAATGGAACCAGAGTGTCTTCCAGCCCCAGCAAGCAGCAGAACTCAACAGCTCTGGCTGCGTGGTTCTGGCTTTAGAATCAAGGATGGAATTTCTCACTGCGACTAAGGAAAGCCACCAAGGCCAGGCATGTGGCTGGAGAGACCATTGCGTGAAACTACAAGGCCCTTGTGTGAAGCTGTAACAGTGAAGACTTGGGGCCTTGGAGACCCCAAGATGTTGGAGATTGATGCCAGAGCCATGGGATACCTGTCAGGGAAAGCTGCTAACTGGGAGTGGAACCAGCCCAAGGGACAAAGAAGTGTGTTGAAGTCAACAGAGCTGAGAGGAGTTGGAGATCTGCAGGGTGCATTGACATCAGACATGGAGACGCAGTTTGGAGTTAGTTCTGCTGGATTTCAGTCTTGCTTCGACCCAGCTTTTCCTCACTGTGCTCCTTTTCCTGTGTTGGAGTGGTAATTATACCCTGTGCCATTGTATGTTGGAAATGTGTGACCTGCTTTTTTGATTTTTATAGGGGATCGCAGTTAGATTGCATAGATCTCGGAAGAGATTTTGAACTTTGGACTTGTACACATTGTTGAGTCTGTGATGGATCATGAGGACTTCTGAAGTTGGACTAGATGCATTATACATTATGGCTGCAAGCCTATGAGGGCTGTGTGGTGTTTTGAATAGGTACAGCCCCCCACAGGTTCATGTGTTTGAATGCTTGACCCATGGAGAGTGGCACAACTAGGAGATGTGGCCTTGTTGGGGTAGGTGGGGCCTTGTTGGAGGAAGTGTGTCATTTTGGGGGTGGACTTTGAGGTCTCCTGTGCTCAAGCTCCTCCCAGTGTGGAATCTGGTCTCCTCTTGGCTGCCCGTAGTGCTCTCAGCTCCTTCTCTAGCACCAGGTCTGCCTGCACGCTGCCGTACTTCCCACCATGATGTTCATAGGGACGCTGTCACTGATTTCTGACCCATTCGTTCCCGTGCCCTGGCCTCCATTGTAAGTGTATGTCTGTGGGACATACACTTGCCATTCAAGCCTGTACATGCTCATTCCTTTCTGGGAAGCAACCTTGTTGGTACCCGTCTGTAGAGAAAGTGTTGACTTGTCCAATGGCTGTAACGTCAGCTTCAAGAAGTAGAGGTTTCTTTTGGTGCGTGGTGCTAAGATCCCAGCCTGGCTGGCACGTTTGTTGGGTCCCATCTGTTGTGTCAGTGATTGGATGGGATCCTTTGTCGTCTTCTCCAGAGTCACTAGAGCTACCAGCATACAGCTGGGTTATGTCGCCATTCTAAAAGAGATCATTTGCTTCAAATACCTCATGGGGCTTCGCCGGAGGCCTGAATAGCTTTAATAAGGTTACCAGTCTCTAGTTGAGGACAGTTTATTGAGGATTTGTTGAATTTCTCCACAGAGCCTGGCTGTAGCTTGTGTAGGAGTCCAAAGAGCTTTATGTCATCCCTCAGGCCCAGCCCGAAGTTGGTGCCAAAGGCCATGTCTGTTGTCTCTTCTATCCTCTGCCTGTAAATACTTGGATGCAGTCTTGTTCTTGACCTCGGGGAGTATATAGGAAGTGTCATGGCAGTTGGGACAACAGGAAGGGACTGTGCCCGTAGGCTCAGGTCCGCTCTGGCTAGCTGCCTGTGTTAATACACCACTCCTGTGGAACTTACTGCGATTGCAGCTGTCTCCATGGTATTCCAACAGATGCCACCTGCTTGGTGTTCTCGAACTGCCTCAGTTTGTACTTGTCTGGCAGTGACTTCTTTCTCTGTCAGTTTTAAAAGAAGACTTGCTGGATATGGCAATCTTCCTTAGTACGTATTTCCTTCATGGCTTGAAATACTGACTCCAAGTTCTGCTGGCTTGAAGGATTACTAGTAAGAGACCCCATGTTACGTGATGTGTTTGCCTTTTAGGTTGGCATGTTGATGTAGTATGTTATGGACAGACTGCCATGTCTGTTTGGCAATCTGAATGCCTGTTGCATCTCAATACCCGTTCCTCTGTACATATTTGGAAGTTTTCCTGTCCCTTGATTTCTAGTAGAATATCTTACTTTGGCGGTGTCATATATGTATACTGTGTCTTGACCATAGCCACCCGGATCCCCACCTCCCATTTTCAACAGGCAGCCCTATTACAGCTTGCCCGCTCTGCCTTCTCCCTTTTCTCTTTTCCTGTAACCCATTGATCTGAGTCTGAGAAAGTTGGAACCTGCTGCTTTTCATTGATCTTGGACATTTTTGTCCTTCCTAAATGCTGATTTCGAGTCTCGAGCAGACAAGATGATATCTGCCAGGTCTGTCTTCGCCTGAGTAGTTTTGTGGGAGTCTCCCACTTTGCTTGTGACATTTACCTTGGCAGTCTGTGAGGAGCGAGTTCTTATCCCCTGCTTTGATTAATGTTGGAATGAAGCTTCCAAATTGCTTGCGAGAGTAAGAGCAGCTTCTACACTTACTTATTCACATTGCACAATTGCATGTGCGTACACACACACACACACACACACACACACACACTCACCAGGGTTTCTCTGTAGCTGTGGCTATCCTGGAACTTACTCTGTAGACCAGGCTGGCCTTGCACTCAGAGATTCACCTGCCCTTTCTCCTAAGCACTGTGATTAAGAGTGCTGGGACCAAAGGTGTGCGCTACTGTGCCTCGCTGCCCTGTTTGTACTTTTAAGTTCCTCCAAAAATGTTGGTGGCTGCTGGAGGGAGTCAGCTTTGGGGTCAGGTAGGCTGAAGAGTTTGAGAGTGTTGAGGGCACAGCTCTGAGGAGAAGATGCATGGATCCAGAGGCTGGTCTATCCACTGAGCTGAAGGCTGCAGTTCTTCAGCTCCAGTTGGTCTCAGTTGACGGGCCATGTCAGATTGAATTCAGACTTCCAGCCTTACTGGTCTCCCTTAGGCTACCAGGGTGGCTCAGTTTTAAACACTAGGTCCTCTGTCAAAATGGAAGCTGGTCCTACCTGCCCTTTGAGTCATACAAAGGAAGAGTGGTTTGGAGGCTTGTGAGGACTGTGCCCTGGGGCTTTGGCTTGCCCTGTGCAGAAGCCTTTAGTTTGCCCCCTACCCTTACGTGGATCTGTGCAGCTTCACAACCCCGTTCCCCTCAGACTCCCATAAATCCCTGCTTCCTCTCTGCAGGCATCCTGCCCATCCCGTGCACATCGGTGTCCTTTCCCTCCTTGCTTTAGAATTTTTCTCCCGTTCTGACTTTCATTACCCAGGCTCATCTTCTTACAGGCAAGCCCTAGCCTTGCATTTTGAATAGCAAGCACTCCTTATTTGCTGGCTACCACCACAAGGCTGACCACATTAGCATTTACCTCATATCACTTCTACCAAGGCCCTCTCGTAGTCTTACCGTCTCTTTATATGTTAACTCTTCACAATGTTCTGTTATACCAAGCGTAGTTACACGTCGACCTTTTATATCGTCTCGGGTTTTTAGCCTGTAAAAGGCTTTGGATAAACGTATGATTTTTGAGAATTTTACACGTGCACGTGATGTGTACTGAGCATAATCACCCCACCCCCTTCCCCCCAACTCCTCCCATATCCCTCTAACATGTTTCTCCCAAATTCATGTTTTCATTCTTTTCCTTTTTTAACCCACTGAGTTTAGTGGGTGCTGCCTACCGTGCATAAGTGTCTGCGGCAGCACGAGCAGGTAAATAGGCTAGGAACAGCCCATCTTGCTTTTTAGGGGAAGTTTCTAGTACTCTAATTGGTACCTCAAAGGACTGGGTGTGTCCTCAGAGTGGAGGTTTTCCCCCTGGAATTCCAGTTGTTCAGAAAGCTCACCTAGTCACATCCTACCGTGTCGGGGGGATGGTGTACGTGACTCTGTTCTTGACACTTACTTAACAGCTTTAGGCTTTTGCCAATTTGTTCGGCTTTGAGAGATGGATGAAACAGTATGCGACTTGGCATGTTAAGGCGCTTGCTGTAATGTCAGCTGCACTTCAGAGTTAGCCTCTAAGACACGGCTTTTCCAGGTAGACTCCGTGTGGCAGTTTGAAAATGCTTGGCCCAGGGAGTGACACTATTAGGAGATGTGGCCTTTTTGGAGTAGGTATGTCACTGTGGGTGGGAGCTTTAAGACCCTTGTCCTTGCTGCCTGGAAGCCTGTGTTCTCCTGTTTACCTTCAGAACAAGATTTGGAACTCTCAGCTCCTCCTGCACCATGCCTGCCTGGATGCTGCCTCGTTCCCGCCTTGATAATGGACTGAACCTCTGAACCTGTGAGCCAGGCCCAATTGAATGTTGTCCTTATAAGACTTGCTTTGGTCATGGTGTCTGTTCACAGCAGTAAAGCCCTAACTAAGACGGTGTTTGAACCCAAACTCTGGTCCTTTGCAAGAGCAGTATGTGCTCTTAACCACTGAGCCATCTCTCCAGTCCCTTAATTAATTCTGGTTTGTTGTGGTATGGTATGGGGTTTTGTTTGTTTGAGACTGGGTCTCTGTAGACCAGGCTGGTATCGAACTCACAGAGATCTGCCTGTCTTTGCCTCCTGAGTGCTAGGGTGTACACCACCATTACCCAGGTTAACCCTTGAATGTGGAATTGTAGACTGACAATCAACACGCACTCTAGTGATCCTGTTTCTCAACCGTTATCCACCTGCTCCTTCCACTGCTGTCACTCATTTTAGACTAAGCCATAGGTCAGGTGTGGTGGGCCACACCTTTAACCCCATCACAGGAGAGGCAGAGGCAAGCAAATCCCTGTGAGGTCCTCCTGGTCTACACATGGAGTCAGGACTACACAGAAGCTCTTAGGGTCTCTAAAACAAAAAAAGAAATACAAGCTTGCTTAAATTTCCCTAGCCATCCCTAAGATATTTATCCTTACTGCTAGTTGTTGTAATTTCATATACTCTATGTATGTAAGGATTTCTTTTTAATTGTCAAGTTTGGGATTTCTTTTGAGGTCTGGAAATTTCTTATCTTTAAACTTTTTTTTTTTTTTTTTTTTTTTTTTTTTTTTTTTTTTTTTTTTTGCCTCTTACCGAGATTCGGATGAAATACATGCTAAGTCCTTGTTACACTCCGTGGGATGTTTATAACCCTGTTTTTAAATCTTTTTATATGCATGACTTATGTGGTGCACTCGGACCACAGAGGACAGCCTGCAGAAATCTGTTTTCTCTTACCTGGTGGGCTCAGCCTCCCTTACCCAATCAGCTGCATTTTGTCAGTTTACTGTGTGACCTCCCGATCTATTCATCTCACAGCCCGCCCACTGACATCCTGATTTGGTAATGTTATGGAGGCCTAGAATACTGACTGGTTCTCTCTTGAGATACACTTTACTGTTTTAGGTACAGTGCCCCCAACACACACACACACACACACACACACACACACACACACAAAGAAAGATTTATTCCAAAGAATGAATGTTTTGCCTGCATATGTGGATGTGTATCACACGTGTGGCTGGTACCGGTGGAAGTTAAAAGAGTGTGGCCGATCCCCTGGAACTGGAGTTATGGGTGAGTGTGAACCACCGTGTCAGTACTGGGTATCAAGCCTGAGTCTTCTGCAAGAGCTGTAAGAGTGCTAATCGCTGAGCCATCGTCTGCACCCTAAGAGCTTCTTTACCTTTAAGATTTGTAGTCATGTCTGCTAAGTGTTCAGTGTTACTAAGTTCTAAGTTTAGAATGCTCCAGGGTTCTTTTAAGTTTCTTTGGCCTAATCAGATGACTCACAGTTAGGCAGTAAGATCTCTCTCGTAGCAAACCTAGTTTATGTGCTGTTTGTCCCTGTGACCATGGGATCCAACCTAGTTTCAGAGCTTTCTTCCTAAGTGTTATCCTGAGGAAAAAAAAAACAGGTTTTACTGCAAGTGGCTTAACTGGCTTCTCTTCTTTAGATATTAGCTCAGTATTTCTTCACTGTCTTGTTTGAATGCTTATGTGAAGCTTTTGTTTATTATTCCAGCATCCTAAAAAAATATTTTTATTCTTTAATCCTTTTTATACTCTAGTCTTCATTCCCCATCCTGGTCCCCCTCCCCCCACTGTTCCCCATCCCCCCTTCATTCCCCAACCCCCATCCCACCAGGTCTTCTCAAGTTTCTCAAGGCTTGGGTACATTTCCTCTCATTGAGTCTGGACCAGGCAGTCCTCTGCTGTGTATGTGTCTGGGGCCTCATATCAGCTGGTGTATGCTGCCTGGTTGGTGGCTCAGTGTCTGAGAGAGCTCAGGGGTCCAGGTCAGTTGGGACGGCTGGTCTTCTCATGGGGCCGCCCTCCTCAGCTTCTTTCAGCTTTCCCCCAATTCAGCCTCAGGGGTCCTGGCTTCTATCCATTGGTTGGGTGCTAGTAGCATCTTAAAAAAGCTTTGTGTTTCTGTGAACTTGAGTGTATGTATCTTTAGAGACCAGAAGAGGGCAAGTTGGAGTTACAAGTAGTTTTAGGTTCTGGGAACCAGTCAGGTTCTGTAGAAGAAAGAACTCTTGACAGACAGGCTTGCCTCTCCAGCCAGTATTAATCGAGCATTTCAGGAAATCCTTATATAATTTTTCCAGGGCGGTGTATTTCTTTTTAACTTCCATTCTCTTTGAAGATCTCTGATACATAGTTTGCATCTAGTAAACCACCCAATGATAGAGGGAGTGAGAACCGTAAGGGGAGACTTAAAGAAGGACAAAATTCATTTCTCTTAGTTCTGCTCTTGACAAACGGCTATGGAGCCCTGAGGAGACGCTCGGAAGGACGCCACACTCCCGGGATGGCAACAGCACAGTCTTGCATAAGAGCCTTGTTTTATGTTTGTGTGTGGCAGGAAAGTCTTATGTTTTCTTAACAGAGAATGTACACTTTCTCTGAAGTCGCCTTTGTATGTTTTAGATTTCTTACTATTTAAATAAGATGCCCCCCTAAGTGTTCTCATATTTTGCCGCTAGGATGTGTGGCTATGATGATCTTGTGTGCCAGTGTTTGTCTGTATCGGTTTCTGTGTCTTTTGTCTTGCTAAACTCTCTTATATTTCACTTAATTCCCTTGAAACTTGTCAGCTATATCATCAGGGAAATTGTGGCAGTCCGTTGGCTTGCAGTATTCATGTTGTCTTGTGTGTGAGTCATCAAGGAGACAGCCGCTCTTTTTGCCTGAGATTCTAATAGGCAAACGTGTCGCCATGGTTCTTACTGATTAAGACTGTTAAAAAATAAATCCGTTTTTGTCCTCCCTAGCCCCTGCTCCCAGAAAGACGACTCTGAGACCAAGTAATAAATGCCTAGGCCATAAGCTTCGGCTTGTTTCTCGACCAGTTAGTAACTTATTTAACCCGTTCAAACTATTCTGTCTTCCATATGGTTAGTGATCTGTCCTCAGCATCACGTGTCCAAGTTGGGATGAAGCCTCTTTATTCTGTCCTGAGTTCTGCTGGCGTCTGTCTGTCTGCTCAGTGTTCTCAGCCGATCTCGCCATCACTCTATCCCGAGTTCATCCATGTGGCTGGTTACCTCTGCCCAGCTTCTAACCTCTAGCTTTCCCCGCCTCTGTGCCTCTCATTATGTCCCAGAATCCTCTCTTTCTTCCTGCCAGTGTCCCACCTCCTATTTCCTGCCTCAGCTCATTGGCCATTGGTTTCTTTATTGACAGGTGGTGCTTATAAACGATTCTCTTTGCCCTTGGTGGTGAAGAAAGCTGTAAGAGCTTCGGCAAGGGCTTCTTCACCGTCTTTAGATTGCCGTGTGGGTTTTCTTTAACTTGCTGATGTTAATTAAATCCAAGTAATTCGCTGTCTAAATTCTCCCTCCCTTAACACTGTGAGCTTGATTTACATCTATTTTATTGAAAAATTTTATATATGTCTATGGGTAAATTTGATCTTACTTTTATGCTTGCCTGGATTTTGTGTTAAACTAAGTTGGACTTGCTTCAGAAGATGTTGCGAGGTTTGCCCTTGTCCACGTTTTGAAGGTCTTCACACCCTGCAGCTTACAGTGTCTCTACGGACTTGCTTCTCACCCAGGAACTGTTCCTTCTACAATCATGGGTCATTAAACTTTTTTCTACTTTCATTAGTTTTCTAAGAAAACCCGCTATTGGTATTTTATTTATTAGCTCAGTTTTTATCATTCTGGATTTTTTTTTTATTCCTAGTAAACAAACATACAGGGGGTTGTGTCCCTTGGGTACCCATTTGCCCGTATTGCAGATTTTGGTGCATTAGAGATGTTCGCTTATTACATCATAGCTCAGGATTGATTTCATCTTTAATTGGGGCGCCCCAATTTCGAGGGGCGCCCCAATTAGGGTTTCTGTTGCTGTGACCATCATGGTCAAAAGCAAGCTGTGAAGGAAAGGATTTATTTGGCTCACATTTCCACACTGTAGTCTGTCATTGAAGGAAGCCAGGACAGGAACTGAAGCAGGGCAGGAAGAGCTGGTGCAGAGGCCAGGGAGGGTGCTGCTTACTGGCCTCTTCCCTGTGGCTTGCTCAGCCTGCTGTTTTGTAGAACCCAGGACCACAGCCCAGGGTGGCATCACCCACAATTGGCTGGGCCCTCCGCCATCATTCACTAATTCAGAAAATGCCTTACAGCTGGATCTCATGGCCATTCCCTCCTCTCAAATGACCGATGCTTGAGTCAAGTTGACATAAAACTAGCCAATGCAGGGGAGTTTGTAAGAATTTTCTCAGGGTTTAAGATGCAGACTTATATGTTAGTAGTAGTATATTTGAAAACAAATGCTGGGTTTTAGATTGCTGGATTTCACACACACACACAGTCACACACACACACACACACATATATATATACATATATAGGCACATATATATTATGTTATACATATGTTTTGTTTCTGATTCGTGTCATGCGTATTCAGGATCTAAGGGAAGTGATACTACAGCCTACAGTTTTTGCTTTACCTGTTAGGTTCTGAAAGGTTGGTTAGGACGTCAGCATTGCTGCAGCTTGACTCATTTCTCCCACACCCGGCTTTGCTTCTTACATTTCCAGACTTTTGTTTTCAGTGCAAAGCGGACGATAACTATTTAATCTACTTAGACACCAAAAGGAAAAGATGTCTTGTTCTCCCCCCTGTTGGATGTCTTCCAGGCTTGCCTTATGTTGTGGACACTTAGGTCGATTTAACTATTTCACTGCCTTTGAGATGAATAAAGTTTATCCCCTTTCATATCCAGACTTAGCTGGATTGGCTTGTTACTGCCGCGTGTTTAGAAGCACCTCTTGTCTCGTGTGAGATGCATGCTTTCTAAAGTTCCTGGGGTCCTTGGTGGCCTTCAGCCATTACTTACCACACAGCATAGGAGTCCATGTCCGTCTCCACCCAAGTGGACAGTGGGCAGGACCGCCCCCGTTTTCTCTGTCAGGTAGCAAATTCTCTAGTACCTTGGGGACTGATCTGAAATGGGCTCCATAGACCTTTTCCTTTCTCTCTTCTAAGTCAGAGCAGTGTTTATTTTGTTATAGTTTCATAACTGGCGAAGCAGACTCTTTGTTCTTTTTAAAATGTGCTTGTGACAGTGACCTCACTCCCTTCTGTTTTAAAATCCTCAGACCCTGTTTTCATAATCCCGAGAAATCCATCATTCTTCCTTTGTTCATTCGCTCATTCGTTCGCTCATTCTCACTCTGTTCCTGGATGGCTTTGAACTTGCTGTTTGGACCGAACTCTGCTTCTGCCTCCATGAGTGCTGGCACTAACGATGTGTGTGTGACCATGCATTTAAGTTTAATTCTATCCAGTTCTCCAGGTTCTCAGTCTCATTCTGTGTTGGTGTTTCATTTCTAGTTCCTGTTTTCCTTTTGCCTCAAAAGGTGAAGAACGAGTAAAGGATTCCTGCAGGTAGTCCTCCCTCAGGGCGTGGGGACTCCTCCCTCAGGGCGTGGGGACTCCTGAAGGCAGTCCTCCCTCAGGGTGTTTGAGGACTTACCCTCAGGGTATATGGAGACTCTTCCAGGCAGTCCTCCTTGTAGCTGTGCGGGTTGTTTTTCCTTAAGTAATTCAATCTCTCTGCCTGGGTGTTTATGTTTATCCTAGTATTCAAGAACTTTACCAAGCATAATCCTCCTCACTCTCTGTCTCTCTCTGTCTCTCTCTTTCTCTCTCTCCCTTCCCCTCTTCTTCCCTCTCTCCCTCCCTCCGTGTATATGTGCGTGTTCGTGTGCGTGTGCGTGTGTGTGTGTGTGTGTGTGTGTGTGTGTGTGTGTGTTCAGCCTAGCCTGAAACTAAATGAGCAGACTCCAGGCTTTCCCTAATTCAGATAAAGTTTTCTGCCTTTACCTAGTGAATAACTTTAACCCACTTGTTCCCTTTTCTCCTTCCAAGGGTCCCTTTATATGTTTATCAATTCTTCAGATCTTCCCTCTGACTCGGCTCTGTACTTGAGATGCTTCCTGTTCTTATTGGACCATCTGCTTTTAAAGCCGGCATTTGAGATTAGACTCCAGGGGCTGGAGGGAGGGCTCAACATTGAGGAGCATTTACTGCTCCTTTAGAGGACCCAGGCTTGGTTCCCAGCACCCACGTGGTGGTTCACAATGGCCCGATGTCTCTGGTCTCCAGTGACCAAGCGCACTTGTGCACACATACACACTACCCTCAAAAACTTCTGTAACATCATTTTGTAACAAAATGAAATCCTATTTCACAAGTAGCGTTACTATGGTTCTAGAAGTGGGTTTTGTGTTTGTGAATGCGCATGCGCGCGCAGGGGTAGAGGTGGGGGTGGGAAGGGAGTGGTTATGTACATAGTGCTTTTCTTTTCTAGCATTTTATTAAGGACATTTTGAATTTCTATGTGTGTGTTGTGTGCCATTGTATATATATGTGAACTGCAACTTACCACCGACTCTCACTCGGCCCTGGTCCTGCGCTGTGCCTTCCCCCTTTACCCGCACTGTCCTTGAGTCGTGCATCAACATCTCTCAAACGCTCTCTACCCCTCTCACCCGCTCACCTGTGAGCTTTGTCCCAATCCCAACCCCAGTTAACCGACTCACCACCCTTCCGGGCTCTGTGCTCCCACCAAGGAATCCTCCTTGGGCTCTCGGTGTCTTTTCCAGCCACTACTCATTTCCGCTCTTCTTTCTAAAGCAAAGCTTCTGTGGTCAGACAGCATAGCATGTTACCACAGGATAACTCGTTCCGGACAGGATAATCTGTTGCTGCACACCTGGTTTGTGCCAGGTAGTACTGTGACTGTCCCATAGGGATTGATCTTACTTTCTTCCCATAGCATTCCCTTGAATTAGAAAGTATCATCCTTTCAGTGGAAGCTCAGCTTCCCAAGGGCTGATGAACAGTGACACCAGAATTCGGGTCCGGGGCCCTTCACTACGCTGCCACAAAGCACATTCAGGTTTTCGGCCCTACAGACGCTTGAGCAGGTCCCATCCATATCTGAGCACGTTTTATCAGACCGCGGCCTTCACTACTCACGAGGAACGCCACTCGCAAGACCATGCGTTTGGGTGAAATTTTTCATGTTACCACAAATTTTTTGTTTGTTTGTTTGTTTTTAAGGATCCCCTCTAGGCTGAGGACTATTTATTTATTTATTTATTTATTTATTTATTTATACCTTTGATTTTGTGCCTCCTTGATTGCCTTTCTTTCCTTTGGTGTAAGTTCACTGGTGTGGGAGTCGAGGCTGGTTCTTGGTCTTTCTTTGGTGGAAGCAGAAGCGGAAACTGTCCCTACCATACAGGGGAACAAGTGGGAGGAGACACTTCCCCTTGGTCTGTAATCCAGAGCACTGTCGATGGGCTTTGTTTGTTTTTATCGTTACATGTGTTACATGAGTGGAACCATCAGCAGTACACAGGGGCTATTTACTTATATATTTGTATAATTTTGTGTGTGTGTATATATATCATATATTTGGTACGATTCTTGGGTAATTTGGTGGTAGTAATAAGTAGGAGATTTGGGGGGAAAAAACCTCGTACTTTCAAAGGATGTGAGAGAAGAAAGAGAGACCCACTGGTAATGCGATTGGAGTTATTCTTCAGGCCCTAGGTTAGGTCCCTAGAAAATGTTCTCCCTGGAGACCTGCCCGCCCAGGCTGGAGAGGCACTCACTGCTCAAGAGCGCTCACTGCTTTGTGTGTGCAGTTGGCTGATTGGCTGGTTGGTTGGTTGGTTGGTTGGTTGGTTTTTAAGACAGGGGCCTCTATATAGCCCTAGCTGTCCTGGAACTCCCTCTGTAGCCCTGGCCAGCCTTCAACTCAGAGAGATTGCCTGCCTCTGCCTCCCAAGTGCTGGGGTAAAGTTGTGTGCCACTCCCCCTGGCTGCTCTTGCAAACCACCGCTGGTTCAGTTCCCAGAGCCTCTGACAGGTCTCTTCTTTTCTGCCTTTTCTGTTTCTTTCTTTCTCTTTTTTCCATTACAGAGTCAGAACATTTGAAATAATAAATCTGAAAATTGGTTATGAGTTGAAGTTCTGAGACCAAGGGAGAGAGATTAGCAGGCATGTCCCTTCCTGGGCACTCTCCAAGAGGGGAAAGAGTTTCTCCCTCCGTTTATCTTATCCCTTCTTATGTGAAGCAGGTTATGAGTAGCTTAAAGCAGAGCTGGTTTTTAATTAATTAATTAACTAACTAATTAATTAATTAATTAGTATACATCATACAGCTTTCTGTCTGCATGTAAGCCTGCAGGTCAGAAGAGGGCATCGGATTTGAATACAGATTGTTGTGAGCCGCCATGTGGTTGCTGGGAATTGAACTCAGGACCTCTGGAAGAGTAGTTAGAGCTGTTAATGCTTGTGGTCTGCTGCAGGAGTGAAGGAGCAAGGATTATGAGGTGACAGTGGTGCTGATGGTGGAGGCCTGGCTGAAGTCTGGATGGCGGTTGCTGGGAGAGCCTGCAAGGAGAGACGGGTTACTAAGCCAGGTGTCCTAAACCAGGTGGCTTGTTCCTGTGTCAGCCAAATGGTCCCCAATCCATGCTGCTGTTAGTTTCTCTCACACTGGGACTGTCCACCTCGTCCCCCTGCCCTTCCCCTTCTAAAATTATGCTGTTACAATAGCATGGGGAGTATTTAAAATGGCTTACAGAAAGCCAAAAATCTTTTCACTGAACCAGGCCTAGTTGTAATTGTTTGTGTTTAATTATAATTTGTGTAACACGTGTTTTTTTGGGGGGGGTACTTCTGAAAGAGGCACAGAAGCTCACTTTGGCAAAAATCAAAAAAGCAGAGCTGGTAGCATAGCGTAGTTGCCACACGGAGCCCAGCAGTTAGATATTAAAAAGCCAGACGAAATCAGAGGCAAGCCAGAGACAGAAGAGGGCCTTAATGTGATTTAGAGACCGTGACTGAGTTGCAGTCGGTGTCAGCCCGATCACGGGGTTGAATGCGACATCATCCTCTATGGAGAGATATTCCAGCAAAAAGACTACTGCGGCCACCATCTGTCCCCCATTCAAGGAGCACGTCTCACCGAGCGGCTGGACCCCAGTGGGATGCACCAAATTCGCTTAAACATAGGCTTGTATTCCTCCCATTGCAGGGCCTGAGCATCACCCCAGCTTTGCGGAAGCTTTGTTGTGGGAATTACTAGGACAACACTGACAACGGGAGACTTCTGGTAGACCTGTAGGCACCCCTCTGTCTTACATGTGCTTTAAAATGTGTCCTTTGTGATGTCAAATATAGAGAACATTGTTTATAAAAACCATTTGACGCTAGGCGGTCTGACCATCAGAGGTTAAACGGAGAACTCCAGAACTCAGTCTTTGGTTTCTTGTGACAACTTCCAGGGAACAGTGTCCAATCAAGCTTGTCCCAAAATACCTTCAGCCAGGCTCAGGAGACTCCTACCATCGCTAAGATGGGGTCTTCTGGGCTTCCTTCTGCATTTGAGAAGCAGCACTGGGACCTGCTTCATGGAAAGGGTTTTTCCTTCAGTCGCTAAACATACCTTACTGACTTTACTGACTGCTGGAAGGAGTGGAGTTGAGTTATCAATATTTTTTAGAAACACCCCCAAGTCTAAAAGATCCCTAGTCAGTCCTTTAAAAGCTCTTGAGTCATGCTCTGTCCTGTCTGTCATGCTCTTCCCCACGAGATAGCTACCGTAGAGCACGTGCACTCTGGGGGGTGGGAGATGTGAACGTTTTTATTGTTTAACATTGTATGAAACTGTGACCCTTTATTGGGATACAATGTAACCTTATTTGGGAGTGGAGCTACAATTAATAGAAGCCAAGGGAAATAGAAACAGTGTTTTTTGTAAGTGCAGCGACTTAAGGAAAATTGTCATAAGAGGCAAGAAACGGCATGAGAAAAACAACTTCTAATAAGGTTTTACTGCCATTTACTCTATGGGAATTGCCGATTAGGGGACAGTGTCAATAGAGCCCGTGACTAATGGAGTCAATGGACCAGTGTCCTAGAGAAAGCCTTCATATGCTGGTCCACTTTGGAGCTACAGGCATGGATAGCTTGCCTCATCTACTGCGTCCGCAGAATTAACCCAAATAACCGGAGCCAAACGATAACAAGGTGATGGGGTGGATGGAGGTAGCAAAGGAGGGTCCTCGTGCAACATCGCTTCCTGGCCATTGAAAACCACTGACCTCGGTGGGATGTGGGGGAGGCAAAATTCATAGCACACTTGAGATTCAAGGGCAGGAGACTGGGTGATGGTTTTGAATAAAGCCTTGGCCAGACGAATCTCAGCCCCCAGGCCTCTGCCGTGAGCGTAACCCCCACAAACGAGAAGGGCATTAGGCAGAGGGGGTGACCAGCTGTTCTCTATCTCCCCTGAGTTCCAAACAATAAGGACCGCATGCGTGCTTAGCACCAGGGATTTGGGCCAAGAATGAGAATATTAGTGAATGAAGTTTCTGTCCAAGTCTTTAAAAAAGACTCTCCGTCAAAGACTTACAGGAGGGATGCTGAGTCGGTCAGTCAGTACAGACACAGAGTGAGAGTGAAGGGAAGGGGAACACAGGGTTAGCCTCTCCACTGGCGTTTAGCTAATTAACTTCCCAGGAAACTGCTTTTGGAGAGCACCAGAGTCTTCAGTTTTGGCTTTCCCGGTTGACAGAGTTTTGAATTAAGTCTAGTTCTCATTGACATCTCCTATGTGTGCAGTTTTGATCCGCTGCCCCCTGCCTGGTATTTCTGAACAGACATTTGACATCAATAGAGCGTGGTTTTAAGAGTTATTTCCATTCCCCTCCTCCTCCAATTCCTCCTGTGCCCCGCTCCCTCTCAAACTGATGACTTCTTAATTTTGATAATTGTCACATAGACCCACGCATATAAATATGTAAATACAACCTGCTGGGCCCACTTAGTGCTGCTCATTTGAATATATGTTTAGGGATGACCACGTGGTATTGGGCAACTAGTAGGGGGCTCATCCCTGAGGAAAACTGATTCTTCCTCAGCTGTTGGCTGCCTATAGCGTTTCCCTTGGTGGCCAGGCCCTGTGAGACTTCATCCACAGTGTCAACTGGTGGTGGCTTGTTTAGGGCAGCCATGTCCTTAGATTTCATGGACGCGGCTCTCCAGTCTTATAAGACACTGTCTTGGGAAGACACCCTCACCCTTTGGCTCTGAACGCCTCCATTTCTACAGTGTTCCCTGAGCCCTAGGGGCACGGGTTGTGTGGTAGATGCATCCAGTGGGGGATGGGCACCTTCTGACCAATCCTGGCATTCTGTCATGGTCTCCGCCCATCGCATAAAGCCTCTGGGATGAGGGACGAGAGCTGCACTCTGCTGTCTACAGGTTTCTTCCTTCCTTTCTTCCTTTCATACTTTCTTTTTTACTGGATTCTTCCCCTCTTTCACCCTACCCTGCCCCAGCTGTATACTTTTCCCAACATGCCCACCGACTCAATAAGAATCACGGTCTTCAGGACCAAGAGCCAGTGACAGGGGTGTGGCTCCGAGGCCTCGGGGCCTCAGGACGTTGGATGGGAGAAGTAAAATGCCCAAGAGGAGGTAGTTTCTGCTGCTGTGGATCCAGGGAGATGTTTGCGTTAGGTTAGAGTTTTGGGGTGTCAGGCAAGCAATCTATTACCCTCTTCTACCTTAAGAATCACTGATTAGAGACCAGTAATATCAGGAAACCGGTCCTGCGCCACCGCGTGCCAGTAAATATGTAATGTGTGGTTTCCCATCTGGTGTTCTGAGGTGGTGACACGGGTACCCTGTCTGTAGCATTTGCCAATCTCGGTTGTGTAAATTCTCCCACCGTGTCTGGTTACAAGAGAGGAAATTGAAACCAGGGCGTCGGGAAGTTGTGTTGGATCGCCTCTCGTTGCTACAGTTCACTGCTGTCCTTTGTCAGGTATACACGGAAACGCGGACCTGAACAGCACCAACGGCAGCAGCTGCTGTTGGTCATACCGAGTGGAACTTCTTCATGCCCTGTGACAAAACTGCAAACGCAAGCCCCAGGCATGGCTCCCCTGAGAGAGCTGCTCTTTAAATCCTCACAGCCCTGTTGGGGGGTGATCCTTCATATTGCTGTTTGTGGTGATGAAATTTCCCGTGTCTATGGAAAGTGGAGCCGTGGACTTACACACCCAAAGATCCGATTCTTAGAAGCAGTAAACATAAGACTCTGAGGCAGGGGAATTGCTTGGATTCCCCACCCCACCCCCGTGTAAATGAGGCCAGTGTAAACAACATAGGGAGACCCATTTCCAAAACAAAAACCTTGGAAGCATGT
The DNA here is from genome assembly GCF_021556685.1 of Rattus norvegicus. Taxonomy (NCBI): domain Eukaryota; kingdom Metazoa; phylum Chordata; class Mammalia; order Rodentia; family Muridae; genus Rattus; species Rattus norvegicus. Next base: position 3,069,015 of record NC_141547.1, read on the forward strand.
TTTCGTGTTTTGTTTAGATTTTAAAATGCTGGTGTTTAAAAGAGCCACAACACACTGATCAACAATCCCCCGGATAAAAGCCGGCCTGGGAACACATCAGCCGCGGGCGGCAGGTCTGGAATACTTGTCTGTGCTTAGCGTGGTAAACTGGTTGTCCTTTTACAGCGCACTCTACTGTGTCTTTACTGTGTCTTCATCTCTAAGCCCGTACAGAGCTTTGGGACCGCAGAGGTGTGTCTCCCAACTTCCGGGATGCTGGAGTGCCCAGTGGCTTCTGCAGATCATTCTGGAACTGGAACATCTAGTTGCTTTTCCGTTGCCTTACTCCCCCAAAGCAGAGGGTGTGTTTCATCTCACAGCTTGCAGTCCACAGGGAAATCTCAGCAGGAACTCCATGCCTGGGGCTGGTGGCTCAGCCAGCTTTCTTACCTCACCCAGGACCGTGGGTCAGGGGTGGAACCAACCGCCCTCTATGGAATGGACCCGCCCACGTGATCAGTCAAGGAGATGCATCCCAGGCTCCCCGACAAGCTTAGCTGGTAGGAGAGTTGTCTCGACTGAGGTTCCCTCTTCCGAAATGGTCCTATCCCTGTGTTCAAGATGACATAAAACTAGCCAGCACATCGGTTTACTTTTGAACTCCTGCTTTGTGCAGTTAAACGACGAAATCATTCGCGTCTGCGAAAACCTCCCCCAACTTTAGAGGAGAGAGCAGTGGATTCTGAGAACATTATCACCAGCGTATCCACACTGATAGGTTAAGTTACTGATAATGTTGACAGTAACTATTCCACTTTTGCGCACTGACTTTGAGAACAGCCCTCGGGTGACCTTTTCAGATCAGGAGAGAGGCTTGGGAGGCTAGGAGAGCAAAGGTCCCGACCCAGCGGCCACTCCTCCTGGATTTTCATTTGTATTCTCTGACTCCTGAAGAGATGTCTTCCCGCTGCCGCACAGTGCTGAGTAACACCACAGCCTTGCCCAGACTCAGACTCTGCCAATGGTCAGATGTCCTTACGTGATGCGTAAATGACGGGTGCGTCCCATCGGTGAGGTGTATTTGACCTGGGCAGGGCAGGAGTTAAAAACATTAGACCGCATGAAATTCTGTCGTTCCCACTGACAGAATTTATGTGCAAATAAAATCACCATCATAATGAAATCACCGCCTCGGTCCACGTGCAATTTCGATGTTAGATTTTATTCATTGTTTGGCCTCCGTGGTGCTGAGGGTTGTGTTGACGACCTTGGCGGTCCTGAGTGCTTGTCCTGTCGTGATCCTTAGTGGATATTGCTTATGAAGAGTTCTATCCAGTCCAGCTACGGGCTAGAGAGAAGGCTCAGCAGTTAAGAGGGCTTACTGCTTTTGTAGAGTACTCAAGATCAGTTCTTGACACACACACACACACACACACACACACACACACACACACACAGAGAGAGAGAGAGAGAGAGAGAGAGAGAGAGAGAGAGAGAGAGATCACATATACCTATAACTTCATTTCTAAGTGAGCCCAATGCCCCTTCCTGGTCTCTAAGGGTTCTTACTTGCACAAAGAGTCACGTAGGCAAACACATATAAACAAATGTGTGTTTTTAAGGTCACACAAAGGCATCGCCGCCCTCTGAATCACAAAGGTGATCTACAAGAAGCAGTTTCCTTCAACTCTGGAATGTGTGGTCAGGACCACTGCCAGGGTTGAGTAGCTGTGTATGCATGTGTATGTAGTGTGCAGACAGTACAGCCGCATCTGGAGCGGTGATTCTAATATCCAAGCTTCACAAATGGAGGCCATGGTTGGGTGTGGAACCACCAGATGGCAGTGTGTGTGGACGAATAGAGCATACGCCTTCTGCATGGCTGTTCTTACTTCACAAAAGATGTGTTCATTTCTTTTTTGTGTTCCTTCCTCCCTTTCTTTTTGGCATATGCACTCTCTTGCTCTCTCTCTCTCTGTCCCTCTGTCTCTGTCTCTCTCTGTATGTGTGTCTCTCTCTGTCCCTCTGTCTCTGTCTCTCTGTCTCTCTCTGTCTCTCTCTCCGTCTCTGTCTCTCTCTCTGTGTCTCTGTCTCTGACTCTGTCTCTGTCTCTGTGTGTGTGTGTGTGTGTGTGTGTGTGTTTGTGTAGAAGCCCACAGTTGATGTCAGAGATCTTCAATCTCTTTCCACCTTACTGAGGCAGTGTCTCTCATTGAACCTGAAGCTCGCCGGGGTTGCTGCCTGTGCCTCCCGAGTGCTGGGTGACAGGTAGCCACCACCCTTCCTTTTCTGTGGGACCTCGGGGTCCATATCCTTCACACTTGCAAGCAAGCACTACAGCTATCTCCCAAGCCCACAGAGGCTGCTTTTTTAAATAGCCTGAGGGTGAGTGGTGGTTGGCAAGTGTGACCCGGAACATGGCTGGATCTTCTAGAAACTTTGATAATACTCTATGTGGTTTCCAAGAGACTGAAGTAATCATTAAGTTGTCATGGGGAATGAGACCAGGGGAAATTGGAATGGAAAATGCTAAACTGGTAAATCCAGTACTCATTCGTTCATTTCCCTGTTTTGATGAAATTCCTGACTGAAAAGCAACTTCTAATAGAGGAAGGGTTCATTCTGTCTCATCGTTTGAGGATGCAGTTCATGGTGGGGACAGTGTGGCTGAGGACTCCAAGGAGGCTGGGGATGAGGGGTGGGGGGCAGCAGTGTTGGTGCGATTCAGGACGTCCAGTGACGCTGGGGGATTGTGGCTCAGGACTCTGTGTGAGGCTGGTAGGGGCAGTGAGGCACAGGACTTCACGGGGCTGGTCACGCTGTGTCCCCTGTTGGGAAGCAGTGTGAAGTGAACCTTGTGCAGAACTCACTTTCTCCTTTCCTTCAGAACCAGACCTTGGTCTCTGTGGACACATCCTGAGCTGGGCTTCATGATACTCTGAATCCAGGCACGGGATTACCCGCCCAAGACAGAAGAGCCCAGAGGACACACAAGAAAGGTACATTGGGCACTTCCACCAAACCAGCGGGTGGGCGAACAAATGGGTAGTTCTCAGATGAACTTGAAGGGGTCAGTTAAGCTCATGGAAAAAGCAGAACTTGGGAGGCCAGCCAGCATTACAGGGAAAGTAAGACCCTGTTTCTCAAAACAAACAAACCAAAACAACAACAGAAACACCACGGGCAGGAGAGACGGCTGCACAGTAGAGAGTACCCGTTGCTCTTGCAGAGGACCCAGGTTTGGTTCTTAGTACCCACATGGTGGCTCAAAACCATCTATAGCTTCAGTTCCAGGGGATCCAGTACACTCTTTTTTTTTTCTTTTTTCTTTTTTCTTTTTCCTGTTTTCTTTTTTCTTTTTTCTTCTTTTCGGAGCTGGGGACCGAACCCAGGGCCTTGCGCTTGCTAGGCAAGCGCTCTACCACTGAGCTAAATCCCCAACCCCTCCAGTACACTCTTGACTTCTGTGGACCCCAGGCATGCGTGGTATCTGTATCATGCATGGTATAAACACAGACAAAATGTGTGTGCATGCAAAGTCTGTCTGCCTATCTGTGTGTGTGTGTGTGTGTGTGTGTGTGTGTGTGTGTGTGTGTAACTCCAACCTTGTGAGACATTAGGAAAATTCTATTTAAGACCACATTGAGTTTCTTTCTTACCCCAGTCAGAATGACTAAGAAAACAATAACCAATGTTGGCATAAACATAGGGGGAAGGGACCGCTTTTAAACCGCTTGGAATGTAAGTTACTTCAGCAAATATCAAAATTTCTAAAACAACAACCCTAAAACCAAAGCCATGTCAGGCTCACTAGTCAGATAAGGTGTTGTCAAGGTCACCTGAGCACAGCAGGGACACCTGCACGTCCTTGCTGACTGCAGCAGTGGGTCAGAGTGGCTAAAAGAAACGATGTCATTAGTCAGAAGGAGAGAGGACTGGAGCCCATTCTGTTATGTCAAGTAACACAGATGCCAGGTGTCCCTTCACATAGAACCTGTGTGTGTCTGTATAGAGTGTGCGTGTGTATCTATGCAGTGTGTGTGTGTATGCGTACGGAGTGTGCATGTGTGTGAATGTTTAGACTGTGTATGTATAGGGTGTGTGTATATGTCTATGGAGTGTGTATGTGTATGTATGGAGTGTGTGTATGGAATGTATGTGTGTGTGTGTACGTAGTATGTATAATGTTTGTGTGTAGAGTGTGCATGTGTGTGGAATGTTTGTATGTGTACATGGGACTGTGTATGAGTATGGAGCATGTGTGTGTATAGTGTGTATGTATGGAATGTGTGTGGAATGTCTGTGTGTGTGTGAACTGTGTGTGTAGAGTATGTAGTGTGTGGGTGCATGTGTGGTGTGTGTGCATATGTGTAGTAGTGTGTGTGTAATGTGTGTGTATAGAGCGTACAGTATGGGTGTGGTATGTATGTGAGTAATATGTGTGTAGAGTGTATAGTGTGCATATGTAGTATGTGTATGTAGTGTGTGTATAGTGTGTGTGTGTAGTGTATGGGGAGTGTGTGTGGAATGTGTGTGTGTATAGAGTGTGAAGTGTGTGTGGTGTATGTGTATACTGTGTGGTGTGTGTGTGTGTGCAGTGTGTGTGTATAGTGTGTGTGGAATGTGTGTGTAGAATGTGTAGTGTGTTGCTGTGTGTGTGTAGAGTATGTAGTGTGTGGGTGCATGTGTGGTGTGTGTGTGCATATGTGTAGTAGTATGTGTGTAATGTGTGTGTATAGAGCATACAGTATGGGTGTGGTATGTATGTGAGTAATATGTGTGTAGAGTGTATAGTGTGCATATGTAGTATGTGTATGTAGTGTGTGTGTATAGTGTGTGTGTGTAGTGTGTGGGGAGTGTGTGTGGAATGTGTGTGTGTATAGAGTGTGAAGTGTGTGTGGTGTATGTGTATACTTTGTGGTGTGTGTGTGTGTGTGTGCAGTGTGTGTGTATAGTGTGTGTGGAATGTGTGTGTAGAATGTGTAGTGTGTTGCTGTGTGTGTGTAGTGTATGTTGAGAGAAACTAGCATGGAAATAAGATGATGAGCAGGGGATATGGTCAAGTACATAATAGGCTTGAATAAAAATGGCTTTATGAAATTTATTTGCACAATGAATATGTATTAATTTTTTAATCTAAACAAAACACAGAAACTTGGAAACAAGGTAAATCTGGGACTTGTGTAAATGCAGTGCCAGTCAGCCCTTGACTTAATAGTGGGATGATGGTAGGAAATAATTCAAAATTAAAAAGAATACAATACTGGAGGCCGGAGAGACAGCTCAGCAGTTAAGAGCACGTACTGCCCTTGCAGAAAGTCCATGTTTAGTCCCCAGCACCCACACAGTGGCTCACAGTGAACAGACGCTCCGGTGCCAAGGACTCTTAGTCCCTCCTCTCACCTCCATCTCTGCACACAGGTGCTGCACATACATTTGTGCACATAAAACACTCATACGCATGACATAAACATAAATAAAGACTTTTTAAAATGTTTTTAAACCAATGCAGTGCTGCATGGTGTTTTAGTTAGGGTTTCCACTGCTGTGAACAGACACCATGACCAAGGCAACGCTTATAAATGATGACATTTAATTGAGGCTGGCTTACAGGTACAGAGGTTCAGTCCATTATCATCATAGCAGGAAACATGGCAGCATCCAGGCAGGCACGGTGCTGGAAGAGCTGAGAGTTCTATGTCTTTACCTGAAGGAAGCCAGGAGCAGAGTGAGCACCCTCAGACAGCTAGGAGAAGGGTCTCAAAGCCCCTACAGTGACACACTTCTTCCAATAAGGCCACACCCACTCCAACAAGGCCACACCTCCTAATAGTGCCCCTCCCTGGGTCAAGCATATTCCAACCACCACACTTGGTAATAAGTTGATGGGTGCAAGGCTTGCCCCACAAGTATGACAACCTGAATTGGATTCCTGAAGCCTTGTAATGTGGAAAGAGAGAACCAACTCTATAACATTGTCCTCTGACCTCCACACTAGCACTGTGGCATTCATACCCACACTTTTATTATGTGCACACACGATGACAATAATGTTAAAGAAGAAAATTTAAATTATATAGTCAACTCATCAACCGCAAAACCTATAATCTTTAATTCAAATTACTACCCATATACCCAGGAACGATTTGAGAAACAAAAGTTTAGAAAGAAAGTAAGGCTGGTTAAGCAGGCATTTCCTGTTAAGCAAAAAGGAACTTGTCCCCACAGTGTTGCCTATGCCGGAGAAAGCTGACTATGGGAGAGATCGGTAAAGTCCCACGCTAGCATCAGTCTTACTGAACGGATGGCTCCGGCCTTCAGCTGCGTACAATGTCACCTGGCACGTGGTGGGACCCCTACACTGCTACTTCACAACTCTTAGCTTTGCCTGAGTAGGTCACTAGCATTCTACTCTGAGCAGGACTCATCCTGAGATGCTAGGACGTGAGACTGAGGTGTGGATGGCTGTGCCTTGGTGACGTGTGCATAGCCGCGTCGAGGATCCGAATGCCGCTGACCCACAGACCCACAGCTAAGGCTTTTTCCTTGTCCCAGCATGAATGTTGAGCGAGTGCACAGTAAGCATCAGCCAGGGCTTCCTCCTCCCAATTACTGCAGCCTGGAACTGCTCCCCCATAAAGACTGGGATTAGCTAGCCCGACCCCTCTTCAGCTGCGTACAGTAAGCCTGCTTCCTTGATTCGACCGCATTCAACAAGCAAGCGTGCTGAGCTTCTGGACTGCGGCTTGTGTTGGCACATCCATGTCAGAGCTCACAGCCCACCAGGTCCCAGCTTCTCAGAATGCGTCTGTCTTTCCCTCATTCTCTCATGCCAGCTAGGTCAGTCCTAAGCATTCGTGTGACCAGTTTTCTCTGTTTGCTAACATTTCAAAAGGCCATAGAAGATAATAAAAAAGAGTACTTTTTTGGTTATAAAGACTGAAAGACAGTAGGCTTGGTGCTTGAAAAGAATATCAAACAAAATTACACCATTTCAGGGCCGGGAAGAGAGGTCGGTGGGCAGGAGTCCTTTCGGGAGGGAGAGCCTGAGTTCAAGTCTGGAGAGCACAAGAAAGAAGCTGTGTGTTTGCGCTCAGGATGCCAGCTCAGGTCCATGTATGTGAAGAGATCTAGAGACCTAGAGGTTTAGTCCCATCTCCAGAGTCATAATTAACCAGGTAAAGAGTCAGGGTTCAAATGTGGGTTCCGTTGAAGTTTATTCCATGGGAAAGAAAATCTGTTCCCCGGCATCACGCATGCCTGGACTGATACCCAGTGCTGTTTGTCAGTTCTTAACACTTAACCAGTTTAATCCCTCTGACGTTCAGTTTCATTGCAGTCTCAGTAATCCTTCTTTTGGAACACTTCTGTGAATGCAAAATAAAATGCATGGGGCACCGTTAAGTGCTCAAAGGTTGGTAAATTTTGCTTTATAAAAACATTAAGGGGGTTGGGGATTTAGCTCAGTGGTAGAGCGCTTGCCTAGCAACAGTAAGGCCCTGGGTTCAGTCCCCAGCTCCAAAAAAAGAAAAAGAAAAAGAAAACAAAAACAAAAACAAAAAAAAAAACCATTAAGGCGTCTGCCTTTGCAGATGCAACATTAAGAATGTGCACCAAAAAACAACACTGGGCAAAAAGTCCTTTTAAATGAGTGCGGCTGGCAAACTGGTCCCCCTGCAGAAGACAGGGATTCCATCCATGCTGGTGCAAACATCAATTCTCGATGAGCCCCACATTCAGGGCATAAGAATAGGCAGATTTAGTGCAGGAAACAGCCCCAAGTAGACTATGAAATGTAAAATCCCCTGCCCGGAAACAGCAGCTATCATCAGAATAAACAGGCAGCCTACAGAGTGGGAGAGAATCTTCACCAGGCATACCTCAGATGGGCCAGTATCTACCATATATAAAGAACTGCAGACATTAAACACCAAGGCAACAAAGCTTCCAGTCGACGAACGGGCCAAAGATCTGAACAATCATCAGAAGAAGGAATACAAATGGCTACTCGTGCTTTTAAAAGTCTTCAGTGTCTTTACTCATCAGAGAAATGCAAATAATGACTCTGAGATTCCATCTCACCTCAGTAAGGACGGCCACTAAGGAAACAAATGCAGGTAAGGATGTGGGGGAAATGAGCCACTGGGGTGTGTGTGTGTGTGTGTGTGTGTGTGTGTGTGTGTGTGTGTGAGAGAGAGAGAGAGAGAATGAATGAATGAATGAATGAATGAATGAATGAATACGGCTCCTGGGCATCTCTGAAGGATTCTGTATTCTTCTGTAAAGACAGTTGCACGTCCATGTTTAATTTTCTTTCCTCTTGTTATGATCGAGTATTATGACAAAAAGGGAGAAGGTCTTTTGGTTACAGTCTGTCATGGCGGAGAATTCAGAGTAGCAGGAGTATAAGAGAACATCACAGCTACAGAGGAAGAGGTTTGTGCATGCAGGCTCACCACCAGGATGCTTTTCTTGCTCCTATACAATTCAGGATCCCCTGCCTAGGGAATGGAGCTACCCACAATGGGCAGGTCTTCCTACCTTGATTAACAATGCATATAATCCTCCACAGGTTTGCCCAGAGGCAAACTTGATCTAGATACTTCCACACTGAGATGCTCGTTCCGAGTGATTTTACATTTGTGCCAACAATTAAAACTAAACATTATATGGTTCTTTTCATAATGGCAAGGGAATGAAAGCAGCCTGATGCCCATCAAGAGATGAGTGGATAATGAAAATGTGGTAATATATACAGTGGAATTTTATTCGTCTGTAAAGAAAATAAAATTATTAAGATTTGAGGGTAATACATGGAACTGGAAAACTATTTTAAGCAAGATAAGATGTGCTCAGAAACACAAGTATTATATGTTCTCACTTACATGTGGATCCCAACCTCTAACTGTTAAGTAGCCAGGTGGTAGAAAGCAGGTATAGAGGTCAGGGAACTAGAATAGGCCATGAGATTGGAGAAAAGAGATTGTTGGGGGGGGGGTGGTGAGAAGATAGTAGAGCAAAGTAGAAGGGGGGCTTGTAGGTGAAAGACTAGAGCAGGGACAGGCAGGGAGAGGAGAGGGGAATCAGTCAAAATGAAATATATATAAAACCCTGTATTAAAATCTGTTATTTTGTAAGATAATGTTAAAAATAGACAGACAGACAGACAGACAGACAGACAGACAGACAGACAGACAGATGATAGATCTTCTAAGCCAAGTTTGCTAACATGCTTCTGTAATCCCAGCACAATGAAGGTGGTAGTCAGGAGGAGAGCTGAGAATTTGAAGCCAGCGTAGATGACATAATGATATCCTGTCGTGGAGGAGAAGGGGGAAGGGGAGGTGGGGGAAAGAGGAGGAGGGGGTGGGGAGGAGGAGGGGGAGGGGAGAGGGGAGGAGGGGGAGGAGGAGTGGAGGGAAGAGGAGGAAAGAAAAATAAAAGAAAAAGGGCAGGTAGGGAGGAAGAAAATTGGACAGTCTTAAATGACTTGAATCCAGGATAATAAAGAATTCTTACAACTAACTGAAAAGTAAAGTGTTTAATTAAAATGTGCAAAAATGTGAATAGCTACTTTACTAGAGAAGATTTTAAAGGGCCAATTGGCACGTGAAAAAGTAACAGAATCAGTCATCGGGGGAAATGCAAATTAAAACTACCATCTTGTTCCAATTATCTAGTGTTGTGTGACAAGCCAGCCTCAAAAGTGGTAGCTTAAAATGACAATATGTTTTCTACACGTATCTCTGCCAACCGGGACGGCCTAAGGGACAACTCACCTCTGCTTCGCTTGGCACTGGCTCAGCCCTCTTGGATTCGGGGCTGGGAATGTCTGCAGACCCCTTCGCTCTGTCTGGCAGTTAGCTGGGATGATAGCTAAAACTGAACATTTTCACATCGCCCTTCCAGAAATCCAAGACTCTCATCGACACTGGCAGGTTCTAAGAACCAAGCACCCCAAGGGTCAGGACCGGTTAGAAACTATTCTATTCCTGTCCTAGTGTCCCAGGACACCAGCGTTCTGTCTTATTATTCATTAGAAGTCAGCCAGTGAGGTTGGTCCGTATTCAAAGGGAGGGGCGCATTGAAAGCAACTATGTCTGCCACAAGTTATTTGCACTCCCAAATACACTTATTACCCTCCACACTTCCCCTAAGACCCCATAGATTTCGACATCAGGGTCAGGCTCAACGAATGTATGGTCTGAGTACGGCGCAGAGGGTGCTGTCCAAACAGAAGCAAGTCAAATGAAGACCTCCGAACTGAAACTGATTCTCTCTCCTCACCTCCACACAGCTGTGGGATGGGATGATACTCCAGAATGCGTCGTTCAGAAAGAGAAAACAGGAGATCACAAAAGCCATTGTCCCATCCACTCTGAAATCCAGCACAAACGAGTTACCGCGTCCTAAATTAGAGCTTAATGTTATTACGTGGGAATTATTACAGTCCCTGGCTCCTCCTGGGCTCTTTGTTGTCCTTTCATGAATTCAAGATTCATTTTTTCCTTGCACTTAAGAGAGGATGAGTGTGATGGTTAATATTGTCAACCTGGCAGGCTCTGGGATCACCTAGGAGACAGGCGTCTATGGACACCCGTGAGGAATTATCTAGATTAGACTAATTAAAACCCATCTTACCTGCCAGATGAGTAAAAATAAGAAAGTGAGCTGAACTGACAGCCACTCTGCTTCCTGACTGTACCTGACAGTAGCACCAAGTGACCCACTGCATCACGCCCCAGACGGTGGAAGCACGTGACAGGCTGGCTGTGGAGTCACGTGACCTGCTTCTCTCTGCTTCTGATTGTGGAGCCACGCGACCCACGGCTTCTCCAGCAACACGACCCGCGCGGCTCCCCGCGCTTGACTGTGGAGTCACGTGACCTGCCGTTTCATGCTCCTGACCACCGCTTCTGCAACGTGAAGGACTGTTACCCTTGAACTGTAAGCCAAAACAGACCTCTCCTCCCCTGCCTGGATGCTTTGTCACAGCAACAGGAAGAGTAACTGCTGAGTGTTTCTGGGTCAAGCTCCTGGCCCAAGAAGGATGTAAAAGTTTTATTTCACAAAATGTAACTGGAGTTACAGAGGCTGTGAGCTGCCTGATGCCAGGTCGGTAACTGAACCCTGGTTCTCCGGGAAAGCGTCTTGTGCTCTTCACTTCTGAGCCATCGTCTCTCCAGACCACGAAGGGAGAAATTGTAACTGCCTGGAAGTTGTGCCTAAACTTAAAGTAAACATAGACACAAACACACATCACAACTCCTTCGGCAAAGACGGGAGGGCTTTTGTTCCATATTTAAGAGTCTCGGCACTGACCACTGAACTAAGAAAATAGCACAGTTACTTCCAACAACAGAGACGCAGCTTCACAGCTTAGTTCAGAAGGTCACCTGCCACCATAATCAACAGACTGTAAGGAGAGAGAGGACTAGATTATCTCACATTTCTCAGCGTGTCCCGTCTCCAGTAACAAATTCCCAAAGCATATGAAGACACGAGAAAGAGATAACTCGTGCTTAGGAAACATTAACGACAGGAAATGTCCCAAGAAGCCCAGACACTGGGCTTTCTGGACAGAAATTTTATTTCGGTTGCTTTGAATATGTTTACAGATAACCATTTCTAAAGGATGTTTTACAAGTGTGAGAATGATGTCTCAGAGAGGACGCATCACTGAAGGGACTAGGTTAAAAGTAAACACAGAGATTCTAGACTTGAAAGGTACAGTAACCAAAACCAAAAATTCACTGAGTTGAGGTTGCAGGAAAAGGAGTCGAGGAAAAGATCAGTTGAGGAGACTGAGGAAGAAAATTGTATCTAAAAATGAAGAAAACGAGAGGAGTCTTGGAGATCTGAGGGGTCAGCGCTGAGCATGACGCCGATCTGAGAGGGCGCCGCTCATCTTGAGGGGCACGGCTCAGCATTCCACTAAAGGCGTCATGGGAATTCGTAAGGTCTGTGCAAAGAGAGAAAGGACAGAAGTAATATAAGAAAAAATTTAATACCAAACGTTTAATCTCTGCATCCAAGAAAATTAAAAAAAATCCAAGTTGTGTAGGAACATGCTCACCAGGTCCACATAGCAAAAGTCAGACAGTCTTGAATTATCAGGATGAGGGTCACTCGTTACACACGTTAGTGTTTTGGATTGAGTGTAATGTGCTACACACAGGGATTCCCCCAAAACACTGACATCGACTCTTTCCCTAGAAACAGCAGTGGATGGCAGAGGCAGTGGGCGATGCTGCCTAAGTTCCAAACCCAAGAATTCTGTAGCTGGCAAATGGGTTTCCGTAGCTTGCATCAGACGGCTCACAACAGCCTATAAGGATGGGTCCAAGGGATCCAACTTCCTCTTCTGGTCTCCTTGGGACGGGCTACACATGCACACACACAGGCCCTCACACATATACAACAAATAAGTGAATTTATTTATCGAGAAGTGATGAGGTTCGCTTCTCGGCACCCACAGCGTGGCTCACAACCACCTGAATCTCCAGTTCCGAAAGACTTCACCCATTCTGGCTTCTATTGGCTCCCGCACACGTGTGATGCACACATACTAACACAGGTTCACACATACGAATAAGTAATAAGTAAAAGGAGAAATCAAGGCAACCTTGGACAAACCTTGGAGGTTGGTCTCGTTGCTTTCTGACCCTACAGGAAGAGCTAAAGGGGAAGTTTTAATGGAATGGATAAGAAGACGTATTCCTGCTATAACACAGTGCACAGCACACTCGCAAATAGTTGGACAGTGAAGACTATGTAAACAATAGTTGAAATATATCTGGGGAGTGCAGCTGACTATGATTTGTCTGGTGCTCTAGCAGGAGCATGATTTTGCCAGCCGAAGATAGTTTCTGCATTTGGGAGATGTTTGGAATTCTCAGGACTTTTCAGAAGGTTTATAAGTGATAGGGCCCCAAGAGGTGGGGGTTTGTTGGTTGTCTTTGATCGTGGTTTGTTAAGTAGTGAAGCACAAAGAAGAGGAAAAAGAGGAGGAAGGAGGAGGGGGAAGAGGAAGAAGAAGAAGAAGAAGAAGAAGAAGAAGAAGAAGAAGAAGAAGAAGAAGAAGAAGAAGAAGAAGAAGTTGTATATCTTAATGGCAAAGATCAAACTTGCCTCAAGAAACTCAGCAGAAAGTAGTCTGCCAATAGCACCGCCCCCTTTCTGACCCCTGACTTACTCCAGGGATCTCTTTTCTTACCCCTCTATCCTTTATTCTTTTCTTTTCTATCTAGTGTTAGGGGCTTGAAATGGCAGAACAAAAATGGTAGAGAAGGGTGGAAGAAAGAAGAAATCAGCAAAGTAACAAAAGCCAGCTACAGGGGAGCATACGCCAATGTCAGACGTGTTAAACTTGAAGATGGAAACTTGTTATTGGAAGGCAAATCAGGAAAAAAGATGAAGCCACCAAGAATAACAGTTACGGGTATAAACAGCATATGGCGTCTGTTACAGGATCTCAGATTTCAAGAAGAAATCGAATTGAACTGAAGGGAGAGATAAACAATTTGAACTAGTGTTTGTAAACTTTTAATTCCTCACATTCCAAAACAAATAAAATGCCAAGGCAGAATGTCAGTGGGGAAAGAGTAGGTTTGAGCAATACCAATCAGATCTGACAGGTCTATAGCACATCCTGTTAGAGACAAACATGGTAGCACACTCCTTTAATCCTAGGACTCGGGAGGCAAAGACAAGAGGATCTCTGAGGGTTAGAGCCAGCCTTGACTTCATGGCAAGTTCTAGACCAGCCAGAGCTACACAGTGAGGACTCTCAAAACCAGAAAGCTACTTTGCTGAACAATCGAGTACAGTTTTCAAGTGCAAAGAGAACATTCTCCAGCACAGTCAGACCGTATGTTAGGTGAGAAAACAGGCCTTGACAAATGTGCACATTGACATCACACAAAGCACACTCGATAATAAAGGGATAAAGTTAGATGTCAGTAACAGTAGAATATCGGGGGGAACTCACAAATATGTGAAAATCAGTATAGCTCATAGAAACTCAAAGAAGGTCAGCGTGCCTAAGAACTAAATCAACAACTGGTCAAAAGAGAGTAGAGAAGGCTCGGTTGCTACCCTCAGAGATCAGAGAAAGATCCTTGGACTGATCCTGCACAAGGCTTAAGGGGTGGGACTGGCGGTCACCGTCAGGAGACTGACACACGGTGGCCTTGCACAATAGTTGCTTCTGTAAGGACTTCTGTTTAGACATCGCCTCTCAGTCCTCCGGCGATGTCATCCAAGATCCTCGCTCGATGGGTCACAGCTTCTGCCACCTCCTTCATTCTACCTTAAAAACTCTCCTCTCCTGTTGCATACCTGAAAACACAATTTACCACGACACTCACAATCCTGTTTCTAGTTGCCCTTCCGAATACATTAAGTATATTTGTTTATTTTAAAAATTAGTAAGAAAAACAAGTTTCAACGAGGGAAGTCCTGGGACAGATGGCCTCACTGGTCAATTCTTTCAAACATTTGAAGAATATTGCTGGTAACCCTCAATCTTATTAAGGAGAAGGAAGTGGAGGAGGAGGAAGAGGAAGAGGAGAAGGAAGTGGAGGAGGAAGAGGAAGAGGAGAAGGAAGTGGAGGAGGAGGAAGAGGAAGAGGAGAAGGAAGTGGAGGAGGAGGAAGAGGAAGAGGAGAAGGAAGTGGAGGAGGAGGAAGAGGAAGAGGAGAAGGAAGTAGAGGAGGAGGAAGAGGAGAAGGAAGTGGAGGAGGAGGAAGAGGAAGAGGAGAAGGAAGTGGAGGAGGAGGAAGAGGAAGAGGAGAAGGAAGTGGAGGAGGAGGAAGAGGAAGAGGAGAAGGAAGTGGAGGAGGAGGAAGAGGAAGAGGAGAAGGAAGTGGAGGAGGAGGAAGAGGAAGAGGAGAAGGAAGTGGAGGAGGAGGAAGAGGAAGAGGAGAAGGAAGTGGAGGAGGAGGAAGAGGAAGAGGAGAAGGAAGTGGAGGAGGAGGAAGAGGAAGAGGAGAAGGAAGTGGAGGAGGAGGAAGAGGAAGAGGAGAAGGAAGTGGAGGAGGAGGAAGAGGAAGAGGAGAAGGAAGTAGAGGAAGAGGAAGAGGAGGAGGAAGAGGAAGTAGAGGAAGAGGAAGAGGAGGAGGAAGAGGAAGAGGAGGAGGAGAAACACTTTATAACTCATTCAAAAAACAATATAAGAAATTACTGTCGAATACCTCCTGTATATGCAGGAAAATCTTAGGCAAATATTGCAAAATTGAGCAATATATGAGTATACAGTACGATGAGAAGTGGATTAAAAGTCTTACAAATCAGTGTGCAGTGGCTCAGTGGGTAAGGCCTTGGCAGCCACGACTGACCTGAGTTCACTCCCTGGGACCAAATAGTAGACGGAGAGAACCATCTTCCCGAACATTCTCCCACAGGCAAGTCCTGCTTGTGTGGTGAGGCACCGCACACATGCGTGCTCAGGTTTAATTTTTAAAATTGAAAAAAACTTTAAAAAGACAAAGAAAGGTGTGGGCAAGGATGTGGAAAAACTGGGAGCCTCTAAGTTGCTGGTAGCAGTGAAACCAAAAGTTTCCTCTACAGGGAAGGCTCCATTAGTCCCTTGGAAAGAAAGAACTGAAAACAAAAGCCCACAACGCTTTGTAGATGAATTTTACAATTAGTATTTCTTATAATGGCCCCGAAGTAGGAGCAACCTAATAGGCGTCCATTGTACGGCAAAATAATAGCCACAAGCATCCTGGGTGTGCGAAAGATGGCAGAGGTGAAGCTTAAAGTGAGCCATTTAGCCGGCAGCATTGAAAGGCAGGGAACTGGGCGGGCAGACAGGTTAGCGTCCTGGGCAGGTATTTCCAAACCGCACACACTGGGACGGCCGAAATAAACAAGACACAGAACAGCTGGGCCCCCATTGATGGTGAGAATGTGAAACAACACGGCTACTTGCTAAAACACTTTGCCAGCTTGTTTTAAACATCTGACCGTGATTCATGACATTCCATGACAGTCGTGCCCACAGATATTAGAAGAAACAGAACATATTTGTCTGCGCAAATATTTGTGCACACATATGCACAGATGGTTCGTTCATGGAAATTCAAAGCTGTTAATCACCTAGATGTCCATTAGCAGCAAGAAATAAACAAAGTTTGGCTTCTACAAACAATGGAGCAGTATTTGGAAAAATATTTCAAATGGAAATTTCAAACAAGTAGAGGATCTCTCTCTGTCTCTCTCTCTCACACACGCACGCACGCACACACTCAGACACATTCACACACTCACACATTCACACACACTCACACATACACAGTCACACACATGCACATTCACACACATGCACATACATACTCACATGCATACTCACACACAGACACACAGGCACACTCATACTCTTACATACACTCACACACACACATGCACATACACACTCATGCGTAGGGGGGTAACTGGATTGCTTTGTGTATAAATTACATCTCAGCGAAGTGAAGGGATCGTGTTTTCAGACCCCACTTCTTCCCTGCTGTCTTCGCCTTTAACCTCTTGCTTAAAACCACTGTCTCTGCATGTCCTGGCTCCTTACAAGCTGCTGTCCTGTCTTCTTGTTTTCCTTCAGTGCGTTCCCAAACGTTCATTCAGGCTGCTCTATGGAAACCCCAATTTCAGGGGCTGGAGAGATAACTCAGCGGCTAAGAGTCCCACTGCTCAGCACCTCAGGCAGCACACACGCCATCTGTGTCTCCTGCTGCCGGGAGACAATGCTTCTTTGGCTCTAAAGGCGGTATACCCATGTGGCATAGTACAAGCACGCATGGGGCTGGCCTCACGTGGCTCCCTGCCACGGACCCTGGTAGTTAAAAGTATAAACTCCCAACGACCCCGTGAAATCGTGACTCAATAAGCTGTAATTTATCAATCAGATTTATGTGTTAAATTCTCAATCCACAATACATCCACACAATAAACTCACAACCAAATTGATACAGATATAAACTGCCCACTCAGATAAGATAAATTGACCTATAGAAATCCATCCCTTAAGAAATATTCATAACCACCTGTATCCATGCAGGGATGCATGGCGAGGATCGTTTACGTCTGCCTTCATGTTGCCTCTCCTTCCTCTCTCTGCTTCTCCCTCCCATCTGAAACCTCTGTTCCCTCCTCTCTTCCTTCTCATCCAATGACAGGCCCCATTTTATCTTGTGTCTGCCATCACCTGCATAATGACATCAACCTACAGCTATAGGATTTGCACATCCCGTGTACTTTTTGTGAGACTGGGTCTCCTCTAGGGAAAGATGACTCAGAGCTTCTGATCCTTCTTCCTCAGGGTTCCAGGCGCTGGTACTGTAGATGCTGGGAGTAGGCTAGCACAGCCAGTGTGTGGAAGCTAAGAACAGACCCTGTGGCTTCACAGATGTTAACTCAGCAAGGACGTTAGCGACTGAGCTACATCCCAGCCCCTCCCTGTGTACGCTGAGCACAGATATAGTGGTGTCCTTTCAAATGTTTCTCTACCTCAGTTGATTGAATCCAAGATACATAAACCCTAATACCAAGGATCGGGTGTTTGCCACTTAATTTCTAAATATTGGGACCTTTACAAAGTATCTTATTTTACTCAAAGAACTTACTTTGTAGGATTTCAGTCTATTCAGATTTACTGAGGCATCTTTTATGTTCTAGCATATGGTCTTCCACGGTGAATGGTCCATGCACCCTTGAAGGCAGAGCAGACTCTACCCCAGGGTACCCTTGTTACATGAACGCCAATGGTGTCCACATGGCTTGATTGTGCCATTCACTTCTGTATTCTTAATGACTTGGGCAAGGCCTACTTGTAAGAAGATATTAAATCGATAATTAAAATTCTATTTCCCTTTAGTTTTAGCAGTTATTGTACAGTGTAATTTGCAACTCTAATTTTGATATGCAGCTGTAAGATTTTTCTGATGACTGACCCTTCTGTTGTTGAGGAGACGTTGGTCTTGACTTGGACAGTGGTGTTTGCCGAGAGTTTGTCTTAGTCCGCCATTAGTCTACATGCTTGCTGCTTATACACTCTGCCTTGCACCAGCTGTTTAAAGTGATGGTTCTCAGCCTGTGGGTCACAACCCATTTGGGATCGAATGACCTCTTCACCGGGGTCACCTAAGGCCATCTGCACATCAGATGTTTATGTAATGATTTGTAACAGTAGCAAATCAGAGTTAAGAAGTAGCAACAAAAATAGTTTTATAGTTGGGGGTTACCACAACGTGAGGAACCGTATTAAAGGGTCTCAGCATTAGGAGGGTTCAGACTCTGAACCTACTGGTGTTTTCATATTTAAATTGTCTTAATTCTAGAGTCACACTGGTATGCTTTAGTTCCTATTGCTATGTAATACATAAACTACTCAAAATCATAGAGCCTTAAAACAGCTATCAATCTTTTTTTTTCCTTTGGTTCTTTTTTTCGGAGCTGGGGACTGAACCCAGGGCCTTGTGCTTCCTAGGCAAGCGCTCTACCACTGAGCTAAATCCCCAACCCACAGCTATCAATCTCTTAAGATCCTTTTTTGTGTCTGTGTGTGTTGTGTATGTATGTATGTATGTGTGTGTGTATATGTATGTATGTATGTGTGTGTATGTGTGTATGTATGTGTGTATGTATGTGTGTATGTATGTATGCATGTATGTGTGTATGTATATGTATGTATATGTATGTGTGTATGTGTATATGTGTATGTACGTATGCATGTATGTATGCATGCATGTATGTATGTATGTATGTATGTATGTATGTATGTATGTATGTATTTATAGAGTCTCTCTACATAGTCCTGACTCTCCTGGATTTGGTCTCGAACTCACAGAGATCTGACTGCCTCTGCCTGCCAAGTGCTAGAATTAGAGGTGTGTACCCCCATGCCCAGCCTTCTCTTTTAAGACTCTCTGGTTAAAAGTGTTGGCAGTGATCGGGTGAGCAGTTCTGGTCCTTTCTTGTGGGTCACTGGTGTGACTTTCCATCTGTAACAGAGATGGAAGGTCCTATCAGATCTCAAGGCAGTTCACTGGTGCCCTGGTGGCCCATGTGACCCAGGCTTGCTTATCATATGGTGTCCTGGATTTCGTAGATGGTGAGTTATCTTCTAAGAGCCTTTGTGACTCGTTGTGGTATAGTAAAGAAAAAAAGTTTCTTTTATCCTGCGTTAGTGCTGGCACCATGGGCCAAATGGCATCTGTGGGATATTTTCATCTCAGTCAACAAAGCGTCTCACCCGCTAAGCTCCATCCCATCTCACACTGCCGATGGCCGCTCTCTGAGCCCCGTAACAATCTCTCTACCCATCTAGTTCCTGAGGCAGGTTGCCATCCTGCCAGACATACACATCCCATTTCTGTGGCGGCCCAGTATGTCCAGCCACCACACACTTTCTTGAACTCAATTAAATCGCCACATGAAAGAAAACACAACACAATAACCTTTGATACAATTGATAAGATATAATTGCCCACCTAGATAAGATATATTTTGCTTATCTAGACACACAAAATCCTGTACACATCCATCCCTTAAGAATAGTCATAACAATCTATAAATGTGCAGAGAGGAATCTTAACATCCAATTCCATGTTCTCTTGGCTGCTCCCCTTCTCCTCTTGCTCCAGACTCCTCCTCTCTAAAACTTTTCTCCCACCCATCCTTCCTTCTCATCCAATGACAGGCCTTGTTCTATCCTGTACCTGCCCTCACCTGCATAATGACATCAACCTAGAGTAACTCACAGTTATTCTGAGTCCATGTGTCCCATTTTCTTCCTTGTTCCCAAAGACCCCTCCAGGTAGTTGAATTTTAGGTATGATGTACTCTGGGGAAGCTGCGTCTATTGCCAGAGGGTGAATAGAGATTCACTCAATAACCAAGTCAGACTTAACAATATTTTACACCTGACAGCAACTCCCTTCAGGAATAGACTTGAGACACAACTTCAGATAAAGCTGGGAGTAGAGTCGGGATAGCCTTTTAAAAAATGATTCCTAAGACTAAAAAAGAAGGGGATCCCATCAAAAGGACCCCCCTGAATGCATTGTGCATGTGTAAAATTTCCAAAGAATGAATTCAGTAGAAGTAAACAGTTTTAAAAGATCTTTCCTGCTCTTGGATGCTAATGTCTACACTTGTACCACCCCAAAGAGCCCCAGAGCCTGGATCACCTAGACCCTACCATTGTAGGCTACACGGCAGTTTCAGATAATTGTGATCTCCTTTTAACAGGTGCTGTGTGGTTTATAAAATTACGGATACTGCTGACCTTGTCTTCAGTGCATCTTCATTTCCTTTTAGACCTCCACCTTGTATTTCTTTACAAAGTGACAGTCAGTGAGCATTGTTGGCTTTGGTGGCAGAAGACCAGGTATAGAGTGTTTGAGGGGTGAAGTAATCATAGGCCATAAAGAGACCATTAGGACAGAGTGTGAAGACAGCCGAGCCCTGTGAATAAGGCCCTGCCACATTGGGCTTCTCACCCTGAGGTCTGTGTCTCCTGGCTCCCCGCTTAGACTTCTCTCTCCAACCCCCTCTGGGCAGTCTGTGATCCGCTCTGTTAGCTCCCTGAGAACCATCTTCTTTCAGTGTCTGGATGTGATCAGGACATGAGGAGATTATGTTCTCACAACAAGTGATTGAGAACTAAACTCACTGGGTCCATACCGAGGATCAATAGCTCTCCCTCCTTTCTGTAAGGGGTGCTCCTTTTGACAGAGGCCACTACCAGACATTCTATCTGTGAAAACTCAGCTCAGAAGATGGAGTTTTCTCCATTTTTCTACTGGGAGAAACTGCTAATTTGGCTTTAAAAGAAGCAACTTTTTCAAATGCACAAAGCAATGTTTGACAGTTTTCACTTTGTTTTTTGTTTTTTGTTGTTTTTTTTTAAATTTTAAAGATCTAACTATTTTATTTTATGGGTCTGCGTATTTTGCTTGACTGCACGCCTGCTGCCTGAGGGGGTCAGAGGAGTTATGGAAGATCGAGAGCCACCATGCTGGGAATTGGAACAAGGGTTCAATTCTCCTTTGCAAGAACAGTGGCCTCTGAACGGCTGAGGCATCTCTCCAGCCCCTGTCTGATGGCTTTTAAAGGATGAAAGAAGGAAGTTTTGGAAATCAAGACTAAATAAATAGTGGTTTCGCAGCCCCCATACAAGGCATCTAAATGCACGGCTGCATGCATTTCAAGGCATCCCTTCCACCCCACGCAAATTAACAAAGGCAAGCAGAAGCAAGGCTCTGTCACAATTTTATACATCAGGAGGTTGGAGAGGCAATATATTTTGGGTTTCTCTCAACCTTTTTTCTCTTTCGTATTTGCAACAAATGGGATGGGCAGGTAGTGTAGCTCAGTGGTAAGATGCCTACCCGGTGGAAGGTCCTGGGTTTTACGCTTAGCATCGCAAAAACAAATAAATGTTTTAAACACTGTCCTCCCTAGTTCTCCCCATAAGTTTCTCTGCTTAGTGATGTATAACGTTTCAGTTCAACTGCTTAACTGCTGACCCCCCAGCTTGATAATATATTTATAAGGCTGATGGACTAATACGGATCATCCAAGGAAACCGCCCAGGAAGTGGGCGGCGGCTTCCCGACGCTCTGTGAGATTTCGAAACACTATTGTCAGAAAATCCAGGCAACCCTGAAACTTTTCCCCCTGGGTTATCAAGAGTCTGAGACAATTGATGACATTACATCGGCCGTTCATTTGAGATTCGTGGAACCCACAAAAATCAATAGTTTTCCATTATCAGGTCCAGCTGGGTCACTGGTCTGTCAATGAGCTGTTACAATTGCTGTACAGGGGTGAGCCTGACCAGTCAATTGCTGCTGACAAGAGGAAAACATGCTGACAGGGACGGGGACAAGTCGGAACACAGATTTGCACTTCAGTCTGCCATCCGAGGACATTCAGAGCAAAGCCATTTTCAAGACGTAGGGCATAGGGCACACTCCTCGGGAGGTCGGGGCAGCCTGAACCCTCTGGTTCCATAGCACGAGCACCTAAAGGCCTGCCCTGGCTCTAGACAAGCAGCTTCTGTGGAGACTTATCTGTAGTCTGTCTGTGCCTGCGTCCGAAGGCGAGGGGACCAGCCAGAACAGACCGCGTGGCGTCCAGAGCAAGGCCAGGGGGATGGAACCTTCTGCCGCTGACTCGGAAGCTCCATATTTTCAGAACGTGCACATTGAAAGGAGTCTAGAGAGATGGCCCAGGGGGTAAAGGAAGTGCTTACTACGCCATCGCGAGGACAACGATCCCCAGCACCCCTGTGAAAAGCTGCGTCTCACCTGCCCTTCTAGTGGGGAGAGGCAAGGACAGGAGGATCCTGGGAACTCACCGTTCAGTTTTCCTTTCTGCCGTTCGTGATTAAGATTGATTTAACATTATTGCACGTGTCTGAGTAACATCCAGGGAGCCCAGAAAATGGTAGCAAATCCCCCCGCAACTGGAGTTTCAGATGGTCGTGAGCACGTGCCGGGTGGGTGCCGGGTACCGAACGTGGGTCCTCTGCAAGAGCAGCCAGGGCTTTTAAAGGCTGAGCCATCTTTCCAGTCCCAAGCTATGCTTGATGGATCCGTAAACAGCAGGTCCAATAGGAGACCTTTGTCTCAATAAATACAGTAAAGACTGACTGAGGAAGACACCGGAAGCCTGGCACCCACATGCACACACACGTGTGTGAGCGAGAGAATACACGTGCGTACACTACATACATATGCACAATGTTTTTCAAAAGGTAAAAGAGAAAATGGGCAAACCTGGCCAATCTGACTAAGCGTGTTGCTCGCTTACTGAGGATAGAGGACCCTCTAGCATGCTACATAGGCTCTAATCTTATTGGGTAAATATAACGCCATCCATGCTTTGGTCTCAATGTGAGATTAACCAAACTAGCATCTCTACCTGATTTCTGTCTACAGCCCTCTGTCTGAAGAGGTGCGCGTCTGTGGCTAGGACAGTCTCGCCTTGCCTGTTACTGGGAAGTGGGACGTGGAGAGGTGAGCCTGCGACAGTATCTCACTAGCTTTATATAATCGAATGGAGGCCTGCCTGGCTGGCCTGCTAGGTCACAAGGTTGTCACAAGATGCAAAGATCAAGTGAGAGAACTCTGGGGAGGTAAGGGTGTGTGTCAGTTACAATTCTGTTGCTGTGGTAAAACACCATGAAAAAGAGCAGCTATTTGACAGAGCCCATCAAGTCGACGGAGGATAAGTAAGGTATGGTGGCTGAGAAATGGAATGAGGCTTTATCTCAGAGTAGGCTCCCAGTGGTGGGCCTCCTCCCTCAAGGCTGCACTTCCCCAAATGGTGCCACCGACAGGGGACCAAGTGTTCAAATGCCTGAGATGGTGGGGTGTTTCTCATTTAATCTGCCACTGTGCGTATGTGTGTCTCTGTGTGTGTGTGTCTGAGTATCCATGTGTGTAAGTGTGTGTATGTATGTGTGTCTATGTCTGTGTCTGTGTATCTATATCTCTCTCTCTGTCTCTGTCTCTGTCTCTGTCTGTGTGTGTATGTATGTGTATCTATGTCTGTGTCTGTGTATCTGTATATCTGTCTCTGTGTGTGTGTGTGTGTGTGTCTGTGTATCCATGTGCATGTGTGTATGTATGTGTGTCTATGTCTGTGTGTATCTGTATATCTGTGTGTGTATCTTTGTGTGTGTGTGTGTGTGTGTATGTATATTTATGTCTGTGTCTGTGTATCTGTATATCTGTCTCTCTGTGTGTGTGTGTGTCTGTGTATCCATGTGCGTATGTGTGTATGTGTATCTATGTCTGTGTCTGTGTGTCTGTATCTCTCTCTCTCTCTGTGCGTGTCTATGTATCCGTGTGCGTATGTGTGTGTATGTATGTGTGTCTATGTCTGTGTATGTGTGTCTGTGTCTGTGTATCTGTATATCTGTTTCTGTGTATCTGTATATGTGTGTGTGTATGTATGTGTGTCTATGTCTGTGTCTGTGTATCTGTATATGTGTGTGTGTATGTATGTGTGTCTATGTCTGTGTCTGTGTATCTGTATATCTGTGTGTGTATCTCTCTCTCTCTCTGTGTAAGTGTGTGTATGTCTGTGTGTCTATATCTGTGTGTGTGTATCTGTGTGTGTGTGTATCTCTCTGTGTATCTCTCTCTCTGTGTGTGTATCTCTCTCTCTCTCGTGTCTGTGTATCCATGTGTGTATGTGTGTGTGTGTCTCTGTGTGTATGTCTGTGTGTGTGTATCTGTATATCTGTGTGTGTGTGTATCTCTCTGTGTGTGTATGTGTGTGTGTGTGTTGCTCTCTAGCTATCCTGTGATGAAAAGTTTGGAAGCAACTGTAACAAACCTTGTTACAAACGAGCTATTTAGAGTCTTAGATTGAGCATGGTCCTTACTCATTTGATAAAGCGAGTGGCTCTCCACGTCCCTAAGATAATGACCCTTTAATAGAGTTCCTCATGTTGTGGTGACCCTCAACCATAAAATCATCTTATGGCTACTTCATAACTGTAATTTCGCTACTCTTGTGAATCACAGTGTAAATATCTGATGTGCGGGGTGTCTGATGACACCAACCCCAAATGTGTGAGGGTCATCTAACCTCTAAAGGGTCAAGACCCACAGGCTGAGAACCACTGATTTAATACGTAAATGAGGCTCAAAGGGCCACAGCGAACCCAGAATTCAGAACGTGCTCAGAAGTCTCAGTGGGGGTTGGAACCTCTCCTTAATTCACAGAGGAGAGAGCTTCAAAGGGGACGGAGGGGACGGAGGGGACGTGCTGTCCAGGATTCAGCACGCTGAGGGGCTCCAGAGCATCGTGGACTTTCCCAGTGTGAAGGTCTCCTCACGCTGGCTGGCTTTCATACATCAAACTTGAAGAGCGCCAAAGATAAACATTTTGAATTTGTTTCAATATTATGATTTTTAATTTTCCACTCTTATTAATGTCTTTCAAGCACTAAAGCAGATAGCCCCTTGGTGCCTGCAGTCCTGGGTTGAACCACTTGGAAGCTAACATCCAGTTGTGCCCTCTTGGTAAAGCTAGTATTCCACTGTATTACTGGAAGCTGACGAGCTCGGTCCCCCCAATATATCCTAACCCCCCAAATCATTTTCATAGAACGAGGTCTTTTCTTTTTCCTCCCTCCCTCCCTTTCTTTCTTTCTTTCTTTCTTTCTTTCTTTCTTCCTTTCTTTCTCTCTTTCTTTTTTTTTAAAAAGGAGTTCTAACGAGAGCAAATTTGCTAGTAATTAGATGAGCCAGTCGTGTCTTCCAGCGCTTTCGAAGCTTGGAATTCACCAGAAACCCTCATAGCATTAATTAAAAAGAATTTATGTTTTTTTAATAAAATGCTTCATGTTTTAGCTCCTTTATTCCTGCACCAAATGTGATTATGTGGGGGCTGAAGGGAATTCAGGTTAATATGTTGACACACTTAACAATGCGAGGTCATGCTGCACAATACGCTTCGCTGGTTTGGTTCAGTACACCCCCTGACAGGGCCTAATCATCCTGTGCCCTAAAGGCAGAGGCAAAGAGAGGATTTTAATTACTGCTCTGTATGCAAGTTTGCCAGCATTAAATTGAGACATAATTAGGCCTCTGAATTTTAATAATTGTCCTAGCTAATTGGGCAGACAAGTACGTTATGCGGCATGCCGTGATTAGATAATTAGTATTTCCAAATGACAAAATTGGGCTCTTGATTACAAATTCTACATGAAGGGGAAGGTAGTGAGCAGATCTTTACAAGTCTATTAAGGGAGAGTTTAGCGATGGTGGTAATTTAGTGTTCATCAGGAAGCCAAGTCTCATTCTCACAGAGCTGGTGTCTGGGACAAGGGCCTCTGGCCCGTGCTGCCTTCCACTGCGGCTGTTCCCCAGGCTGCTCTTTGCCTTCTATAGATTCTCCCCTCTGCCCAGTTTAGTAGCCCTTACTGACCTTGGCTAAAGCCATGTGGGTGTAGAGCAGGTGGTAACTCTGAAAAAAGAAACCTAGAACTTGGAGAGAAAGCAGAGGAGACATTCCCAGGTCAGGGATTCCCACTGACGCTTTCTCTTGCAAGTAGCTGTTTGATTGTTTACTCATTCATTCTCTGCCCCGACCTCACCACAGAAAAAAGTCATCCCAGGCTGGCCTGGAACTCACTATGTTGTCCAGACTGGCTTCTGACTCCATTCCTCCTGCCTCAGCCTCCCAGCTTACTGGGACGGAGTGAGCTCTGGTTCCTGGCTTTCTTTCTTTACACTTCATCCAGAATTCACGTTTCCTCCTTTTATCACTGTCCCAGTAAAATAGTTTAAAAACAAAGCAAAACCAAAAACCAATCACCATTGCCATTTTACATTTCTAGAATATCACGTTATTGGGGTGAGGAGCTTGAGCATTCAAGACTGTCAGGGTTTGGATACCCAAAAAGGCTTGCTCCTGCAGTCATGGTAACAGGTGGCTGCCTTCTGAGGATAGTGGGGACTGTACTGTAACTGAATGGAGTGTTAGGATATAGGACAGAGCTGGAGGGAAGGATGTCACCAGGATGCCTTTGAAAAGCATCATCTCTTCCTGACCACCATGAGCTGAGCTGAGCTGTTCTGTGCTTTGGGCCAACAGCAGCTGAACTCACTCTCGGAGGGTAAGAATGAAAAGAAACATTTTTTTTTTAACCCTGCTTGGCTAAGAAGGAAAGGAAACATTTTCTCCCTAGTTTCTCTAAGGATTTGTCAGAGCAAGGGATAGCTAACACAGTCTTCTCTTGGTTTGAGGGTATCGCTTAAGAGTTACATGACCCTTGATAAGTTACTTAGTGTCTGCCTCAGCTTCATCACCGGCAAGATGAAGAATCTTTTCTGTTAAGACTGTTGATGTGATTAAACAAAATAATTTACAGCACTGTGCCTGGCAAGGACTAAGTGCTCAATAATATTAGTAGCCAGTTAATGCATATGAAGTTAGTAACAGTGAAAGATACAGAGGAAAGGTAGTGAGCTGGCTTCTTGCTGTGCCAGCCTTCAAATGAAACAAGAGTCCCTAGTCACAGTGTTTTCTGAGAGAGGACTACGGAAACTCTTATGCTGAGGGCGGTCTAACAGCTCCAGGTATCCTGCAATCCAAATGCCCAGTCAGCTTCCTTTTCTACATAGTCTTCCTCAGCCTCAGTGAAGGTGGTATACATTCTGTCTCTCCATGGGTTCTGCCTCTGCCGGTCACAGTCGCCGACTTACTCTGCACGTTATCACACTGTTGCCACAGAAGTTGACGTCTAGGTACCTAAGTCTTCTTAAGGTTTTAAATCAGTGCATTGAGAAATTAAACCCAGGATTTGTAAGAGACTACGTGTCTCTAGGGTTGTTTCTCAAGCAAAAAGGACGTTAGGTTGGATGCAAAGCAGAATCTTTGCAAAAATGATTGTAGCCGGTTCCTGGGTGACTGCTGGACAGTTTGTTAAGGGGAATTCAGAATTCCTAGATCTATATATTTCTGACAATTCAGAAGGAAGATTAAAAAAAAACAATGTTTCCATGGTTTGGTTCAGACTGGGCCAGTATCTTACGATTTTCTGTTTGCCATGATTGAGTGATGATGAAATTCTGGTAGGTTCCGATTCATAATACAACGCACCCCATAGCGCATACTCAATATGGTCCGGACAGCACCTCTACAGCACAAAAACAGCAGAGAGGGGATAAGACCTTGAGGCCTGAGGAAGAAGGGACACTGTGGGTGGAACCCAACCATTTTGTTGACGCTTGGAAAGATTCTAGGGCATGGGGGCGGGGACGTGAAGAGTAATCCCGGTACACAGTACACAGTAGAGGAACCTCTCCTCTGAGCTGAGGACTACCATTCTCCTGCCAGTTCACAGCCCCCACTGCTCTGGGGTAGCGAGTGTCTGAGAGACGTGCAGAGCCCTCATTCCAATTGCCAGAGGAAGCATCACTAGGGAGGGAGGGATAACTGTCATAAGGATTTTTCTCCCCTGACATACAATGCTGAAGCTTCTCTCCCTCTCTCTCTCTCCCTCTCTCTCCTTTTTTTTTCTCCTGAAGAAGTGCGTTTATGACTGATCGCTCAACACCTTGTTGGTTCTGATTGCAGAAAACACACCTTATAAATATATGATAACCATCCTGTAATAGTGAGTGTGACAATTTACTTCACAGTGCGTTTCGGGCTGCTAATTGATCGTTTCAGTCCAGGGACGATTTGGAATAAATTATAGCCATCAAAAGGATATCACAGCTCATTTTGGTGGAAGGGTTTCCACGTCGCTTCGCGTTCATCTCCGGAAGAGGGCCGATTACACCCGGCGGGCTGGGAGGCGGGGAGGGAGAGGGACCCGGGTGGAGGCGGCCGGTGGGTGGAGCTTGAACAGCTAGGGGCGGGCCCCGGGGAGGAGCCATCCACGGGGCGTGGCCGTTATGTGGGCGGGGTCACAGTGAGGGCGGGGCCTGGCGGTGGCGCACGCGCTGCAGCTCCGCGGCCGGACAGTAGAGGCCTCCCTTCCGCGGAGGCACTGCTGGCTGCTCCGCTACCCGGCGAGGTCCCGGCGCGGCTGGCCTGGCGCGCGGTTCCCGGGCCGCTGTCTCCCGCTGCAGGCGGCGGCTCCGGGCCTCGGAGGTGAGCGTGGCCCCCGGGGCCCTGCTTGGGGCGGGTGCTCGCGCGTGGGGCTCGCCTCCGTCAGTCCCGCGTGCGGTCCGGGGAGCAGGGCGTCGCGGGCGGGAAGGCGGTGGGGGGCGAGCGCAGCCTCCGGACTCACCCGGGTCAGCCCGACTGGAACCACGGCCCCCGAGCCTCGGGTGCTTGGCCCGGGCCATCCCGGGGTATGAGGTCCTTGCCCTGCCCCATCGCAGGGTCGACACCACGCCACCCCAGCTCACGTGCGTGCGGGTCTATGGACTGCGGAGCAGACGGACCCAAAGGCCGATCTGCTGGATGGGGTTGGGATTGAGCAAAGTTGCTGTCCTCTGCGTCTCGCGAGCCCTCGACGGTCCCCAGCCCCGCCCAGGGGATGCTCCTTCTGCTCGGTTGGCGCGTCCCTCAGTCAGCTAGTCTTCCCCAAACCGGCCCTCTCCCCAGGTGCCTGGTTTAGTTCTGTATTTTTTTTTTTTTTATTATTTAGTCTTCTGTCACGGTAATACAGTATGTCACTCTAGGACAGGATGTTTCTATGGTGACTTTGACAGCAGTCATCATACCAGGCTATTATGAAATGTGATATCTGTGCGTTCTGGGAAGACCGATAATACACAAACCAGTTCTTGACACAGTATCTCATAAGGAAACATCTGAGGCTATCAGTAAAAGGCGTTTTAATTCACACACTAAAAATATTTGTGTTTGGTTGACATCTTTCAAAATGTTGGATGAAATAGGAACATTTACCATTTTGTACGTATTTATCAGTGTACTCACAACAGCCCCCATAGGAAGGAGGAGGGTGTCCTCCTGTCCTATCGTTCTTAGAGAGTAAGGAGCAGGTAGGTGTTATGTGACCTCTAAATAGTCCACAGTACGTTAATGAGAGTTCTAGGAGACCAAGTGCTCCCTAAAACTGGAGTAATTGGAAAAGTCAAACTCAGATTTGAATGTTCGAATTTGCCATGTGGTCGTCAGGGTTGTATTTCCACGGACCAAATCCTGGGAAAATGTCAATGGTGGGTTACTTTTACAGTGAACCCCATGAACATGGATCGACACGGTGGAGTTTTCTTTTCCTCCGTGTAGGCTCTTCTCTGTTATTGATTATCGATCATCACAGACAGGGTCTGTACTTAGCTTTGCCAATGAGCAGGATCGCTATAGACCTTTAATAATTGATAAAATGTAACATATTATTTCCTGGCTATAAAAAAAAAACCTCAAGGAGTATTATTATTGAAGAGCTAAAAACTGTGATCCTTTAAAAAAAATTATAGCAATGGCAAGTCTGTGCTGACCAAGGAAGTAAAATATGTTCGGGACCAGGAAACTTTCTGCAGCTTGTGCTGTCTTCACAGCACCATGAGGTTTGCTTCCTCAAATGTTGTAAAGGAAGTTTAAAAGGCTTACACCTTTACCTACTTTAGAATGCAGTCTTGCTAAGCGGCTCTTGCTCCTAATGTGGTCTGCTGGATTGCTCAGTACACATAAGTGGAAGCTCTAACTTTTAGTTAAAATTGAAACCACTTAACTTTTTTTAAAACTCAATTTGTAGTTATAATTTTTCTTGAATAATGCCTGAAACCATTCTAAACAATAACTTTATCCTTAAGACATTTTGTTGAAAATCTGAAAGGTGAACTTAACGTAAAATTTTGTTAAATTCAATAGTGAAAGAAGTTAGTAATAATTTTGTTCCTAACCTTAAAACTGGGACATATTGCTGAAATTCTGTAACCAAGATATGTGTATAAACTAATGTCTGCATTTTAACGACTGTACTAGAACTATACACGTAGTTTGTTTTTTTTCTTCTTCAAGTAGCTGCCTTGGAAGCTGTCATCCAAACAACTTTTGCAGCTCTTTAGTAGGTACTGTTTTTTGATAGCTTATCTTGTTTTTAAAAACTTTGAAAAGTCATATTTTCCTTTAGTTCCTGAAGGAGAACTAAACCGAACTATATGGCCAAACCAGAGCAGTATCGTTTGATTTCAAAACAAACTGAAAGACAATTGGATTGCTTTCTTGGGCAGCTTTTAAATTAGTTCTACAGTTAGTTTACCAATATAGCTTGAAGAATGGCATCATCATTGGTATAAGAGTAGTTACCAAGGGACAGTTTGAAGAGAAGCACTCATTTGGAATTATAAGTTGTCTTTAATTGTCAATGAATTATTCATTCAGGAATCATGTACATGTGTAGCAGTACATTGGTATATGCTGTGGAGAAAGCCTGGGCCAGATGTATTACACATACCTTCAACTGGGGGCAGAGGCAGTGGGTCTGTGTGAGTTTGAGGCAAGCCTGATCTACACAGTGAGTTCCTGAGAAGGTAGTAAGAGCCTGTCTAAAAATAATAACAAAATAAATAGATGTGATTTTGGTTGGATTTTTATGAGCGTTCATAATTCTGGCATGATTTTTAAAACTTTATAATATGTAGTTGGATTTTTTGAAAGGTTATAATCTCGTAGTTAAAATAGGATTGCACTATAATATTATACTAAATTGTTTCCATATTCCTTGAACTATAAAAGAACAAGAGTTAAAAAAAATCCTCAGGCTCCAAATGGGTCTAAATTAACTGTGAGCTAAACCATTTATAATGTTTAATTTTGTTTGAACATAAACCATAAAGTACATATGTAGCAATCATTATGTTTTGTAAATAATATCATCTTACCTACCACAAAATCCACAGAAGTCTAGAACTCCTAACCTACTGAATTTAAACCCTTGGGATATTCAAGACCAGAATGTGGTAAAAGGAATAGAAGACAGCAGAGGAAAAGAGAGTCTGTGGGGAGGAAAAGACACAGGCGATGGAAAAGTTTTTGAAGTTGTTAAACAACTTTCTCTCCTAAACCCCAGAAAAAAAAAATAGAAGTTGTATATATAATTCATAGTCAACTCCAACTAGAGAGACAAGACAAACATAAAAATATAGTTAGAAGAACAAAAAAAAAATATAACTAGTGAGTAGGAATTTTAACCAGAACTTAGGTCTAATACTTTTAGTATTGTATAGAAGGCTAAGAGCTTATTAGAGATTAGTACAAATACCAATGTCTTGATGAAACACCACGACCAAGGCAACTTACAAAGGAACTTCCCGTGAAGTTCCACATTAGTCCATGATCCTCTTGGTGGGAAATATGGTGGTGGCCAGCAGGCATGGCACTGGAGCCATCTGATCAGCAAGTTGCAGACAGACAGACAGACAGACAGATAGAGGTGGGGGTGGGAGGGACTGGGCCTGGCATGCACTTTGAAACCTGAAAGCCTACCCCAGTTATATACCTCCTCCAACAAGGCCACGCCTCCTAATCCTTCCCAAGTAGTTCCGCCAACTATGGACCAAGTATTCAGACTTGTGAGCCTATGGGGGAGGTGTGGTTCTCATTCAGACCGCCGTACCCAGTGATCAGGAAAGGTCAAGGGAGCCAGACAAAGATGAAGGAGCTTTTCTGTTTGATCAGTGAGTTAAAAATGCAGATGCTTGAGCACCTAGGAAGATCAGCCAGCAGAGAAAGAAATGGGCAACAGTTTCATAAGAGCAAGTAAGTTCCCCCTCTTTTCCCTAGAATCAGATTGGATCTGAAGAGTAACCAGTTTGGATTAGACAAAAGTAAGGTCCTTATTGCAGCTTCATGTGAAGTTTTGGACTTTTATTTGCATCTGCTATGATAAACTTCGATGTGGAAGAGGAGCACTCCAACCCATATAGCAGGGTTGTGTACCTAATAGACCTGTGAATGAGGTAAACAGATGTATTTTCAGATTTTCTATGGAAAGGCGATGTGCTCTTTGACATTTAGGAAATAAAGCAGCCTTTATCAGCAGTACGGGGAAGCATTAGTACCTCCCAACCCCAATATGAGAGTTGTGAGAAAACACACTTGACGTGATTTTAGCCTTTCTTTTCAGAAACCCTGAAACATTATGTCTGCCTCTTTCCAGATTTGAGTCAACTGGATGCTTTTAAATATTAGAGTGTATAGTCTCTGTAGCTTTACAGGTAAGGTAAGTGGTTAGATGATAAATAGAGAAGTTAGTGACTTGAGGTTTACAAAGTTTGATCCTAAGAATTGCAGAATACCAGGTAGAATAAAATCCTGGTTCAGCAATGGAGACCATGTCCCATTTTTAATAGTTGAGGTATATTTTGATTTTCCTGAAAGACAAAATGTATACAGTAGCAATGCTCCTTAAGTCTGTTCCTCCTATGGATGTGCAGAATGTTGTGTGCCGAAAACACGGGTTTTGCAAGTTAAGCTAGGGCTTGCTGACTTCAATCTATCCAGGTTATTTGAAACAAGCTATTGATGATGATGACAGAGACAGAGATCTCCTCAAGGACTCGAGAGACAGGTGACTAATAACAGTACAGTCACTGCCCTTCCTTCCTCAGATTCGTAACTACCACGTCATATTGAGGGGCCATTGGTTTTTTGTTTTGTTCTGTACATTTCGTGAAGACCTGCACGTAGGAGGAAATCGAGGAGCTTCCTTGAGACCTCAGGTCCAGACCTACAGCAGTAGTGCTGAAGAGACCGTCCTAGAGCAAAGCTGTGCAGGCCTCTAGATCTCGTCCTTTTCTTGTCACAGTTTCTCTCCCTCAGGCACATTTGTGATGTGGAGCCCAAGAAGCTGCCTTGAGTCCCACACGTTGCCTCACCTGACCTGTGAACGTGTATTGCAGTCTCTGCCACAGCAGTCTACTTCTGCTGCAGAGAGAAGAGGTTCAGGCCGTTTAAAAACAGGCAGACAGAGTGTTAGCTTACACTTGTAATCCCAGCACCAGGAGAGTGTAGGTAGGAGGGTCAGGAGTTCAAGGCCTGCCTAGAACTACATGTGACCTCATCTCAAAAAACAGAATGAAACAAAACCACCACCACCACCCCCCTCCCAAACCCCACAATTTGTGTCTTTTGCTTTAGTTCTCTTACTCTCCTCTGGGCACCAAGAAGACAACAGGAAGAGTAATTTCCCTTTTCCCCTCAGAAACGCAGTGCGGATTTGGGAGGGCCATGGCTTCTTTCCCTAGAGCTTGGTTCCTAGAAAAACAGGGAAGATGTGTTGTGCTACAGCATGTCTCTCTTCGCCCTTCTGTGAGTGTCAGATCTCACCTACTGAGGAGTAAAGGCAGCACCTGTCCTCAGAGGTACACAGTGAATTCCATTAGTTCACACTCTGTGAAGAATGATGTATTTGAGCCAGCACAATGTAGTAGCTATCGGGAGGAAGAAATCAGACGATCTGTATTTGAAGGTTAGACTTTCTACTCAGCTGAATGGCTTCAGTGGATTCTCTCTCTCTCTCTCTCTCTCTCTCTCTCTCTCTCTCTCTCTCTCTCTTACTTTATGTGTTAATGTTTTCTTGCACATATGTTTGTGTCCCACATGTATGCCTGGTGCCCATGGAGGCCAGAAGAGGGTGTGGATTCCCCTGAACCAGGATCATGGGTGATGATATGGGTGCTGGGAATTGAACCCAGGTCCCCTGGGAGAGCAACTGGTGCTATTGACCACGGAAACATCTCTCCAGCCCTTTGGTGAACTTCATAATCTCTCTTAGCCTCACCTTGTCTACAAAATAGTGATAATGAGAGTGTGTACTTCCAAGGATTGTTGGGCACAGAGTGAAGGGTTGCCAAACCCTGTGACAGTCTTTGGAGAGAGGGAACGTCTCACAAATAGCAGAGTCTCTACAGGAGACACATGGCGTAGTTGGAGGGGTTAGTATAGGCCAAACTGTAGTGCTGGGGGATTTCTCGTGTATGTGGAAGAGCTCAGCAGCTGACCAAGGAGCACAGTGCTAGCCCACTGGGACTCTGTCTAGTTTGTGGGACAGGTGGGGTAGATGACACTGTAGAGAGTGTCTGGAAGGCGGGACTAACACAGTGGAGGTGTGAGGACGCCCGAGTGGAAGGTTCCAGCTCCTAAAGCAGGCTCCTCGGCCCCAGTACCCGGATTGAAGTGGCGCTCTGACTGACTTACTTCACTCAGCTCCTGTCCTTAAAGCGGAAGACGCGGTGCCCGTCCCATTACATCGGAGGGATTAAATGGAAGAAAATGGCGCTCGGTACCTTCAGTAAATAGTTTATGTGATGCTTCCAGGGGCAAGCGTTGACTCCTGTCGGAACGTAGTGGAAGATCAAGCAGAGACCGCTTGCTCCTGAGGATGGAGAAGACTTGAAGTTAACCCAGATCCAGAGCTGTTAGTAGTTAGAACTACCAATGCCTTCAAGGACGGGGAGTTTAGAAGACTACGAGGGAAAGGAAGGACTTCACCTCCGAGTGAGTGTGGCCAGCATCCTGACAGGCTGCCGCGCCTTAAGCCGCCTACTGTTTAGAGGTCAGCAGTGGGCTGTGAGGGTCGGCAGAGCCTATTCTGCGTCTTTGGAGACTTGTAGTACCGAGTTAGTTGTTCGGAATAAAACTAGGATGGCGCCGTAACCGTGGGAAACTGAGCTTACCCCATATCTACACACTGACAGGTACGACGTCACAGATCCTAAATAAACCCTGTAACTTGCTGCGGCTCATAAAACAGCCACTGCTCCCCCTGCCTGGTGTTAACTCTGGGAGTGTGTGTACCTTAGTGTCAAGGAAGACAGGCGACTAGATCAATTGTAGTCGTCTGGAGTTTGAGGTTAGCATTTTTATAAAAGACACATGGGTGAGGACCCAACTTTGGTGAATTTATTTGGTGTTAATTTAATTTGAGGGATAAAATTTCCTTTTCTCTCTGGGATTAAGAAATTATGTACTTTAAAAGTATAAGCTTAAGAAATAGGGATTCTAATGTAATTTTTTTTATTGTTTCATATTCTCTCTCCACTTTTGTCTTATGTTTATAATAGCTTTGTAGTGAGAGAATACAAGGTAGATAATTATATTTCTAAAGGAAATCACACTGATTATATGAACTTCTGTATTTAATATATTAGGAAATCCTAAGTGCGGTTAACAGGAAAGATTCACCTGAACTATTGCTGACCGCCTGACTGTTGGTGTCTTCTAATTAGCTGCAAGGGCAGCATCATGCTCACAGCGTGGCCTGAGCTTCCAAGGCACCTGGGTCGTGCCGTGGAGGGTGTGCATGGAAGGGGCCAGGTGCAGTGGCTGGCAAATACAGGAAGGAGATGAATGACAAAGGGGAAAAGTAGGCCGTGACGTCAGGGGCAAACCAAACTGGCTTAGTCCTGTTGTTGCTGAGCAAGGGCAAGGAGGTGGTCTTCAGACCAAATCTTCTGAGTTTAGCGAAGTCACCTGCTGGGTTGGGGAGAGGAGGGAGACGGCAGGATGGTGATGGTGCCGTGCAGAGGTGCACACAAGGCAAGTGCATCAGCCCCTTTCACTCGTCCCAAAACGTAAAACTCTCAGCAGCCTGACCCAAGGGACGCATGGGGAAGCCAAAGACTGTTCATGAGGATATGTGGACGTCCATGCCACCATAACAGATCATCCGGAAGAGACCCCAGATAACACCTGGGCCTCGGAGCCTCGGGGGGCTGTGGCATTCATTTGACTGAAGGGCCTCGGCAGAAGCCAGCCTTTTGGAGAGGGCCTCCATGCAGACTGCAGCCTCGCGCCCCTTACGGCCTTCGCCTCCTGCTTCCGAGGGGGACCTTTCTCTCTTCCTGTCCCCCTTTCAATTAAATGAATTAATTACCAGGCGTTTAACTTTTGCCAGACTCTTTCATTATACCCAGAATTGTTGCCGAGCCGCTGAGGGAAGTAATAACATTCGCAGTGAGGGGCAAATCCTGTTAATGAACAAATTAAAGTTCAAACAGTGACTCAAGTTCACAACCTCTCTGTGGCTCCTCTCTTTAATAAGAGCGGTACATGTTACTTTCTAGCTCTTTCTCCCTTTATTACTTTTTAAGCTTTTCATCAGTACTGCTGGGGCAGATTCGAGGCTCCCAACCTCTCAGCCCCGACAATGACTCGAGCAGTTATAATCCTGTCTTAATTTGGCAACTTTTGTAAAACACATAAAGGGCTCAGGGTCACCTTTGGTCACCAGGGCCCTAGGATCCTGTAGCTTTTACCTCCTGCCAGGGCTGTGGGCTACGTGGGCCACTCCTCGAGTATTCCAGCCCCCACCCCACAGTGAGGCTCAAATGACATAATCCTCTGCCATCACCTGCCACCCTCCTACAGCCACGAGTGACCACTACCCTACTGGCAGAGCTCCCGATGGTGTCCGGCCATCATTTCCTTTCAGCAGTGCTTGTGCTGTGGGAGGGAATCTGGGAAGAGGGAGGCCAGCTCTAAACTCCAAGTTAGGAACTTGGATAGGGACCAGGTCTGAGGTAGGAGGGATGCCTGTCCATTCCTTACCAGTGGCACCTGCTTGCTCCTCTGGGTCCGGTGTCCTTAGTCCTAGAAGAAAAGCCTGGGAGGGGTCTGGTGTCCGTCTGCCTCTCCTCTGTCTCTGTCTCTCTGTCTCTGTCTCTCTGTCTCTGTCCGTGTCTCTGTCTCTGTCTCTCTCTTTTGTACTGTGGATTGCGTGGGGGTCCTTTCCACCTCAGTGCCTGGCTTCTCACCACATCCCCCGAGTGTGGCTGGCTATAATCACCATGACAACTGCAGCCTGAGCATACACATAATGGAGATGAAATAGACAAAAGATTAGCATGCCATGAGAAGTACAATAAGTTTCTTACTTAGCATTTAGATAACTGTCTTTCCTTCGGAGCAGGCTTCAAAGTTGAAGCCAGTTTAGACCAAGAGGATTAATTCTTTCTCCCGCATGCTTCATTGAATCTCTCATTACCAAACTTTGTCTGTATTGATGTAAGATTTGATTGAAGATTAGAGCATTTAGCAAATCTTGCTTTTCTGCATGTATCAGGGTCTTTCAAGCACAGATCACGGTGCCCAGTGGTCAATACCCTTACTTTTATCCAGTGTCTGCTTCATTTAAACTTAATCAACTCCATCAATGAACTGGAACAGGGAAACGTCCCTGTGGTAAGAATGTTGTGCTTTTGTGGGATAATTCTTTGCTCTTTCCAGATCTGTTGGCGTTAAACCCAAAATTGCACTATGATGAACTTTTTTTTTAATCAATATGATAATGACAATTGGGCCCGAGCACTCCGGTAGCAACGTATCATACAGCGGGATCTGGTCCCCATTACCAAAACAACTTGTGGTCCTGCAGTAGGGCTGACTCCTTTTGTGTGGCTTTAATGCCTTTTCTTTCCTGACATTGAATATTGCTCAGGCTAGAAAATGATACATCTTTGTAGGGAAGGCTCATATGTCACAGCCAGAAAGTGAAAGCAGAGCGATTGGCTGCGTGAATTATCTGACTCGCTGCAGTGAATTATTTGCACTGTTTCCCTACCTAGTCAACAAGTTCCTAAGGTATCGTAGAGATCAATCAAAACTGACAGCCGTCGTGTGAAGGCTTTACTGTGTAAATCTGCTGTACTCGGCCTAGCCGTGCAGGCCCCGGCATCTGTATATCACTTTTATACTACTACCAGTAGAGCAATTTCAAAAGTATTTGCAAGGAAAATGCGTGTCCCCATCTGTTCCTGGAAGCATAAATGTGCCACCTTCAGAGGGTTTTCACTGGTAATCATATCTTTAATGATCAACAGACTAGTGATATACACCTTTCCATAAAATGGGGTTTTCTTCATTTTATTGTGATTGGCTAGAATAAACAGCTTTTCCATATGTTAGGGAGATAAAATATAAGATTAGCAGAAGTCGTTTGTTGGATAGTAAACAAAAGAAACAATTCATTCCAAGTAATCTTTTGAAAAGAAGCAACGACGAAATTAAGTTGCAATAACAGCATCCGAGCCCCACACTGGGGAGACAGACCCTGGTCCTTCCTGGAAAGGAGCCGTTTAAGGGCAGGAATGCAGACGCTTCTAGGGGGCTCTGGTGGTTTGTTGTGGAGTCAGGGGAGGGAGAGAAGCAGTGAGGGAGGGAGGGAGAGTTGCAATAATAGCGTCTTGTTCTCTCTCTGGCAAGGGTCTGTTTCTCCCCCTCCCACTTCTCCCCCTACTCCTTGGCACACGCCCACCCCCGCCCAGCATCCTGGGTAAGGTAGTGGGTGGTACTAAAGCAGGAGGATGCTACCCTCCTGGTTTTTCCTTCAGGTCTTAGAGAGAAATCGGGGTTGTCAGAGCACTTTAAAATAACCCCAGACTCCCACAAAGGAGATTTCTCTTCTCCCACAGAAGAGGGAGACTATAAAGGCTTGGGGATCCTGAGGAGATCTCCCAGGAGTACAAAGCTCTTAGAAATCCATCCACCTGTGCAGGTCACGGTGTACAGAAGCCTGTCAGAGCTCAGCACGTCTTCCTCACTCCTGAGCACCAGGTTTGCAGCACAGGGCCAGGGGTCCCTTTCCCCATGTGACCCCTTTCAGCTTTGGGGAGCCACTTTGGCCCAATCTGGGACCTTTTCCCTAGTGACAGCCTGCGAGAAGTCTCATGCGTTTTCTTACAAATAAGAGTTGAGAACCAAGGGCACCATTCTCTAGGAGCACAGAGCACAGAGCGCAGACCCAGTGGTTTGTGGTTTCCTGGCATGGACTCTTGCCGGCTTCCTTTAGGATGGGGATGGAGGGGGCAGGGAGCTATGTTTTTTCTCTGTGCTCTCCACTCCACAGAATTCTTTGCTTTCCTCCGGGGTGCTTCCCTTGCAGTAGGAGAGGGAACAGGAATGTGAGTGTGGTGTGTGGGTAGGGCCCAGGTAGAAAGTCCCCCTTAGCATCTTAGGCCTCATGTCTTCCCATCAGACCCCAGTAAAGCTTAGGAGCAGCCACAAGAGGTTGAAAGGCAGTGTGAGCACCCGGAAGGTGGAGTAAGCCACAGTGCCGAGGTCCCCACTTAGCATTTCTCCTGGTGTGTGTGTGTGTGTGTGTGTGTGTGTGTGTGTGTGTGCGCGCGCGCGCGCGCATGCGTGTGTGATGTATGTATGTACAATATATTTAGAAGTTCAGGTAAACAAATAATTTGTAATTTGCCTGACGGGGCCAAGTTTATTCTAGAACCACACTTAAAACCTAGAGAAAAGGCGGTCATCACACCTCTGCCTTTCACTCTGCCATACAGTGCCGGATTTTCACAAATTTTCTTATAACAGAGAAAATTATGTCTCCCATATGTGAAATATAACACATTCCTGGAAGAAGCTGAATTTCCCAATTTCTTTGTATTTGTTTGATACCCAGTTCTTTTAAAATTGAATTTGTTACTTATTTGCAAAAAAGCAAAAGGCCGTAAAAATACCACAGATTTTTGTGACAGGTAAATTTTTCTGTCTGTTCCTTCCCTGCCTCGGAAGATGAGGGCGCCATTTTCAGTTAGGACCATTTCACACCTTTGTGCAGTCTCTAACTCAGGAGCCTTGGCTGGAACCAGGAAACACGGATGCACACACCAGAGTAAATGCAGAGCTTATCTCAGGGGCCAAGAAGCCTTAAACTACTATAAGCACTGAAGCAAGGACCCAGGCCATCCCCGCCCAACACCTAGGCTAAAGCCGTTTGCAGCCCTCTCTTTGGCTGGGTCACTACAGTCCTGGTCCACACACAGAGATGCAAGCCTTGGAAACTAGGACGAGGGCTGAAAAATTTAAAGCCATGCACGTCGTGTTCAGGATGAAAATTACACCAGCGTTGTTATGTCTCCCCTCAGTCTCATTACCTGGAACCTCAGCAGGTCCATGTGGGTCCCATGGAAAATGTCCTCCCTCACAGACAAACTAAGGCATCCACAGGCCGCTTTACCTCAGAAGAAAATGTTTAGCTGAAATTCTATCTCTTGTATTTGAAAACATACAGTGTGATAGTGTTAATTCACAGTGGTGCATAGTGGTTGTAATATGTGTATAGCTACTTTTTTTTTTCTTTGCAGTATCCCTTCAGAGATAGCTGAATCACGGTGTGCTGGAAAGAAATTCATCAGAAGAAAAAGTCTAAAGAAATAGCTCTTTGGGAAGGAAAATAATTCAGGTGATAGCTAAAGTGAAGAGAACTTTTAAAATCTGGAATAAATTCCCCCTCCCTCTACCCCAGTTAAAGGTACTGGTAAACTATAATAATTTTAAAGTTATTTTTTAAAAAACGGACATTTGGGGGACAGAAAGTTAGGTTTTGGAGGTTACAGCGTTTGCACCTAATGACTTCTACTGAGCATTTCCGTTCTGCTCCGGAAGGAAAGCAATAGCTTTAGAGTGATATAAGCAGGATTTCTATCCAGCCTTTGTAAACACTGTTAAGAGACGTGTTTAATTTTAGGCTAGAGCAATGGCGTAAGCAGTATGTAAACGGAAAGGCCGGTAGGAAGGATGACCAGAGCCACCACCCTCCCTGGGTAT